>NC_066582.1:372661043-372988153 GCF_024323335.1 Lathyrus oleraceus
AGAGATATTCACTGTACACTATTCACACATCTCAACTTCGTTCCCTTTGTTTCTCATTTGAAACCTTCACAACTCTTATTTCACAACTCAAAATTTGTTTTTCGCTATTTTTCTTCCAAGCAAGCATTCATTTCTCTTGACTTTTTTTTTTCTTTTCTTTCACATCATATTCACAAAACAGATGTTTCTCTTTTCTATTTTTTATAAAAAAAAATTTTTATTATTTTTTTTTCAATGCTTGCTCGGTTTTTCAAGAGTTGTGGCACTTACCGATTCTCATTTTCGTTCTCCCCAACTTATTTCTTTTACTCACCCTAAGTGAATGCTCTTGACTTTTTACGGCAAAAGAACAATTATCAAAATTTTTCGGGTTTCAAGAAAAAAGAATTTTGACATCCCGCTTTATTTCAAGCCGAGATTCAACTGTTTAAGCTCAAAGGGGTTAACAAATACTCTCTCTGCTCACGGGTAAGTTGTATTTGGAACTGGTTGTGCTCAATAAAAAACAAGTGCCTTGATCATTTCTAATTGCTTCCACAAATTCACAACAATAAAAGACCAAGCATGAATTAAATGATTCAACAAAATTTATTAGAATCCAGCATTTAAGTGTACAATGGAGGTTTACTCACAATTTGTGGTTCTAAGTCCTAGATGAAACATTCATTCAATTATGTTGCAAAAAGAACAATATTCAATTACAAAAAGAGTAAAGTTCCTAGTGCATTCTAAAATTCTAACCGGAGGTAACATGTACCTTAGCATTATTCGCTTGTTTATTTTTATCATTGCCATCCAAACTCGGATGCACCTTCATTGGATACTTCTTTGAGGAGCAACCAATCTAGAAGGTTTGACACTCAACAACCAAATTTTTTATTAAAACAACAGAAATTTAAATCAAACACAATAATTTAAAACATAAATAATAACTATTACTTCAAAATTAAAAAATGTGCGTGGGGGACAAAACACCCCAAAAGTACATAACCAAAAACCAAAATACAATGAAATAAAACAAAACATGAACAATAAAACAACTTAGCCCTTAAAGGACTCTGAACCCTCATCACTACCAGCTTCAAAACCGGTAGCATCATCATCATCATCATCAGCAGCAGCAGCAGCACCAGAAGTACCGGCACCCACCCCCTCTCCGAACACAGGCCTGTCCACAGGCCAGCTAGTGCTCTGCAGAAACTGCTCACGTGTCATCATGGAATGCTCATCGGAGGGGTCACGCACCTGCAACTGCAACAGCTGCATAGAATCATAAATATCGAGCATGGCGCGCTGAGTTGCCGCTATCCAATCCCAATTATAGTTGCAGACAGCCTGCTGGAAAGGATCAGATCCATGAGCAAAAGTACCGGGACCATCAGAAGTCCCGGTAGCATCAGCGGCTGAACTACTCCTTAAGTTCTTCGGTTTGGAGTACTTGGCCACCTATCTATCATCGATGGCCGACGGAATCCTTACTTGACTCCGGGAGGGTAGCTTCACCCTCGCATGCTGGCATAAAGCCATGATGAGACACGGGAAAGCAAGGGGACAATTAACTCGTGCCCCCGACTTTAGCCCGCTCTCAATCACGGACTTCAACTCTAAGGCGATTATCCTCGCCACATCAATCTGGACATTCGTCAGAATGCAGTGAACTAAGTGTGCCACTGGGATCGGCACGGTTGAGGTGTGAGACTTGGGTTTGATATTTGTAAGAACCAACAAAAGGATCAGTTGAGCCAAGGGAATCATGTCTTCCCTATGGTATCTCATCGGAATCCCAGATGGGTTCAACTCAACTGATTTCCCTTCCAATAATAGGGCAGCAGAAATTGAATCAGTATCTCGGTGAAGCCTCAAATCCCTATGGTAGGTGTCTCTCTCATTTGCCCCCAGATGGAGCGGTTCACCCAAGACACGGTTAATTGTGTCCCGATCAAAAGAAATAGTACGGCCGGAGACTCTAGTCGTCCATGTGAATGGCTCATCATCGTCCGGCAGTGCGTTCGCGTAGAACTCACGCACTGTTTCGATGTCATGGTGCTCAAGGGGAGATATCAACCGGTCCCACTTTTTATTGTGAATCAACCCGGCAAATGTACGGTATGTGCCCTCGGGGTTGATTATGAACCTTTTCTCCGGAAAAATATTTCTCTTCTCCAAAGCCACATATCTGGCCGCTTGCTTTGGCCCGACAAATTTGTCGGTGTCGAATTATATGGGCACGGGATGGAAAGTGCTCCCGACCTTTCTCTTTTTAGGCGCGCTAGATCTGGATGCCATCTGTAAGGACATAGAGAGGAAACAACACAAACATAAAATAGATTAGAAAGCAAAACAGAAATTCCAACTACTGTCATGGTCGCTGCTGCTTCGCCAAGCGAGGACCTAGCGAAGCTTCGCTACAGGTTCGCCTAGCGAAGTGGCAGCGAATGCTCGCCACTAATTCTCCTAGCGAGATGCTAGCGAATCTTACGGGTTCTGGGTTCTCTCTTCTTAACAGTGAAATTTCAGAAAAACCCAAGGTCTCATGGTATCTATTTCAGAACAAAATGATTTATCATGAAAGGCATCGTTCTAAGGTACATGCAAATCTACACCCATATGCAAAACCTAATGTACCCATTCTCAAATTCACCTTAAATGACATATACTTCAGAAATTTACAATGGAAGCATAAAGTAATGAAGAAAGGGCAAACCTGATTTGAGATCTGTTGAATTTGAAATGTGTAACACCTCAAAATTTGCCCTCCTCTCTTGGGACTAGATTAGCATATTGCATTTCATCTTGTAGGGCATTAGGCATTACATTTTTGCATATCATGTGGAAACATTAAGCAAGTCATCCTCCTAGGTCTTTATCAGAAGATGGAGAGGTTAAGAGATGCAAGCCTGAGGGTCTCATGAATTGATCACTAGCCATCTGAGGGTTTGTGCTTCAATTAGGGTTTCTTGTTTCCTCAAGGAGATTGATCATTATCTTGGTTGAAATGGTACATCACCATCATCATGGTCTTATCATCACCAAGAGGTTCATTGTGTATGCTCATGTGCCTTGGGATTAGGGTTTTGACCTCTGGTCAACCCTAATCAGTTGCATTATACCAATCAGGGTTTTTTTAAGGTGATGAGGTTTTTATTGAGATGGAGATCATCATGTGGTTTGATTGAGCTTGTGTAAGCTAGGGTTTCATTTTGGTGCCATTTCATCAAGAGATTGAGGCTCAAATTCATCTGTGCATGACCAAGTCATCTATCAACTGCAAAAGTCAACCACAAGTCAACTGTTGGATTTGGAGGTGGGAAGTGAGTAGAAATAATTCATTCATGTTCAAACAAGGCTCATTTGACATTTCAAAACATCAACATTGAAGAAAATAAAGTCAGGACAAAACTTTCCAAAAATAGCAGGTGACCTATAATTTGAAATTGCCAAAAATGGAAAGGTTTTCAACTCAAGATTACATCATCAAGAAAGCTTCAAATGAAATTTTGTTGAACATGAAAGTTGTATATATTTCTCTCCCATTTCCAAAAAGTCCAAGATCATCAATTTCTCATGTGTGGTTAAGGAGATATGATCAAAACTTGGCCAAGTGAACATGGAACTTCAAATGGGCATAACTTCTCCACCAAAACTCCAAATTAAGTGGCTCTTTTTGCATTATTCTTGTTTTAACCTCTAGTTTCCAAATTTGGAATTACATGACATGCATTACATTCACATAAATATTTGGAAATTCACTTGATTTTTGGAGGGAAAAAGGGAATTTAAAATTGGTGAATTATTTGAACATTTGGCAATCACCATTGGCTCCAAAACATCATTTTGAGTGAAATTAAGTGGAAATTCGTACTGTTCACCATGCATTTTCATGCATAGGGTGAAAAACTCATTTTTGCCAAAACACCTCATATTTGTTAATTCCATTAGCATTTGGTTTAAGGCTTAATTAATCATGTTTAGCATTGCATATATAAGCTTGATCATAACAGAATTCATCACAATTCCCAATCTTAGATCTAGAATCACAAAGTTCATCAAAATTTTCTCTCACTTTTTTCTTTGAAATTCTTCAAACACACTCCATTTTTTCTTGATCAATTCATCATCTGGTAGCATTTGTGAGCAAAATTGAAGGAAGATCCAGGGGAATTCGTGCACATTGAAGCATATTCAAAGCTTGAGCTCATTAATGGCATATGCAAATTCTGGTTGAATCAAGAACAATTGAACCTCAAGATCTCTTCCAATCACTTGTACAAGCTGCTTAGAAGACACTTGGAGCATTGCAAGGCCTGGAAAACGCGATTTCACAAAGCTGCTCATCAAGAGGTCATAAATTCGATCTCTCTAATTCTTGAAATTGTTAGGATATATTTGTAGATCTCTTTGCACTGATGATTCTGAGCTTTGAACCACTAAAATCCATGCATTATTGAACAAGTTATGGTGATTTGAAGTTTTGTGCATAGAACTTGAATTGCTCGATTCCAATTGTTTATGATGTTATATGCTTAGCCAATATTTGATTCGTGACCTACATTGAAAGATCTTCATGTTCATATGGTCAATTTTAAAATCTGGAACATTTGTTCTTGAGGATGTTGATGATTTCACTGTTCATGATGAACACTTGAAGAAGACGAAGTGTAGAAGCCAAGGCCACGGTTTTTAAATTTCATTTGCCACGCCAAAGCGTTCTCTTAGGTTCGCACTAGGGTTGCATTCTGATTGGCTGCATGGGAAGCCCATGCAGCGTGCCAATTTCATTTTCAAATTTTGCCTCGGTTCGATACCGGCTGGCAACAATTTTTCAAATGCTTATGTTATTTTGCTCTTTTCCCTCCATGCCTTTCCTTACTTGTTTCACATGCATTTTTCATTTTTTCTTCAACTTTAAAAATTTACAACAAATGGAAAATTGATCCAAAAATTGTGTGGTTTTTTGCATTATGTCACATTTTTTGTCTAGTTTTTTATGAATGTTATTTTGCAAATTGTGCATGGCTGGTTTATTTTTGTGCTAGGGTTTGTGTACACATATCATATCTTGACCTTGCCTTGCTTATTCATTTGTGAAATGCTCAATTTTAATCCAATGCTCATGAAATTTTACATGTTGAAACTAGACATCTTGCTAGAAATTATGGTGCTGATTTGGTATTTTTATCATGTGCCATTGCTGTTTTATGATCATGTGAAGTTAGGTGTGACAATGTGTGTCACACCTTGTGAGGTCCAATTTGATTGATGAATTTGCCATGCCAAATGAATTCCAAATGTCCTGATTTTTTGTATGATGCTTGATATGAATGTTGTGAATGCTCATGATTTATGGTGGAATTTTTGGATTGATTTCTGATTTAATTGAGATTTTTCATTCTGGATGGTCACATGTGAGATTTTGAATTGCTTTGATTTTCATTTGATCATGAAATGCTTGTTCTTTATCTAATGAATGTAAAATTTTGCACACTAATTCTAGACATGTTGAATGTTGTTTTGGCTTTGGTTTGGGGTTTTTACCATGTTTCATTTCTGTTTTATGCTTGTGCTAAGTTGATGTAACATTTGGTGTCACATATGTGCTTGATTGTGCTTGCCTTGGCTTATGCAATTTTATTACCATGCCTAATGTTGTCCAAATGCTCTAATTTTTTGTGTGATGATCATGTTGTATGTTCTGTTTACTCATGATTTTTGCCAAAATTATTTGAATCATTTTTGAGTTAATGTGCATTTGTTCATTCTGATGTCACAATGTGGTTACAACTTGCATACCTTGCCATGTTTGGTTCATGAAATGAATTTGGTGAATGATATTGACATGAGAATTTTTGGATGATGTTCTTGATTGAATGAAGTTGATTCATGTCAATTTTCATGTTCTGTTTTGGATTTGTTCTCCATCTTTGACCCTAGGCTTTGACCTAGTGGTTTGCCTCTCACAGTTGAGCTTTGATTTCAGGTTGAGCATTCAAGTTTCATAGTTGTTGGTGTTCTATCACTTGAGCCTTTGATGTTTACTTTGGACTACTAACCTTGTGTGTTTTGTAGGGTTGTTAAATCATTTGAGTTTGACTTGTTGGCTTATGCCTTTGCTCATTGGGTTTGACTGTTTGATATTCATGATAGTCTGTTTGTCTGTATAGTTGAACTGATTTGTGGGATGTTTCTACAGGTACATAAGTTGCTTAAGTTCAATTTGAACTTGCTTTTGCTTGGTTGCTTAACCACATAGGTATAACTCTCTAACTTCATGTAGTCTGGAAGACCTGTCCTGTTATTTGGGCAGGCACCTGTCTAAAGCCCTCCTTAAGAGGCAATGCTTGTGAATGTTTATTGTTGTGCCAAGTAGGAAAAGTCCTTTGACAAGGCAATTGGAAGATAAAGAAGATGTGTAATCCATCTCATGCTATTCAGTATGTCATCCACTTTGCTCACACACCTTGTGTTGATGCATTGTAGATATTAACCCAAGATCTTTGTTGAGTCAGTCTTATGTGGAGAAGAGTTCCAACTTTCTGAACTCCCACACATTCATTTGTCTGAAGCTCTCCCAGGCCAGGGATAAGAGATGTGAGGTCTTACCCTCACTTCCCATTTCACCTGCTTCACCCTAACTCTCAATGTTAGGGTTAAGAGCTAACTACGCCCGATTCCAGTTGGCTTGTGTTTCACAGCCTAACCTTGTGTGAGCCCACTTTGTTTGTATATAGTGTGTGCTAATTGTGTGTATGTTTGCTTTGCATGTGCTGTTTAGGATAGCTTGCTACCTGTGCAAGTTAGATAGAAACCTCAACCTATGACCATTGTGGATTGCATGATAACTATTAGGCTCGAGTCAGTCTCCCTTTTAGTTTGTCATTTCCCAGTCTCTGGTTAGGACGGAAGTTTCTCCCCTGTTAAGGGGAACTACGTTGCCCTGATCCTCATGCCAGATGAGGTACGTAGGCAGGAGATCGTGCGAGATCTCTCCGGGCACCCTTTTTTTCTTTTTGTGTGTGTTTGCTTGACAGTTATTAGGCTCGAGTTCCAGACTCCCTATTAACTTGTTTGTTTGTTATCCTTCTTGTGTGTGTTTGGAGATGGATATAAGTCCAGCAATTGGCATTTCGTATCCTATTGGTGTTTTTTTGTGTGGAGTCTGACGTAAGTCCAGTGATTGGCAGTCGGTTTCCTGTCTTTTGTTTGTGTGCTTGGAGTCTGATGTAAGTCCAACGATTGACATTCGGTTTCCAGTTGTGTGTTTGTTTTGACGTCTCAGCATTTGTGTGTGTGTTTTGTTTCGGCGTGCGTTAGCCGAACTACGGTAGCTCTGATTCTCATTCCAGATGAGATACGTAGGCATAGGATGCGATATCCTAGCGAGCCCGTTCCCGTTTCCCCGAACTACGTTGACTCTGATGTTTGTTTCTGACAAACTACGTAGGACCAGGATGCGATATCCTGCCGAGTTACCTTCTTCCGTCTTCTTCCGCCTGTATTGTTATTCCAGTGTGTGTGTGCATGTTTTGAGCATTTTCTTTCAGCAACCTTATTCTTTCCTTCTGAGCGTGGATCCCGTCGAGTACGACGGACGTGAGGGGTGCTAATACCTTCCCCTTGTGTAACCGACTCCCGTACCTTGTAATCTCCGGTCGTAAGACCATTTCCTTTCCAGGTTTACTTCGAGCGTTTCCTTTCCCTCTTTTGCGATAAATAACGCACGGTGGCGGCTCTGTTTGTTTTGTTTTTGCCCGCCGGTTATTTTTCGCGGATGCGATAGCTGGCGACTCTGCTGGGGACACATAGAAGTTGACCTCTTGCTGGTCCATCTTCCCTAAGCGAGTCTTTCCTAGCGTTCTCTAGGATAGTTTAGGTTGCTTGCGTTGCTCTATTTATTGCATTTATGATTATTATGTTGTGTATATATTTGCATAAATGTTTGCATGCATCATACTATCATTGTGCTGTCTTCTGTACAGGTTGGTTCCTATGTGTTGGGGAGGGTGTTCTGAGTGGGGCTAAAACCCAGGCCCGAGTATACATCTAGGATTAACGTGGTCTCATGTTGCCTCTCATGTTAGGTCAACATGTTTTGGGCGACGTGACATACCACCAGCCGGACGAGGTTCTTTTGAGAGTGCTCTTCCTTTGTGGGGTATTCCACTTTGGTCGGGTTACCTCTTCTGAGCTATTGACTTCGGTGACCGATCTTTCCCGGATCTTTGGTTTAGACGATCTTAAGAGAGCTGCAACGGCACACCCGAAAGGGCAAACCCGTTGAGTATCTTTGCCCGATTGTCGAGACCATTATCCTCCTTAGGATGACCTGATTAGAATTCACCTGTGAGGGGATGGCTTGATTCTTACAGATGCATGTTCTGATGGTGACTTTGTTGGTGACTAATGGTTCCATTGATCAGAGTTCTATTTATAAGTCGGATTTGTGGATATTTATTTCCGAGATGCCGAAGTTCCGTCTGTGGTATTTATCAGTGGGGATCCGTTTATTTCAGGATTCCCTGGGCTGGTTCAGAGGGTCTTGTGTGGTTATCTGTTCAGAGAATCTCTGGTGATGATGGTGATGTATCTTTCAGTTCCGTTTATTTTGGAACTCCCAAGTCAGGATTTGTGGGTTGCTCAGTACCTCAGATGGTTGTGATCAGTTCAGAGGCTGTAACTCAGTGCAGTGGTTGTTCAGATGACTTGGAGGATGGCACAGTGCATTGCATTCATACATCAACATCATTCATTTTGCATTTATCTGCATCTAACTCATGTTTATCCATATGCAAGGACATTTTTGGTTGAGATCCTGGTTGAGAGACTTCTTTGTTCCAGACATGAGGACCGGTTTGAAGGACGATGTTGTCTACAGTTTCTTTGACCCAGAGATTGGTGTGCTGAGAGATATGATAGCATTGATTACACCTGACCATGTGGGGATGTTCCGTGAGGCATACGGTGGTATTCTGAAGTTGGTTTTCAGGCTCACAGACAGTGATAGGAGCGCCATTTATACTCTTCTCCAGTTTTATGACCCGGGCTTGAGATGTTTTGTCTTTCCGAATTACTTGTTGGGACCTTTGATGGAGGACTATGCCAGCATCCTGGGTATTCAGATCCGAGATCAGATTCCTTTCCATGCCACTAAGGGGGAGCCTGATGTTGCTGAGATTTCTCGTGCTCTTTATTTGAGCCCGGAAGTGATCAAAGGGGGTTTGAAGGAGAAGGGAAAGTTGCCCGGTTTTCATCTGACTTTCTTGGAGGCTAAAGCCAAGGAACATGTTGTTGTGGGTAATTGGGGGACCGTATGTGCCTTGATTGCTGTGAGCATCTATGGAATCATCATGTTCCCTAACCAGAAGAAATTTGTGGACATTAATGACATCAGGTTGTTTATGCAGAGGAATCCCATTCCCACCCTGGTTGGGGATGTTTATTACTCGGCCCATAATCGGAACGAGAAGCGGCGTGGGGGACTGATCAGATGTTGTGCTCAATTGTTGCATAAGTGGTTCATGGGGTATTTGCCTTCCAGAGGTGTCTTCGCCTTTCTTGATCCTACTGTCAAGTGGTCATTCAGGTTGATGGGTTTGCGAGCCAAAGACATAGCTTGGACTCACAATGGCATGGCCGGACGAGATTTCATTTACAGTTGTGGGAGTCTTCCTAATGTACCTCTTATAGGAGTTCAAGGTTGCATTAATTACAACCCGGTGCTTCTTAGGAGACAGATGGGATTTGTTGTGGAAGGTCCTCCTCTTGGACGAGAGATTCAGGAGTCTTTCTACTTCCCGATTGAGGGCAATCAGCCAAAGTTGAGGCAAGTGTCTGATGAGTGGCGTGACATTCAGAGGAAGGGCAAGGTTCCTTTTGGTAAGGTCAACAGTAGGTCTTTTCCTCCATTTGATGATTGGCTTAGGAAGAGGATTGAGCTCACATATCAACCATTTCCTGGAGGTGATTCTTGGTGTCCTATGATTGAGGGGCCATGTTCTTCTGTCAGTATGGAAGAGTTCCTTGAGATGAAGAAAGCCAGAGATCAGCTGCAAGCAGAGAAGACTGAATTGGAGATGAGTGTTGCTAGGATTCAGATGGCTAATCAAGAGATCAAAGGGAGAATAGAAGATCAGGATAAGAGACATGCTCTTGTGGTGAAGCGCTTTGAGATAGACACTGCTTACTACAGGAAGGTCAGCCAAGCTTTGGAGTCGTCTACAAAGGAGTATGACATCACTAAGGAGAAGCTAGCCAGAACCTTGAGGGATATTGAGGATGAGAAGAGGAGGCAGATCCTTGTGAAGAATTAGAGAGATAACAGAGCCAAAGTCCTTGCCACAGAATGGGAAGCCGAGAAAGCGAAGATCATTGCTGAGAGAGATCATTATCTTGCTGAGAAAGATCATTACTTCAGACAGATGAAGATTCACCAGAAGGAGGTAGGGAGATTGCAGCAGGAGAACACTGAGCTCAGGTTCGCCGGGGAGTTTACTAGGATGGTTGGTGATGTAGGGCCTTCTGGGGGACCTTCATCAGTTTAGACCTTTCTTTTGTATTGGATTACTGTCAGGCCTGTTGACGGAATTCACTTGCTTGTATTTTCTTTCTGATTCTGGAGTTGTATTTGATTTTATATCAGACTTGATGTACGACTCTCGCTCTTATTATACACTTTTGATATACAGTGGTTGTTTTCATTCAGTAACCAATCTTCAAGCTTTATTTGCTTTCCTGTATGCACTCACATCGCACACACATGGTTGGGTGATATCTTTGCTAAATCATATATCTCTGCTCTGTATGATCAAATCAAATGATGAATGTCAGAATATTGCCACCGGATTATTATCTGTCTCGATGAAGCCAGGATTGAAAGACAGAGTGTTCCTCATATGGATAGACGTTGCATTCATGCATGAATCATAATAACTTGTCTTCTATTTTGCAGGTGTCAGTCTCTAACGTGCTTGGTTGTTTCAGGAATCATTGCTCGTGCACGTAGAGTTGTACCCTTGCACACAACACGTCCACACAGATACTTCACCAGACGCAATACACCAAGGCTGATGGATCTACCTAATACAGATATTCTCGAGCTGAAGGAGAAGATGAATAAACTGATCAATGTCATGCAAGGGTTTGCCGTAGGGCAGAAAGCTCTTGCTGATAAAGTGGAGAAGCTCGAGCGGGCTTCAGCTGCCAACAATGGTGTCAATCTAGAAGGTGTCTCTAATCGGGGTCTTGGTGGTTCCAGGGATGGAGGAGATCTTGGAAAGAAGACGACTGCGGGTGTAGTAACCAACAATGCTGGTGGTTTTGGTGTTGCCACAGGCGGTGGACCAGGTCTGGTGGGTAACAATTTGAAGGACAGTATGTTTCCTCCTTTCTTCGGGGCTGAGGAAGATAGAGAGGAAGATCAATTCTCTGTGTTGAATGAACCGTTTGGGCAATATGGTGTCCAACCACCGAACAAGGAAATCCAGTTGCTGGCGGAGAAGATAAGAGCTCTTGAGAGTTATGCTACTCCAGGGGTTGTTAATATGTCGAATATGGGGCTGGTTGAGGGGATTGTGATCCCACAGAAGTTCAAGGCGCCTGCGTTTGACAAGTATAACGGGAGTTCTTGCCCAGAAACTCACCTCCAGGCTTTCGTCCGCAAGATTTCTGCTTACACGATGGACCAAAAGCTTTGGATGTACTTCTTCCAGGACAGTTTGTCTGGAGGGTCTCTGGAATGGTACACCAAGTTGAAATCTTCTGACATTAAGAGCTGGCAGGATCTTGGCGATGCATTCTTTAAACAGTACCAGTTCAACGCTGATATGGCTCCTTGTCATACCCAGTTGCAAGGTATGTCTCAAAAGTCTAATGAGGGGTTTAAAGAGTATGCGCAAAGATTGAGGGAGCTAGCTGCCAGGGTCCAACCTCCATTGGTGGACAGAGAGATGTCTGATCTGTTTATGGGTACCCTGCAGGGGACATTTGCTGAAAGGATGGTTGGATGCCCGGTTACCAACTTCGCTGATATAGTGGTGGCCGGAGAGAGAATAGAGAGTTGGCTGAAGATGGGGAAAATCCAGGGTAATGCTTCGTCGTCTGGATCGAAGAAGCCCTTTGGAAATGGTCAGAGGAAGAAAGAGGGTGATACAAGTGCGGTGTATGCCCAAAGAGGACAGAGTAGGGATCGTTACTATCAGCATGTTGCTGCGGTAACCATTCCTGCTGATAATCAGCCTGCACAACAACCACAGCAACAACCGCAACAGCAACGCCAACCATTTCAACAGAGACCGCAGAGGGCTGGGTATCAGGTGAGAGGACGAATGAATGATCGTCAGTTTGATAGACCACCTATGACCTACTCATTCTTGTTGAAGAAGCTGAAGGATTTGGGGTTGGTTAAACTGAGAACTTTGGCTCCTTTGAGACCTGATCAGAGGCCAGCCAGTTTTGATGAAAACGCCAAGTGTGAATTCCACTCAGGTGCTCCTGGACACAATATAGAAAATTGCAAAGCTTTTACGCATGTGGTCCAGGACTTGGTGGATTCCAAGGCTATCAATTTTGCACCATCTCCAAACTTTAATGCTAATCCCATGCCTGCGCATGGTCAAATGGGGGTGAATGCAATTTCTGGAGAAGGTAGAATCGGGCTGGTGAGTGTTGATCAGTTGAAGACTCCGTTGGCTGAGGTCAAGAGGCAACTGTTGAAGAATGAGGTCTTTCTGGGTTGTGATGATTGTTGTGTTGCATGCACTGTTGCTGTCAATGGGTGTATATCATTGAGGGAGGCTATCTAGAGGCTGATGGATGAGGGAAGCCTCAGGTTTGAAAAGATGGATTCGGAGAAAGAGGATGTCTCCACCATAACTATCTATTTCGACCCGGTTGATTTGTCAACGTTGGCAGATGCGGCTCCAGTTACTATCACGGTACCTGGGCCAATTCCTTATGACAAAGATGATGCCGTGCCGTGGCATTATGGTGGAGAGGTGTATTGTAACGGGGAGAAGTTGGAGGACCAGACTGCGGATGAAACCACCGTTTCAAAGGTGGATAATGCCGGACCCAGTGGTTTCACTCGCAGTGGAAGGTTGTTTGCCCCGGACACTTTGAGAAGTGGGGAAGGAGAAAAAGAAAAGAAAGAAAAGGCCGAGGCTTTAGCCAGGGTAACAGGAAAACAAGTAGTGAATGAAGGTACTCCTGAGGTGACACCGGCGCCTGGTGGGTCGGAAAGAGAACTTGATGATGAAGCTGAAGAATTCCTGAGAATCATCAAGAAGTCTGAGTACAAACTTGTTGACCATTTGCAGCAAACCCCATCCAAGATCTCAATCTTGTCTTTATTGCTAAGCTCCGAGGGGCATAGAGAGGCTTTGCTGAAAATTCTGAAGAGAGCCTATGTTCCCCAAGAGATAACAATTAATCAGTTGGAGACGGTGGTGTCAAATGTCAATGCCAGTCATGGGCTGGGATTTGTAAGACCCCAATTTTGGGCCCTAAGATCCCTCATGGCCCATATCATATCATATCATGGCCTCAAGGATCATTGCATGCCCTAGCTTCCCTCCTAGTGGGTGGGTATCTTGTGAGTATGGTTCTTGATCACCAAGCATGTTTTGCACTTGTATATCATTGCTTTTCATATGTTTGCTAACCAAAAAGTACAAAAATATTATCATCTAACCATGTTACTTGCAGCTGAAGCAATCATCAGTCAATCAGTCTAATCAGTCATTAAGCAATGGATGGTGGTCATTCTTGAAGAATTTGGGAACCATGATTATTCATCAAGAGTTCACATGAGTTATGACATCATTTGGAATCAAGATATCAAGGGATTAGGGTTTGGAATTCATCAGAACTTGGCCCAGTCATCCAAAACCCTAGAAAGTCAACTGTTGGCCAACTGGGCATTTAATCAGTGATTTGATGATGGGAATTGGTTTGGGAGGTCTCAATCATGTCCATATAAGCCTCATATATCATTTCAAGCATCATCATTGAAGAATTTGAAGTCAAACAAGAAATTTCCAAAAATAGAAAGTTGACCTGTAATTGGAATTTGCCAAAAATGGAAACTTCTTGATCCTAAACTTACATCATGATACAAGCTTCAAATGAATTTTTGCCCAACATGAAAGTTGAAGATCTTGTTCTACCATTTCCAAAAAGTCCAAGAACACTCAATTCCCATGTATGGTTGGCAAGTTATGATCAAATCATTCTCCAAAATTTTTGAACTTCAAAAGGCCATATCTCTCAAACCATTTGGCCAAATTGGGTGGGGTTTTTTGCTACAAGTCACATTTGATGCCCTCTATCCAAATATGTCATCATCATTCACCAAAACTTCACCAATCAAAATGGCATTTTTGAACTAGCATGAATTAATTTCAAGTGAGGTTGAAAAATGAGTTTCAAAATTAAGTATTTCCAACCATTTCTACCAATTGGAAAAGTTCTGAAATGGTATTTTGGGCATGTTAGAGGCCCAATTCGAGCTGCAGCCATGCACATGCACCACTTGAGTGGAATTTCATAATTAACCATAAAACATGTCATTTTTCCAAATTCCAATTACCACTTTGCTTAATCATGCTTAGCAACCTTAAACAGCATATATATTCTTCATTCTCTTTCTGAAACAACCCTAGCAGCCTCATTTTACACAAACAGAAAACTCATTTCTCAAACACACTCATTTTTCTTCATTTGGATTTGTTGGCTGAAACCTTCAAAGAACACGATTCCTGCTCACTTGTTCTTCATTTACCATCACTTTGGAAGCCATTTCAAGCCTCAAATCCCAGCTGTAAGCAAGGAACTCGTGGCTGCCATTTCCAAGCTCTTCCATGGCAGATTCGGTTTAGAGCTATCTTGAACATTCTTGAGCTAAACTTCCTTCACCATTCACCTTGTGGAAGCTAGTGGGGCATCTGTTTTGAGCCAACACATCCAAACAACACCTGTTTCATTATTTTCTTCAAGATCAAGTAAGTTTTCGAGTTTCTCTATTTACAAAACTATGATATGATTTAGCTAGGTCTTGTTGTGCTGGTCATTTTGAAACTTGAATCATTGAAAATGGTTGGCTATTCTGAAAGTTATGCTGATTTAAAGGTTGTTGCTCCAATATGTTTTTGCTTGATTCATGATGTTTGGTTTGATTTAATGTAAATGGTGGTTGGATTCGTGTTGTTCATGTTTAGATGAGTCCATTGGTATGCTCAATTTGAATTTCTGGGCGAAATTTATTTTCACGATTTTGGTTGGATGAAGATGATGATACTGTAGACACGAACCCTAATTTCATGTTTGCCCAGAATTTTGTTTCATTCACGTTGCATGTTGTTGCTACTGTTCCATTGCCTGGCCACTCAAAACATTTCCACGCCTTGCCTTGTACGATGCGTTTGATTAAAATTTCCCAACAATTACCAAAATGCCACGCCCGGATTTACTTATTTGATTAATCATTTCTTTTTCTTAATTTTTATTCCATTTGTTACACCAACTTGCAAAATTCATAGCTCATCCATGTTTAATCCAAAATTCATGAGAATTTTTGCTAATTGTTCATCTGGATCTCTAGTTTTAATCATGATTTTTCCTGATTTTTTGGATGAATGGTTTTTAATTGGTGCTAGGGTTTGTGACATGTGCTCATATTTTGTACACTTTGCCAAAACATTTGTGAAATGAAGATGCTTTACCCAATTACTTTCAAATTTTTTGTGCTTAAACTAGACACATTCATGGTGATTTTGATGTAGAGTTTATGAATTTATCATTTCTGGATTATGAGTTATGATTTTTTGAATTAGGGTGTGACAATTTGTGTCACACCATTGATGTGCAACTTGATGATTTTCTTTACCATGCTTCTTGACCTCCAATTGCTTTGAATTTTTGCATGATTGAACTTGTGTATGTCTAGTTTACATGTGATTTTTCTGGGAATTATTTGTGGCATTTCCTAATTGTTTGAGATTTTTCTCCCCTGTTTGGTCAAAATGTTGACTTTTGTGATACATGTTCCCATTTCATTTGTGAAATTCTCATACTTTATTGGATGAATTTGAAATTTGACATGTGATTAGTAGACATCTTAAGATTTGTCATGGTGTTGATCCCATTCATTTCTCATATGTTATCACTGATTTATGATTTTTTGAAGTTGATGCATGTTTGGTTGACTTCTTTGAGCATGCTTAAACTTGGCTTGCCTTTCTGATTTTCATTGACCATCTTCCCATGATTCAAATGAGCTGAAATTTTATATGCATATCATGTTATGGATTATGTTTGAGCATGAATTATTTGATGATTTATTGAATTGTTTATGATTGGTTTTGAGTTGAGTCTTGCTGTTGACTTCTATGAGCTTCCATATGCCATGCTTTGACCTATTTTGTTTATGAAATCATGATGATGAATGATATGAACTTGAAACCAATTGAGTTTGCTTCTTGATTGTTTGAATATGATTTTGATTGGGTTTCACTTGCTGTTTTTACTTTCTTCCCTCTTTTTGACCCTAGGCTTGTCCTAGTGGTCATGTTGCTCATGTTTGAAGTTGTTGTTTCAGGTTAAGCAACAAATGCTTCAAAGAAACTTATGCAATTTAATTAAGCTTGATTGTTTGTCATGACTAATTTGTTGTTTTTGTAGGTTGATTGGCTCATAAGCTTTGAGCCTTGTGCCTTGCACCTTTTAATCAATTGTGTTGACTGTTGATCTTATCTCCTTTTGATTTAAACTTTGAGCTATGTACTGATTCTGTTTGACTATTTCAGGTACCTTTAGTTGCTTAGTTCTTAAGAACTTGCTTTGCTTTGCTTTAATAGCAATTTGAATTGAGGTATAATCCCTTTTCTTCATGTAGTCTGGAAGACCTGGCCTGTTACTTGGCCAGGCAACTGTCTGAAGTCCTCCTTAAGAGGCAATGCCTGTGTGTGTTTACGTTTGTCCCAAGCAGGAAAAGTCCTTTTAATAAGGCAATTGGTAGATCAAAGAGATAAGCAACCTATCTCCTACTATTCTGTGAGTCTTCTCCTTGCTCCCATTACATGGTTGTAGCATTGAGATCAAAACCCAAGATCTATAGAGTCTAACTTGTGGAAAGAGCTCCATCTTTCTGAGCTCCCACACCTTCTGATATTCAAATGCTCTCTCTGACCAGAGATAAGAGTGATGAGGCACACCCCTCATATCCTTTCATCTGCTTCACCTTAGCCCCTCAATGGCAAGGTTAAGAGCACCTCTAACCTATTCCAGTTGGCCTCAGTGCCTTACCCTTTGTATGAGCCTCATTGTTTGGTTATAGTGTGTGCTGAATGACTTCATTGATTGATTGGTTATCTCATATGCACATGTTTGGCTTGTATGCTTCATGCATTTATCATCATCATTAATTGCTCATTAGTGCATGATCATCTCATTTGTCTTTTGTGATATTGTCATTGTTGTTTGCCCATGGAGGACAACTGTAAGACCATTCATTGGCCATTGTTCCTATGATATGGAAGGATAGAGTGTAAGACCTCATTGGTCACTCATATCTCCTTTGCTCTTGTTTGTTGTATGTGAGGATGCAATTATAAGTCCCTGTAAGTTGGCATTTGCTTTCCTATGATCATATGTTGCTTTGTTTGTTTGTATGTGAGGATACAATTGTAAGTCCGTGTAATTTGGCAGTTGTTTTCCCATGACCATATGTTGGATATTGGTATAAGCCCAGTGATTGGCACCTGGTATCCCAGTTTCTTTTTATTTCTTTGTTAAGGAGATTAGTGTAAGTCCATAGAGTGGCTTCTGATATCCCGTTTTGTTTTAGGAGATTGGTATAAGACCAGTGATTGGCATCCGGTATCCGCTTTTGTTGACTTTTCTTTTCTTCCTTTGCTTTGTTTGTTATTACTCATTGCCATTCCAAAGGTGTCGCATCCTGCGAAAAATCAACCGGCGAGCTAAAACAAAAACACAAACAGAGCCGCCACTGCGCGTTATTTATCCCAAGATAGGGAAAGGAAACGCTCAGAGAAACCTGGAAAAGACATGGTCTCGCGACCAAAGAGAAAGGGTTCGGGAGTCGGTTACGCGAGGGGAAGGTATTAGCACCCCTCACGTCCGTCGTACTCGACGGGATCCACGTTCTAAGAAAAGAAAAGGTTGCTAAAACATCACACACACACACAGGGGAACGCAGGTGGGGTTAAGAGAAGGGAGCTCGATAGGGTATCGCACCCTATGCCTACGTATCTCGTCTGGAACGAGAATCAGAGCTGCCGTAGTTCGGCTCACGCACGCCAAACAAGCAAACAAACACACAAGCAAACATGGAGCCCGACAGCCAATCACTGGGCTTACGTCCATATCCTGACACACAAGGAAATAACAAGCAAACACACACAAAAAGGAAAAAAAAGTGCCCGGAGAGACCTCGCACGGTCTCCTGCCTACATACCTCGTCTGGAACAAGGATCAGGGCGATGTAGTTCCCCTGAAAGGGAAAGAAACTCTAACCAGAGACAAAGGGGAGACACACTACCAGAGAGCTGTACTCGAGCCTAGTGTTATCATGCATCATTGCCCTATGTTCAGGTTTCTACCTACTTGCACAACCGCAAGCTAATCCTATCCAGGAAAGAAGCAAGCATACAAGCATCAAACAATTCCAGCATCTCAAACAACCATGTCAAACAAATATTCACACAGCACACACTATAACCAATCAAGTGGGCTCAAACAATGGGTTTGACTGCCGAAGCAAGTCGTCTGTACAAAGGTATTATTCGCTCTTAACCTTGCCATTACGAGGCTAAGGTGAAGCAGATGAAAAGGTGAGTGAAGATTAGACTTCACAGCTCTTATCCCTGACCAGGGAGAGCTTCAGACAAAGGAGCGTGGGTCCAGAATGGAGGGACCCTTCTACGCTCAAAGACTCTGACTCGATTGTGCAACAACACAAGATCTTGGGTTTGTGCCCCAATGCATCAACACACAGCCGTGTGAGCAGAGGGACGACTCAACAGAATAGTGGGGGATAGATTGCATATCCCTTTGATCCACCAATTGCCTCATAGAGGTCTTCACCTGCTTGGGCACGAAAAGTAAACAACCACAAACATTGCCTCTTAAGGAGGACTTCAGACAATTGCCCGGCCAAATAACAGGCCGAGTCTCCCAGACTACATGAAGTCAAGAGATTCTACCTCAAGTGGTTTATACAACCAAGCAGCAACAAGCACAAGTTCTCAAGGAACTGTAAGCGGCTAAATGTACCTGAAATCAATCAAGTATCATCAGTACTCAGACAGACAAACAATAAACAGCAAATGTTAATCAGTTAATCTGTACAAAACAACACAGGCTAATGCACATAAATGCAAGCTATGAGCTCAAGCTCAAGCTTCACAACCTACAAAACAAAGTCATGTTAGTGGACAACATCAAACAATCTCAATTTAATCGACTTGAATCATTCTCCTTAAGCTTTGTGCATTTCATCCTGAAAAGTCAAACCAAATGTGAGAAACTAGACCACTAGGCCAAGCCTAGGGTCCAAAAGGGAGAAAAAATTCTAAACAGCAAGCAATTCTCAACCAAAATCAAATTCAACCAAATAGAAAGCAAATGCAATTGATCCCATACTCATATCATTCACCATATTCATTTCATGACCAAAACAAGTCAAACTAGGTTAAATGCAACATCCAATGTTCAAACAGAATGACTTCACTCAAAAGCATACCAAAACAATTCCAAAAATCCTCAAATAATTCACACCTAAACAGGACATATTCAAGGTATAGCATGTCAATTTTCAGCTCAATTGGATAAAAGGAACTAGGCCAATGAAAATCAAGAAATCCAGACACAATTATGCAAGCCAAACCATAGCATCAACACAAGCATCCACTTCAAAAATTCATAACAGAGTGAAAACAATTAAGAAATGAATGGGACCAAAATCATGGTGTCCTAAATGTGTCTATAATCAGCATACCAAATTTCACATTCATCCAAAACCATATGAGAATTTCACACAAGATATACCAACATGTATCACACAAGGTTACAAAATGAGCATACAGTGAAGAAAATTATCAATCAAATGGAAAATACAACCAATAAATCCAGAAAAATTCTCATGATATCTCAACATATCAATGATCATCCATGCAAAATTTCAATCCAATCAAACAATCATAGGTCATGCAAATAAATTCAGAAAGTTGACCTAGCTAGGTGTGACACAAATTGTCACACCTAGATTCAAAAAATCATATCTCAATCATCAAGTATCCAAAAATCATGAACTTTACATGGAAATCACCATCAACAGGTCTAGAATGAGCACAAAAAATTTCAATCATTTCTTTAAATGTATGAGCATTTCATGATGAATTTGGTGAAACATACAAAAAATGTACACAAGTCAAAGTTCAATAGGCCAGGTCAACATTTCACCATGCACAACTTCTATAACCATGCCTATAAAAAACTAGAGGGAATTTGGAAACTAACAAAAAAACTCTCATCATTTTTGGATTAGTAATCAATTTTTTATGAATTTTATAAGTTAAAATGAATTGTTGAATAATTATTTAAATGTTTTAGTTAATTAAAATGGAATCAGTGGCACAATTGTAAATACGCTGGCCAAGGCTCAAAACTCTGCGTTTTCATTAATGTGCTGGCCATGCGCTATTGGTTGATACAGGCGGGAAACACAAGTTTCAAATGCCAAGCGAAACATGAAGATCAAACAAAGTATTTTTCCAGAAAATTCACAAGAACTTCATCGTTCTTCATCAACACCACCAGAATTCATCATGAACTTTTTTCCACCAAATCAAGCAAATCGTATACCAAACTCTTCCTCTCTCAACGTACATCACTAATACACTAATGATTTTGCCTAATTCTCACTACACAATCCGGATCGAGCGCTTAAAGGAATGAACACAAAACTACAATTCGACATATCTCTCACCTCACTCAATCATTTTGCAAACCACGAGTTTCACGCTAACCTATGATGAACGATCTACATAATGCATATAACAATTTAAAGAATCATGAGATTCGAATTTCAAGTACCTTGCAATGGCAGTGATGCTTCTTGAAGCTTTGGCGCGAGATTCCTTGAAACAGATGAAGGAGAAGCTACAGGAAATTGAATGCAATGCTTAGCCTAGCTCGAAGTTGCTTCAAGTGCAAGAGATTTCACTTCACCATGGATGAGCATCACTTGAACAGTCGCGGATCTTGAGGTTTCTGGTGATGAATCAATGAAACAGTCCAAGAAGAAGATGATTGGAGATTGAATCAAAAAGAAATTCTCGAATTGATGAAGAATTGAAGGAGTTTGATTCAATTTTGCTTGATGAATGTTCTTGAGTTTTTGGAGAATTGGAGGGAAAATTGGTTGCAATTTCTTATGAAATGTGATTCTGATCAAGAGTTAGTTACAATTAGGATTATATACTTCCATTTAATCCAGCTCTTAATCATCAATTAGCCAAAACACATGTAATTAGCAAAAATGTGAAATTACAAAGCAAGGGCAAATATGTCTTTTCACTTAAGGCTCTGTGACAGCTGTATGACAGCTCACACACTCTCAAAATGCCATGTGTGATGTGTTGCAACTTGTCCCATGGTCATTGGTTGTGTATTTCTCATTTTCACTATGCCATGGCAATGAAATGTATTTTTCAAGTGAAGTCCAAAAATGAATTGTTCAAATATTGCACCTTGGATGTTTATGACCATTCAAACCATCTCTAATTGTCATTTGTGAGGTGTTGCAAAAATCCCCATGCCAAAATTCTCATTATTTCTCAACTTGGACCATTTTGCCCTTGGATCTTTAACTGTACACTTGAAAATTGACTTTTTGCATTGACCATTTTTGATGAATTCCAATTATGCACCATGAAAGTACATGTCAAATGGAGTTTGCTCATAAAAAGATCATTCAATTTGGACACCCCACGTGGAAGTTATGCCACTTTGATTATGGGTCATTTTTGAAATTAAATGGACCATAACTTGCCAACCATACATGGGAATTTCAAGTTCTTGGACTTTTTGGAAAGGTGAGAACAAGATCTAAAACTTTCATGTTGAACAAATTTTCATTTGAAGCTTTCTTGGATATGTAATTTTGAGGTCAAAAACTTTCCATTTTTGGAAACTTCTATTACAAGTCACTTTCTATTTTTGACAATTTCTTGTCTGACTTGATTTTCTCCATTCTTAAGCTTTGAAATGTCAAATAACACTTGTTCCAACATGAATGAAGTGTATCCAACTCATTTCCCCTCCAAATCCATTAAATCATGTACAGTTGACCACAGTTGACTTTTTAACTGATAGATGAATTTGGCCATGCATCGATCAATCTGAGCCCCAATCCTCTGATGAAATGGCCCAAGGATGAAACCCTAGCCTCAATAAGCTCCATAAAACCATGGGATGAGCCCCATATACATCATAGACCCCATCTCCTGATTATGCCCTGATTGGCCCAACGCAACTGATTAGGGTTGACCAGTGGTCAAAACCCTAATCTCAAGGAATCTGCTTCAACACTTGATGATGACAAACCATGATGATGATGATGAATCATTTAAATCAAGATGAAGACCAATATCCCTTGAGAATCATGAAACCCTAATTTGGACCTCCACATCCTCAGATGATTAATGACCAGTCCAATGAAACCCTATCTTGCACATGACCACCCATCTTCTGATCAAGACTTGGGAGAATGACTTGCACAATGTAACCACATGATATGCAATATGCAATGCCTAATGACCTAAAAATGATATGTAATATGTTATGCTAGTCCCAAGAGAGGAGGGCAAATTCTGAGGTGTTACAAAAGGACACACTTGAATCATCTTCTATATGATCTCAAGAGGTAAACCTTCTAAGAAGTTTTACTTTCCATCCTCATCCATTCATCCCCATTTATGTCCCAAACCTTTTCACACATTACTTTTAAAACTTGAGATAAATATTGTGCAAACATCTTCATGCTTTTTCAAACTAAAAACCTGGACCCCAAGTCCTTGACTTTTTTCAAACTCCATTTCATAATACTTCTTTGAATTAATCTTAATCATACTTTGACTCTACTTTCATAATCATAATCAATTAACTTCACCCATTCAATTGTTTTGTGGCTTTGTCCATGTTTGCTAAGTTTTCATACATTAGCCTTAGGTTTGATTTATCCTAGTTGGTTGATGTCAATCTCACCTATTTGTCCTTAGTTGATTGAATTGTAAGTCTTCCTTGCTTATTATAGGGTTAACCCCTCACTAGCAAGTTGAAGCTGTTCTCACATGGTGGACCTGTTTGTTTGTATAAGGTTGAGTTTTCTCCCGTGGATAACGTAAGACCTTAGGGCTTGTGTTTAAAATTGAATCCACTAACTTTTAGAAATCTTTTAGCCGAACTACGGCGTTTTGATCCTTACCTTTGATGGAAGGTACGTAGGCAACGGGTTCATCCGTTCGAACACAAAAATAATAAAAATTGTATATTCTTTTCTCACCATCCCATTCATGTTTGCACAATAATATTTCATAACAAATAACAATTTTTTTAAAACAAGTGTGAAAAGGGCTCCCTAGGAGTACCTAGGACGTAGTGGGTGCCTAACACCTTCCCATTGCGTAATTTACCCCTTACCCAGACTCTCTGATCTTTTTATTAGTTTTCTACGTGTAAAACTTCTTAGGCTTTTGTTCGCTTTTTAGCCAGTCCTTTGGATAAATAAAAGTGTGGTGGCGACTCGAATTCTTTGTATGCTTTGCTTATGATTTAATCAATAGATCATATAGCGACGAATACACCGCTACAGGATTCACCGATATGAATCTGACTGTGGATGGGAGAAATCATAATCGGGCTTTACACATTGCTATGGAATGTAAAGGAGTCGTGCTTTCCCACGTGTTGGTTGATACTGGATCCTCTTTAAATGTGTTGCCAAAGAAAGCCCTGGCGAAGCTAGACTGTGAAGGGTTGGTATTGAGGCCCACAGACCTGGTGGTGAGAGCCTTTGACGGTTCAAAGAGGGCTGTGTTTGGAGAAGTGGAGCTCCCAGTGAAGATTGGGCCCGAGGTGTTCAAGTCAGTATTCTATGTCATGGATATTCAGCCGGCATACAGTTGCCTGTTGGGTCGCCCATGGATTCATGCTGCAGGGGCAGTGACTTCGACTTTGCACCAGAAACGAAAGTATATCTGGGACGGGCAGGTCGTCACCGTTTGTGGGGAGGAGGATATCTTCGTCATCCACCTATCGTCGTTCAAGTATGTTGAAATGGACGGTGAGATATGGGAAACACCAAGTCAAGCATTCGAAACCGTTAAGGTGGAGAATGCTCTTTTTGCCAAAGAAGAGGAGAAACCGTCCATTTCTTCGTATAAGCAGGCCACTGAGGTGGTGAAGAATGGAGAAGCTCCGGGTTGGGGGAAGATGATGGACATCACCGCCAAGAAAGACCGATTCGGGGTTGGTTATCAGCCGGGCCGAGGCTCGTCTGGACAAGGTAGAGGACGTCGTCCGTCATTCACTTTCACTAGTGCTGGAATGTTAGATCCAGATCACATCTGTATGGTGGGTGAAGAAGCTGACAATGACTGTGAAATGGATCAGTGGATAAAGCCGTGCGCACCAGGGATGGGAGTCCAGAACTGGAAGGCTGAAAAGATCATCACTGTCACTCTACTGGAAGAGTAATATTTTCTGTTTTTCAATTTTATTTGCATGGAAGCCATACGTTTTTCCCGAAACGTAAGGGTTCATTGTAAGGGCCACCTCATGTTTCATTTTGCAAATTTGCATCATCAATAAATGGATGTTTTTCAATTAAAAGCGGTGTTCCCTGTTCTTCATTTATTTTTGCAGTTTAAAACAAAAATAAAAATGGCAATGTTTTCATTTTCCTTTTCAATTTGTCTCGCTCCGGTTCTAAAGCAATGCATGAATCAACATTCATGCAGATGCGATTTCTCACCGGATCTCATTGATAACAATCCTGTTACACCCTCGTATGACTTCGACAATCCAATCTATCATGCCGAAGAAGAAGGCGAAGAAGATTGTGAACTGCTAGGGGAATTAGCCAGGTTGTTGAAACAAGAGGAGAAGGTGATTCAGCCGCATGGAGAGCAAGTTGAGATAGTGAATCTGGGTACCGATGAGGTCAGGAAAGAAGTGAAGATCGGGGCTGCTTTAGAGGCGAGTGTCAAGGGCAGAATGGTAGCCTTGTTGAAAGAATATGTTGATATCTTCGCCTGGTCTTATCAAGATATGCCAGGGTTGGATACCGACATCATTGTGCACAAGCTACCGTTGAGAGCAGATTGTCCTCCCGTGAAGGAGAAGTTGCGTAGAACTCGACCCGAGATGGCAATGAAAATTAAAGAGGAGGTGCAGAAGCAGTGGGATGCTGGTTTCCTAGCCGTCACTAATTATCCGCCTTGGGTCGCGAACATTGTGCCAGTGCTGAAGAAAGATGGGAAGGTGAGAATGTGTGTGGACTACCGGGATTTGAACAGAGCTAGTCCAAAGGATGATTTCCCATTACCTCACATTGATGTGTTGGTAGACAATACAACTCAATTCTCGGTGTTTTCCTTCATGGATGGCTTTTCTGGCTATAATCAAATCAAAATGTCGCCAGATGATATGGAGAAAACAACGTTCATCACCGTGGGGCACTTTTTGTTATAAGGTGATGCCATTTGGTCTCAAGAACGCCGATGCTACTTATCAGAGGGCCATGGTGACTTTGTTTCATGATATGATTCATCATGAAATTGAATGCTATGTTGATGACATGATAGCAAAGTCCCAGACAGAAGAGGGGCATCTGGTAGATCTGGCCAAGTTGTTCGACCGGCTGAGACAGTTCAGACTGAGGTTGAATCCGAATAAGTGCACTTTCGGAGTGCGGTCCGGTAAATTGCTGGGGTTTATTGTAAGTGAAAAAGGAATTGAGGTTGATCCTGCTAAAGTAAAAGCAATAAGAGAAATGCCTGAACAAAGAACAGAGAAGGAGGTTCGTGGTTTTTTAGGTAGATTGAACTATATTTCACGGTTCATATCTCACCTAACAGCCACGTGTGAACCTATATTCAAGTTGTTGAGGAAAAATCAACCGGTCAGGTGGAATAATGATTGCCAAGTGGCATTTGAAAAGATAAAAGAGTATTTGCAGGAGCCTCCGATTCTGATGCCTCATGTGGAGGGACGACCGTTAATCCTGTACTTGACAGTCCTCGAGGGGTCTATGGGGTGTGTATTGGGGCAGCATGACGAGTCTGGTCGAAAAGAGTATGCCATATATTACCTTAGCAAAAAGTTTACCGACTGTGAAACAAGATATTCACTGCTCGAGAAAACTTGTTGTGCTTTGGTCTGGGCTGCTCGCCGACTGAGACAGTATATGCTGGTTCATACCACTTTGTTGATTTTCAAGATGGATCCAATCAAGTATATTTTTGAGAAGCCAGCATTGACCGGACGGGTTGCGAGATGGCAAATGATTTTGACTGAATATGATATACAGTATACCTCTCAGAAAGCAATCAAGGGGAGTGTATTATCTGATTACCTCGCCCAGCAACCCATTGAGGATTATCAACCGATGAAGTTTGAATTTCCTGATGAGGACATCATGTTTCTCAAATCGAAAGATTGTGAGGAACCAATCCCGGAGGAGGGGCCTGACCCTGAATCCGAATGGATTCTGATGTTTGATGGGGCCGTTAACGTGAATGGTTGTGGAGTTGGTGTTGTTTTGGTTACGCCGAAAGGATCCTACATTCCTTTTGCTGCCCGGCTAATATTTGAGTGCACCAATAACGTGGCTGAATACGAAGCTTGTATCTTGGGGATTGAAGAGGCGATTGATTTGAGGATCAAAAATCTTGTTATATATGGAGATTCAGCTTTGGTTGTGAATCAAGTTAACGGAAAATGGTATACGCATCAGTCTCATTTAATTCCATACCGGGATTATACGAGGAGATTGTTGACGTTTTTCACCAAGGTGAAAATGCATCATGTGCCTAGAGAAGAGAATCCGTTGGCAGATGCTTTGGCTACTCTGGCCGCTTTGATTAAGGTACAATGGTGGAATCAGTTCCCCAGTGTTGAGGTGGGACGTCTGGATAGACCGGCTTATGTGTTTGCTGTTGACACAGCGCCTGATGATGAGAAGCCGTGGTATTACGATATCAAGCGCTATCTAGAAACCCAAGAGTATCCTGAGGGAGCATCCAAGAAGGACCGAAAGACTCTGCGGAGGTTGGCCATGGTGTTCTACTTGAATAAAGATGGGGTTTTGTACAAAAGAAACTTTGATTGGGTCTTGCTCAGATGTGTTGATGATAAAGAAGCAAGCCAATTGATGAAAGAAGTACACGAGGGGTCGTTCGGTACCCATGCCAGTGGGAATGCAATGGTGAAGAAGCTGCTGAGGGCAGGTTATTATTGGATGAAAATGGAGGCCCAATGTTTCAATTTTGTGCGGAAGTGTCATAAATGCCAGATTTATGCTGACAAGGTGCACGTGCCTCCAAATCCATTGAGCTTGATGTCGTCTCCATGGTTGTTTGCTATGTGGGGCATTGATATGATTGGGAAGATTGAGCCTACGACTTCGAATGGGCATCGGTTCATATTAATGGCTATTGATTACTTCACCAAATGGGTGGAAGCAGCCTCTTATACAAACGTGACAAAACAGGTTGTTGCCAGATTCCTCAAGAGAGACATCATTTGTAGATATGGGGTTCCCGAGAGAATCATTACTGATAATGATTCTAATTTGAACAACAAGATGATGGCAGAACTATGCCGGGAATTCAAGATTGAACATCACAATTCTTCTCCTTATCGTCCGAAGATGAATGGGGCGGTTGAGGCAGCCAATAAGAATATTAAGAAGATTGTGCAGAAGATGCTCGTGACCTATAAGGACTGGCATGAGATATTGCCATTTGCATTGCATGGGTATCGAACCTCGGTGCGTACGTCTACTAGGGCAACGCCTTTCTCGTTGGTATATGGAATGGAAGCCGTGCTACCAGTTGAGGTTCAAATTCCCTCTTTGAGAGTCCTGATGGACGTGAAATTGCAAGAGGCGGAATGGGTAAGGACCCAATACGAAGAGTTGAGCTTGATAGAGGAAAAGAGGCTGGCGGCCATTTGTCATGGGCAGTTGTACCAGCAGCGGATGAAGCGTGCTTTCGACCGAAAAGTACGACCTCGGGTATATCATGTGGGAGATATGGTATTGAAAAGGATCCTTCCTCCTCAAAACGATCGTAGGGGCAAGTGGACACCCAATTATGAAGGTCCGTTCGTGGTCAAGAAGGTTTTCTATGGCGGAGCCTTGTTGTTAACGACCATGGATGGCGAGGATTTTCCATCCCCTGTGAATGCGGATGCAGTTAAAAAATACTTCGTATAAAGAGACCCACTGGACGAAAAGAATAAAATAGTCCAGGCAAAAATGGGCATCCCGGCGAACCGAGAAAAAATGATGGAAAAGGTTCGGGCAAAAATTAGGGATAAAAAGGAAAAATGTACACCCGGCAAGTCGAAAACCTGAAAAGGCGGCTTGGGCAAAAAAGGGTATCCCGGTGGACTGAAAACCCGAAAGGGCGGTCCAGGAAAAAGAGGGATTGAAACGAACAACTGCGTCTGGCATGATCGTTCGCTTTGGTTAAGGCACCAGGATAATCCCCGACAGGGATCAGTCGGAAGCGTCTTGTTCAGAAGGCAAAGCACGGAGAGTCTGAGGACATATGGGGTGTAACCGAGTTGGAATTCGATGAGATCACGGTTTCACATTGCCATTAGGATAGATTTTCCTTTTGTGCGCAATTACCTCTTTTCAGGAATTGCTTCCTTTGTATTGCTTAGTTATGAGCCACACTTTTTTCAATCAATAAAATGCATATTCAGTCAAATAATTTTGTTTTTTGTTTTCATTACCGCTTTGATTGCAAAAACATCCAATTGTTTGTGATAAAGAATCTTTGCATTTTAAGACATACAGGTCCCTTCCGATGCATGTTCATAAGATTGTAAACCGGAAATCTTATTCGGAAGGTTGAGTGACCCAAGTGTTGAAATCTTGGCACGCCTGGGGCACGTTTTTTATCTAAAGATCTCTGTTGCAGGTACTGTTAGAGGTTCTCACTCACTTGCAGGTTGTGATGTGAAGCTTTTTGATAAAAAATTCTCGTGGAGTCCAATCAGGGACGGATGAATGGAAGAATGGTGAAAAGACGGCGAGAGACGTACGACGATCTTGGATATTAATCAAGAAGACTCTTCAAAGTCTGAAGATTAGAAAGTTTGTATGAATCCGTAGAGTACGGAGGAGTCGAGGAATACAAGGTGATGAATCAGAAAAGTCCAGACGAGTCTGGGAGTTCTCAAAATTGGAAAGCTAACATTGGATTTAGATGTTGAATACCGTGGTTCGACGAGTCGATGGGTGTTCAGTACCAGACTTTCCTGGTTTCCCCAAGCAGAGTTGGGATTGTTACCTCCTCAGCAGATTCAAGGTCTGAGTCTTCCCTAGCAGGGTCGGGATGGTTATCTCCCCAGCAGGTTTGAGATCGGTGTTTCCTCAACAGCCAGGCCTGGAGGTTGCTATTTCCCAGCGGAGGTATCTATTGGTAGTGGTTTCCCCAAGCAGAGTTGGGATTGTTACCTCCTCAGCAGATTCAAGGTTTGTGTCTTCCCTAGCAGGGTCGGGACGATTATCTCCCCAGCATGTTTTAGATCGGTGTTTCCTAAGCAGCCAGGCCCGAAGGTTGCTATTTTCCCAGCGGAGGTATCTATTGGTAGTGGTTTCCCCTAGCATGGCGGAGCTTGTTAATTCCCCAGCAAGTCAAAGACGTTGTTTCCCCACAGAGTGCGTTGGTGGTTTATTCCCCAGCGAAGTCCCCAAGTGGATCGGGTTCAGTGGAGGTCATCCCTGATAAGGGTGGTCCTCTTCTCAGCAGCCAGGCCTAAAGGTTGCTATTTCCCCAGCATAAGTGTCTGTGGGTAGCTGGTTTCCCCAAGCAGGGTCGGGATTGTTATTTCCCCAGCAAGTCAAAGACCGTTGTTTCCCCACAGAGTGCGTTGGTGGTTCATTCCCCAGCGAAGTCCCCGAGTGGATCGGGTTCAGAGGAGGTTATCCCCGATAAGGGTGGTCCTATTTCCCAGCAGCAGTGCTATTCCCCAGCAGGGTGGAGATCAGAGTGTTGTCGAGTTCCTCAGCAGAGTGCCTCGAGCTCCCCAGAAGAGTCCCTTGAGGGGGATACCTTTTATGCATTTATCATGTAGATAAGCATAGTATATTGCATAATTAATTGCGTAGCATTCCCATGATTATGGAGCATTACGCTAAAAAATATCATGCATCAGCATTGCAAGCATAAGCTAGTCTCAGACCGTGGTTATTGTTTGAGAGGTGGTTTCGCCAGAAGGTAAAGATGTTACTCCGAGGAGTTTGGCATCGTGATTTTGATCAACAGTATTCCCCAGTAGTGCGATATTGGAGGAAGAGTTTCTGTCGGGCGGAGATGGAAATGATAATCCAAGAAGTTTCGGGGTCCAAAAAGAAAAAGTAAAGAGAAAGAGATAATCCCCAGCTGAGTGCGAAGTGTTCGTTTGCTAGGGTTGAATAGAGAATAGCCGGTTCATGGCTTGTTATCCCCGGCATGGGTCGTTGGTACACTTGCCGCCTCATTTATCACTATTCCTGATCTCTGCCGATGCTGACATGCATGACGAATTTTTTCCGGTGCTCAGGCCGAGGTGGCACTCAGGCCAGTTTCCGATTTTCAGATCGAATAAGTTTCCGACGTTCAGGTCGAAGAGCTTGTGGCACTCAGGCCAGTTTCCGATTTTCAGATCGAAGAAGTTTCCGACGTTCAGGTCGAAGTACTTGTGGCACTCAGGCCAGTTTCCGATTTTCAGATCGAAGAAGTTTCCAACAATCAGGTTGAAGTACTTGTGGCACTCAGGCCAGCTTTCCGGTATTCAGACCGAAGTGGTGTTCAGACCAAAGTGGCGTTCAGGCCAGTTGTTTGGCGTTCAGGCCAATCCCTTGGTGTTCAGACCGATATCAATACTCTCATACTATGATGCTCAGTATTCAGACTGATGAGTGGTGTTCAGGCCATGGTATTCCTGTGTTACCATTTATTTTGGTATCCAGGTCAACATTCTGTTCCAGTATTCAGGCCGATTTTCTCCGTACCAGACGGATGTTTCTTTCAAGATTGTTTCTTTGCCGATTCTGACAGGCACTGTTAATTATTTTCCCATCGGAGTGCCAATTGTTCGTCTGTTCTTGGTATTCAATCACTCTTCACCCTGATCATTTGAAAGCCGAGGCTATTCATATCGACAGGTTCACAGTGGATTGAATAGGGGCAGCTGTAACACCTCAAAATTTGCCCTCCTCTCTTGGGACTAGCTTAGCATATTGCATTTCATCTTGTAGGGCATTAGGCATTACATTTTTGCATATCATGTGGAAACATTAAGCAAGTCATCCTCCTAGGTCTTTATCAGAAGATGGAGAGGTTAAGAGATGCAAGCCTGAGGGTCTCATGAATTGATCACTAGCCATCTGAGGGTTTGTGCTTCAATTAGGGTTTCTTGTTTCCTCAAGGAGATTGATCATTATCTTGGTTGAAATGGTACATCACCATCATCATGGTCTTATCATCACCAAGAGGTTCATTGTGTATGCTCATGTGCCTTCGGATTAGGGTTTTGACCTCTGGTCAACCCTAATCAGTTGCATTATACCAATCAGGGTTTTTTTTAAGGAGATGAGGTTTTTATTGAGATGGAGATCATCATGTGGTTTGATTGAGCTTGTGTAAGCTAAGGTTTCATTTTGGTGCCATTTCATCAAGAGATTGAGGCTCAAATTCATCTGTGCATGACCAAGTCATCTATCAACTGCAAAAGTCAACCACAAGTCAACTGTTGGATTTGGAGGTGTCGCAACCTGAAAAATACAGTGCGCGAAAAAAAACAACCGGCGAAAGAAAATGACAGAAGAGTCGCCACCGTGCGTTATTCATCCCAAAGGAGGGAAAGGAAACGCTCGAAGTAAACCTCAAAAAGGAAAGGACAAGACGAGGTCTCGCAACCAAATCTTGGGTTCGGGAGTCGGTTATGCGAAGGGAAGGTATTAGCACCCCTACGCATCCGTAGTACTCTACGGGATCCACTTTTGTAGTTCTTGTCTAAAGGGTGTGAGTTTATCTTGTGCTGTTTACCAAAAAAAAGGGTTAAATGAAAATGACTCGCGCGGATGTCGCATCCACTGCATACGTATCTCATCTGAATATGAGAATCAGAGTCTTCGTAGCTCGGCTGACTTATGGGTTGGGGGATGTGTGCTCGCTAAGACATCGCGTCTTATGCCTACGTATCTCATCTGGCCTGAGAATCAGAGCAAAACGTAGTTCGGCTAACTATGGGGTTATGGATTGGGTTTTGGACGAACGACGTCACTACGCAATCTACCGGATGCTCGACCTTTGGAGACTTACTCTCCTGTAGTAGAAGGAGTAAACGTGTGTTATGGAGAAGAAAAATCAATAAAGGGTTAGGGTTTGGGATGCTCAAGGGCAAAAAGGCAGTCCTTGACGAAGGAACCGCGCTACCTGCAGGGATATGAATACAAAACACAAAACATGTATCTCATAGTAAAATGCCACCAAGGGGCTCAAACGTTGCCTCCTATCGAGGTCTTCCAGCTAGGAAAGCAGTAAAATGCGGGAAAAATGTAAAAGTACCACGCGGATAAAGATCCGAAGTAACAGCAATTAGAGGAGTAAGAAACCCAGGGATCCTTCCAAGCTAATGCCATCAAAGAAAAGTGAGTCAGTACAGGTAATCGGAATGAACCTCCAGGGGTTATCCCACAAATAAAGTGGGAAACCACGCAAGTTATCCCTGCAAAAGTCATGTGAGCCCTCACAAAAATTCAACAAAAGGGTTAGTGAAACACCATAAGCATTTTTTCATGAACAACAGTATGGTTTCAGAAACCTCAAACCCTGTGGCATACGCTCAAAAATTAAAAGGTTAAACATTCAAGGCATTGTTTATACATTCATATACATATTAAACCCATGGGCGAAAAACCTAATGAAATTCATCCATCATACCTCATACATTCAGAGTATTCAACTTCAAAGCAAAAGGTAATGGGAATAAAGGCAAACCTGATTGGAGAGCTTGATTGAAATTGAGTTGCACCCGTGAGGTTTACAAAACAATCTTCAGGGTTTATGTGAGGCAGAGGTGATTCTGTGTAGTTGAGTTCCCTTCGGGGTTTGGAGGCTGCTCTGAACTCCGTTAGGTCTTCTCTCACTATCTTTTTCCTCAGGGTTTTGTTCCAAGGAAACCTCAGAGTATTTTGCTTCTCTTCAAAATCCTCCTTTTGTTCTGTGTTCTCTCAAGTGAAGCCTTGGTATTTATAGACTGAATTTCATGGTTTTGTGGGCTCAAATGAGAGAGACCCAAGTCCAAAATTTTTTATTATATTTTATTTATTTATTTATTTATTTAATTAATTAATTAATTAATTAAATTTTTTATTATTTTTTGTAAAAAAATATTTTTTTCTTTTCTTTTTTTTTTTCGTTTTTTTTTTTCGTTTTTTTTTTCGTTTTTTTTTTTCGGATCTAATTCTGATTGACATGATGAAATGCAATATGAAATGCTAAATGAATGCATGAATGAGGAGGGCAAATTTTGGGATGTTACAGCTGCCCCTATTCAATCATCAGCTAAACCGAGTAGGATGAAAGCGAACAGCTTATCAGACAAACGGGGTGAGCTGTGATTGAATACCAAAGATAGACCGAAAATTTGCGCTCCGAGAACACCACAAAAACGCAGAAATACACCGCGCTGTTTATTTTTCTTCCGATCCTCTGGCTTAATCTGGAGTTTCGATCCTCTGGCTGAATCTATACTCAATTTAGTCCCCTGGTTGGATATTAATTTTGATCCTCGGGCTGGATACGATTTTGATCTTCTGGCTAGATCTTCTTCGATCTTCTGGCTAGATCTCCTTCTTTTCGATTCTCTGGCTGAATCTATTTCCTTTGATTCTCTGGCTGAATCTACTTCGATCTTCTGGCTAGATCTGAATTATTGCGATTTTCGATCTTCTGGCTAGATCTTCTTTGTTTCGATTCTCTGCCTGAATCTATTTCCTTTGATTCTCTGGCTGAATCTACTTCGATCTTCTGGCTAGATCTGAATTGTTGCGATTTTCGATCTTCTAGCTAGATCTTCTTTGTTTCGATTCTCTGGCTGAATCTATTTCCTTTGATTCTCTGGCTGAATCTACTTCGATCTTTTGGCTAGATCTGAATTGCTTCGATTCTCTGGCTGAATCTATTTCCGGTCTTCGGGCTAGACCTGACTTCGATCTTCTGGCTAGATCTGGATTGTTTTGATGATAAATTCCCATCATTAGGATCCCGCATCTGAGGCATGCGCTGGTTGACCCTCTTTTGAAATCTACACCCAACCTTCATATTAGATATGCAGCTTCGAGCATATTCTACTTTTGGGCTTTGTACATATTCTTCGGGCTAGAACATGTTGTAACGACTCCTCAACTAGACTTGGGCTTGCTGGGGAAATAAAGCTTGTAGGCGACTTCACTAGGGAATCTTCAAATTGAGCCTCAGGCTGACTCTTGGGAAAACGATTCGCAGGCTGAATCTTCAAAAAATGACCCTCATGCTGGATCACGGGAGAACGATTCTCAGGCTGAATCTTCGAAATGACCCTCATGCTGGATCACGGGAAAACGATTCTCAGGTTGAATCTTCAAAATGACCCTCAGGCTGGATCACTCACGCTTGATCCTCTGGCTGGATCTCATGACCTTGGTTGTAACGTAATTCTTCAGTCTGCTTGGAAGAACCTGTTTATCAGCTTATGTGTATGCTTGATATGATATGCATGCGAATGCAAATGCTATGCATGGTGTAAAAGAAAAAAGAAATCTGCTAGGGGAAGCAAACTCCGGTAGGGAACAGATCGCTGTATCAATCCTTGAATGCTCTATGGGGAATGATCCGTCTGCCGGGACCAATGAGCCACTAAAAATAAATTGGCTGCTTGAAAAGTCGACCTTGCGGGGGGAGTGTCAACTATGGAAACTTTTCTCGGCGAGGCTCTATGAGGAGAGTCTGTGGGGAAAACACTTCCTGGGGAAATGTCGTAGGAAACGACCTTTGCTGGGGATATGAACTTGCTAATCGCCCTCAAGCTGGGGATTAACAAATCTGTTAGGAATAATCTGCTGGGGATGAGATGAACACTGGGAACACCACCCTCTTGTCCGTTGGGTATGCAACCACTTCGTTGTTGCTAGGAAGATACAGTCTGACACTGTCAACTCCGCTAGGGATATATAGTCTGGATACTGTCAACTCTACTGGGGATAGACAGTCTGGATACTGTCAACTCTGTTGGGGAACATGCTCTGCTGAGGAGAGACTTTGTCAACCGCTTGGGGATGAGGATTCATGACTTGGCATCCGGTTCCTGTGACCTGCAACCAAAAATACACGTATGCCTCGGGGGAATTACTCGGTTTGAATTCACCGTTCGGGATTAAGCACATTCAAAGCAATTTTAAATGTTTTCCTGTGCAAATCATTTGCAAAAGCCACCATTATGTTCATATGCAATATGTTTTATCAAAAATTCGGACATTTTTGCAAACAAACTGATAAATGAAAATAAAGAGGCTCTTTAACTGAATTATTCGACTCTTAATGGGGAGAAAATTTGTGCCAGGAATAGGCGAGGGTATCAGGAAGCTGATCCCTGAAAAGAGGTGATCGCTATAAAAAGAGAACTATCCTAATGGCAATGTGGAAACGGGGTCCCACTGAGTTTCGACTCTGCTATGGTTCGTATGTCCTCAAGACGCTCTGCTCATCTTGCTTTCTGAAGTGGATGATTAGTCGATCTTTAACCTTCGAAGATTGCCGGATTGAATGAAACGGTGATATAACACTGATGAACTCAGATCACAGTCATTCGCTTATTCCCTAACTTTTGCCTGGATCGCCCCCTTTTCGGGTTTTCAATCCACCGGGATACCCATTTTTGCCTGAGCCGCCCTTTTGGGTTTTCGACTCACTGGGTGTACTCTTTTTTTTTATATATCCCTAATTTTTGCCCGAACCTCTTTATTCTTTTTTTTGGTTCGTCGGGATGCCCCTTTTTTGCCTGGACTATTCTTTTTACTGTCCAGCGGGTCTATTTTATGCGAAGTATTTTTTAACTGCGTCTGAGTTAATAGGGGACGAGAATCCTTCGCCATCCATGGTTGTTAGCATCAAAACTCCGCCATAGAAAATCCTTTTAACCACGTACGGACCCTCATAGTTCGGTGTCCATTTGCCCCTGTGATCTGTGTTGGGAGGAAGAAATCTTTTGAGTACCAATTCACCGACTTGATACCCCCGAGGGCGCACTTTCTAACCAAATGCTTTCTTCATTCGTCTTTGACCGAGATACGTCAGTTCTGGGTACGTAGTTCCAGCATAGAACCATTTCCCATTGGTTTGATTGATAACCCAAGATGAATCCTCGTATACATCCAGGGTTTTAATCTGTATTTTGACGGCTTCCTCAAGTCTTAGGATACAAGCTTCGTATTCGGCTTCATTGTTGGTGCAGGGAAAAGTTATTCTAGCACCAAATGGCATATGAACCCCCTTCCGGTGTGATCAACACTACACCAACTCCGCGACCATTGACGTGGACCGCCCCATCAAACATCATAACCCATTTGGATTCAGGGTCAGGCCCCTCCTCCGGGAGTGGTTCCTCTCAATCTTTCGATTTGAGAAACATGATGTCCTCATCAGGAAAGTCAAACCTCATAGGTTGGTAATCATCAATCGGTTGCTCTGCAAGATAGTCTGACAAGACACTTCCCTTGATGGCTTTTTGTGAAGTGTATTGGATGTCATACTCTGTCAGTATCATTTGTCACCTAGTAACTTTTCCGGTAAGTGCTGGCTTTTCAAAAATATACTTGACTGAATCCATTTTTGATATCAATAGAGTCGTGTGAGTCAACATATACTGTCTTAGTCGGCGAGCAGCCCATGCCAAAGCGCGGCAAGTTTTCTCGAGCAATGAGTATCTTTGTTCATAGTCGGTAAACTTTTGCTAAGGTAGTATATTGCATGCTCTTTTCGACCTGACTCGTCATGCTGACCGAGCACACAACCCATTGACCTTTCTAACACAGTCAAGTACATGATCAACGGTCTTTCCTCTCGGCCTGTAGACTGGCCCCGATCTTGATCTTTTTCTTGTCGTCCTCGATACCAACGTTGATGGTCTCAACCACCTCCTGATAAGGTGTAATAGCTCGGTCCTCCTGTTTCAACAATCTGGCTAACCCTTCAGGCAATTCACAATCTTCCTCAGCCCCTTCTTCGGCTTGATAGATAGGATTGTCGAAGTCATACTTGGCCATAGCAGTGTCGTTAGCAGTGAGATCCGGGTGGTCGGCTCTGCATGATGGAGGATCATGCTTTACCTTAGAATGAGAGATTTTTTTTTTGGAAAGAGAGAAAAAACGAAAAAAGAAACATTGCCATTTTTTTTTGTAAAAGTAAAAAAACTGAAAGAAAGAGAACACAAAATTGTTTGCAAAAGCCGTCCTTTATTGATGATAAAAATAATTGTGAAACGTAACTAAATGGATGGCCCTACAAATGAGCCGTTACACCTTGGGCAAAGTGTAAGACTTTATTATGCATGTAATAAAGGAAAACAATAAAAATCACTCTTTCAGTAGAGTAACCCGAACGGTTTTTTCAGACGACCAATTGTCGAGCTTTTCTCCCGGGACACACGGGCGAATCCAACTATCTAAGTCACAGTCGCTGTCAGCCTTGTCTTCATCTGCAGCATTGACGACGTGGGGAGAAACCAAACCCCTGCTGGAGAGAGTACCGGTTTCATTCTTCTGAGATCCCGGAGCATACCCCAATTCAAACTTGTCTTCTTTGATGACTGGCTCCACAAATTTGCCCCAGCCTTGGGCATTACCAGCTTCAACCACTTCGACAGTATTAATCCCCTGCCCGCCGTGAGCCGGCATCGGGTTCTGGATAACATTAGGCACCGGAGCAAAATTGATAGCCTGGGCATCTCTCAAATCTTGTACCTTTAACTGGAGAGCCTTGCAATTATCTGTAGTATGGCCAGGTGCGTTGGAGTGAAAAGCACATCTGGCGTTGACATCATAACCTCTGGGCAAATTATTGGGATCGATTGGTGGGGCCAGAGTTCTCAACGTAACCAGATTCATGTCAATCAGCTTGGGAAGTAATACTGAATAAGGCATTGGGATTGGCTCAATGACCCGGTCCGCCTGCCTTGGACGTTGTTGATAGTGTCTCTGCTGACCCGGATTACCTCCTTGTTGTTGATTGTTGTACCTGGGTTGTTGTTGCGGATGATATTGCGGTTGAGGAACAAGTGTTGGAATAGTGACTGCGGCCACTTGATCTTGATAATAATTAGGGCGTCCTCTACCCCTGCCTCTGCCGGTATACATAGCGCTTGTCTCGCCTTCTTTTCTTCGCTGACCGTTACCAGCAAACGGTCTCTTGGGACCTGATGAGTTGGAAGCACTATTGTCTTGAATTTGGCCCATCTTCAACAAACTCTCGATTCTTTCTCCAGCAATTACTATCTCTGCAAAGCTGATTGACGGGCAAGCAGCCAATCTCTCAATATAAATGCCTTGAAGGGTGTTCATGAACATGTCCGCCATCTCCCTTTCAGACATAGGGGGTTGGACGGACGCAGCAATCTGTCTCCAACGCTGAGCATACTCTCTAAAGGTTTCCTTGGCAGTCTGAGACATACCTTACAACAAGGTCCGATTTGGAGCCATGTCCAAGTTGTATTGATATTGCTTGATAAAAGCCTCTGCCAAGTCTTTCCAGCTCTTGATGGTAGTATGAGACAAATGAGAATACCATTCACGAGAAGCTCCAGTTAGACTGTCTTCAAAATAGTACATCCACAGCTTTTCATCTTCCGTGTGAGCTCCCAACCTTCCCAGATAAGATTGGAGATGAGTGCGTGGGCAAGAAGCCCCGTTGTATTTCTCAAAAGTAGGGGGTTTGAACTTGTGAGGAATCCTTACTCCCTGAACCAGACCAAGATTTGTGACATCAAAGCCTAAGGAATTTTGAGACTCCAAAGATTTGAGCTTCTCAGCAAGCTCATCCATACGGCGAGTGGTCTCAAGGGCCTCGTCGTGCAAAGAAAATTGATCACACTGATAATCTTCAGTAACGGGGTGCCCGTTAATCCGAATTCCTTGATTCACATTGTACCTTCCGCCAATATCATTTCCAACATTCCCTGTGTTGCCAACATTACCCGGGTTTCCATCAGTATTCGCGTTACCCGCGTTACCAGTGTTCACAGGGTTATCAGCGTTCCCAGGGTTACCAGGGTTTTCCTCAGCATTTGGTATCTCCAAATCTGGATTGGGCCTCGGTTGCTCAACCAATTCCCTCAGCTTTTCTTGGCCTGCTGCCATACCAGTCATCAATGTCATGAACTGATCCATCCTTTCACGCATATCAGCCAGCTCTTTCTGTACTTGGTCCATCGCTAGTTGTGGACGATTTTCCTTTGTCGGGTACCTGTGGACTCACTTGGGACCAATAACTGCCACGTACAGGGAACAAACATTAGACACTATGGTGACACCTGCAAAACAGACAAGGGTTAATATGCATAGTATGTGATGCACTGCTTGTTCAGTTTTAAGGCACCCCCGTTTTGAAAGGGAATACCCTGCAAATGAATAAGCATGAGATGTTGGATGCAAATATGCAGATGATGTTATGCAATGCAAAGGCATGTCAATCAGAATTGATGTATCTGCTTGAACATTTGTCAGGTTGCACTGTCTGGAGAGAAATTAAGAGCACACCAAACAAAGGTCATGGGATGGATCATGTTATCCTTAATATCAACCACCCATTTTGGTGGATTATGGTTTACATCTTATCAACACCCGAGTTCCATTGATATTAAGGATACCTGATCGGATTAACCATGAATCAAGGGTTTGTTGCAAGTCACGAGCATGGAGTTTAAGTTAAGAACCACCCAAAAGGAGTGTACTAAGGTTTAAACCTGCCAAACATGTTCTACAAAAGGTTCCCATAGTCATAATCCCATCTTTCGGATATTATCAGAGGAACGACTACTCGTATTCCAACAATATTCTCAAGAGAGACTCTTATGAGTGTAGTATCGCGTAACAATCGTATCAAATCTTACATTTGAACGACTTTCGCACTACGTCCTACGAATAGGCCAAGATGGGTTTGGTAAACTAAGGTCCTTGGCTTCTTAGGTCTATATTGGAACAAGTAATGTCTAACCACAACTTACTTATGTGACATTATTGATCTCAACATGACCTCCACCAAGTGAATGGGCTTGCAAGTCAACTCGCTAAGGAATAACTCCACACAAGTCGACAGGACTATGCCATTCTCCTATCCTAAGTGCACTCGAGCTCGGGTATAGAACTCATCTCACAAAGATCACCAAGCAGCCATAGCCAGCCAACAGATAAAGCAATGATATGTACACAATGCAATAAGGTAAAGCAGGTAAATAAATAACCGTACAAAAGCATGAACACCCAATAAACAAACTACAAAAGCTAGGAGGGACTCGCTTAGGGAAACCGGGTCCCCAGCAGAGTCGCCAGCTGTCGCAACCTGAAAAATACAGTGCGCGAAAAAAAACAACCGGCGAAAGAAAATGTCAGAAGAGTCGCCACCGTGCGTTATTCATCCCAAAGGAGGGAAAGGAAACGCTCGAAGTAAACCTGAAAAAGGAAAAGACAAGATGGGGTCTCGCAACCAAATCTTGGGTTCGGGAGTCGGTTATGCGAAGGGAAGGTATTAGCACCCCTACGCATCCGTAGTACTCTACGGGATCCACTTTTGTAGTTCTTGTCTAAAGGGTGTGAGTTTATCTTGTGCTGTTTACCAAAAAAAAAGGGTTAAATGAAAATGACTCGCGCGGATGTCGCATCCACTGCATACGTATCTCATCTGAATATGAGAATCAGAGTCTTCGTAGCTCGGCTGACTTATGGGTTGGGGGGATGTGTGCTCGCTAAGACATCGCGTCTTATGCCTACGTATCTCATCTGGCCTGAGAATCAGAGCAAAACGTAGTTCGGCTAACTATGGGGTTATGGATTGGGTTTTGGACGAACGACGTCACTATGCAATCTACCGGATGCTCGACCTTTGGAGACTTACTCGCCTGTAGTAGAAGGAGTAAACGTGTGTTATGGAGAAGAAAAATCAATAAAGGGTTAGGGTTTGGGATGCTCAAGGGCAAAAAGGCAGTCCTTGACGAAGGAACCGCGCTACCTGCAGGGATATGAATACAAAACACAAAACATGTATCTCAGAGTAAAATGCCACCAAGGGGCTCAAACGTTGCCTCCTATCGAGGTCTTCCAGCTAGGAAAGCAGTAAAATGCGGGAAAAATGTAAAAGTACCACGCGGATAAAGATCCGAAGTAACAGCAATTAGAGGAGTAAGAAACCCAGGGATCCTTCCAAGCTAATGCCATCAAAGAAAAGTGAGTCAGTACAGGTAATCGGAATGAACCTCTAGGGGTTATCCCACAAATAAAGTGGGAAACCACGCAAGTTATCCCTGCAAAAGTCATGTGAGCCCTCACAAAAATTCAACAAAAGGGTTAGTGAAACACCATAAGCATTTTTTCATGAACAACAGTACGGTTTCAGAAACCTCAAACCCTGTGGCATATGCTCAAAAATTAAAAGGTTAAACATTCAAGGCATTGTTTATACATTCATATACATATTAAACCCATGGGCGAAAAACGTAATGAAATTCATCCATCATACCTCATACATTCAGAGTATTCAACTTCAAAGCAAAAGGTAATGGGAATAAAGGAAAACCTGATTGGAGAGCTTGATTGAAATTGAGTTGCACCCGTGAGGTTTACAAAACAATCTTCAGGGTTTATGTGAGGCAGAGGTGATTCTGTGTAGTTGAGTTCCCTTCGGGGTTTGGAGGCTGCTCTGAACTCCGTTAGGTCTTCTCTCACTATCTTTTTCCTCAGGGTTTTGTTCCAAGGAAACCTCAGAGTATTTTGCTTCCCTTCAAAATCCCCCTTTTGTTTTGTGTTCTCTCAAGTGAAGCCTTGGTATTTATAGACTGAATTTCATGGTTTTGTGGGCTCAAATGAGAGAGACCCAAGTCCAAAATTTTTTATTATATTTTATTTATTTATTTAATTAATTAATTAATTAAAATTTTTATTATTTTTTGTAAAAAATTATTTTTTTCTTTTCTTTTTTTTTTCGTTTTTTTTTTCGGATCTAATTCTGATTGACATGATGAAATGCAATATGAAATGCTAAATGAATGCATGAATGAGGAGGGCAAATTTTGGGATGTTACACGAGGTGGGAAGTGAGTAGAAATACTTCATTCATGTTCAAACAAGGCTCATTTGACATTTCAAAACATCAACATTGAAGAAAATAAAGTCAGGACAAAACTTTCCAAAAATAGCAGGTGACCTATAATTTGAAATTGCCAAAAATGGAAAGGTTTTCAACTCAAGATTACATCATCAAGAAAGCTTCAAATGAAATTTTGTTGAACATGAAAGTTGTAGATATTTCTCTCCCATTTCCAAAAAGTCCAAGATCATCAATTTCTCATTTGTGGTTAAGGAGATATGATCAAAACATGGCCAAGTGAACATGGAACTTCAAATCGGCATAACTTCTCCACCAAAACTCCAAATCAAGTGGCTCTTTTTGCATTATTCTTGTTTTAACCTCTAGTTTCCAAATTTGGCATTACATGACATGCATTACATTCACATAAATATTTGGAAATTCACTTGATTTTTGGAGGGAAAAAGGGAATTTAAAATTGGTGAATTATTTGAACATTTGGCAATCACCATTGGCTCCAAAACATCATTTTGAGTGAAATTAAGTGGAAATTCGTACTGTTCACCATGCATTTTCATGCATAGGGTGAAAAACTCATTTTTGCCAAAACACCTCATATTTGTTAATTCCATTAGCATTTGGTTTAAGGCTTAATTAATCATGTTTAGCATTGCATATATAAGCTTTATCATAACAGAATTCATCACAATTCCCAATCTTAGATCTAGAATCACAAAGTTCATCAAAATTTTCTCTCACTTTTTTCTTTGAAATTCTTCAAACACACTCCATTTTTTCTTGATCTATTCATCATCTGGTAGCATTTGTGAGCAAAATTGAAGAAGGATCCAGGGGAATTCATGCACATTTAAGCATATTCAAAGCTTGAGCTCATTAATGGCATATGCAAATTCTGGTTGAATCAAGAACAATTGAACCTCAAGATCTCTTCCAATCACTTGTACAAGCTGCTTAGAAGACACTTGGAGCATTGCAAGGCCTGGAAAACGCGATTTCACAAAGCTGCTCATCAAGAGGTCACAAATTCGATCTCTCTAATTCTTGAAATTGTTAGGATATATTTGTAGATCTTTTTGCACTGATGATTCTGAGCTTTGAACCACTAAAATCCATGCATTATTGAACAAGTTATGGTGATTTGAAGTTTTGTGCATAGAACTTGAATTGCTCGATTCCAATTGTTTATGATGTTATATGCTTAGCCAATGGTTGATTCGTGACCTATATTGAAAAATCTTCATGTTCATATGGTCAATTTTAAAATCTAGAACATTTGTTCTTGAGGATGTTGATGATTTCACTGTTCATGATGAACACGTGAAGAAGACGAAGTGCAAAAGCTAAGGCCACGGTTTTTAAATTTCATTTGCCACGCCAAAGCGTTCTCTTAGGTTCGCACTAGGGTTGCGTTCTGATTGGCTGCATGGGAAGCCCATGCAGCGCGCCAATTTCATTTTCAAATTTTGCCTCGGTTCGATACCGGCTGGCAACAATTTTTCAAATGCTTATGTTATTTTGCTCTTTTCCCTCCATGCCTTTCCTTACTTGTTTCACATGCATTTTTCATTTTTTCTTCAACTTTAAAAATTCACAACAAATGGAAAATTGATCCAAAAATTGTGTGGTTTTTTGCATTATGTCACATTTTTTGTCTAGTTTTTTATGAATATTATTTTGCAAATTGTGCATGGCTGGTTTATTTTTTGTGCTAGGGTTTGTGTACACATATCATATCTTGACCTTGCCTTGCTTCTTCATTTGTGAAATGCTCAATTTTAATCCAATGCTCATGAAATTTTACATGTTGAAACTAGACATCGTGCTTGAAATTATGGTGCTGATTTGGTATTTTTATCATGTGCCATTGCTGTTTTATGATCATGTGAAGTTAGGTGTGACAATGTGTGTCACACCTTGTGAGGTCCAATTTGATTGATGAATTTTCCATGCCAAATGAATTCCAAATGTCCTGATTTTTTGTATGATGCTTGATATGAATGTTGTAAATGCGCATGATTTTTGGTGGAATGTTTGGATTGATTTCTGATTTAATTGAGATTTTTCATTTCTGTTTTATGCTTGTGCTAAGTTGATGTAACATTTGGTGTCACATATGTGCTTGATTGTGCTTGCCTTGGCTTATGCAATTTGATTACCATGCCTAATGTTGTCCAAATGCTCTAATTTTTTGTGTGATGATCATGTTGTATGTTCTGTTTACTCATGATTTTTGCCAAAATTATTTGAATCATTTTTGAATTAATGTGCATTTGTTCATTCTGATGTCACAATGTGGTTACAACTTGCATACCTTGCCATGTTTGGTTCATGAAATGAATTTGGTGAATGATATTGACATGAGACTTTTTGGATGATGTTATTGATTGAATGAAGTTGATTCATGTCAATTTTCATGTTCTGTTTTGGATTTTTTCTCCATCTTTGACCCTAGGCTTTGTCCTAGTGGTTTGCCTCTCACAGTTGAGCTTTGATTTCAGGTTGAGCATTCAAGTTTCATAGTTGTTAGTGCTCTATCACTTGAGCCTTTGATGTTTACTTTTGACTACTAACCTTGTGTGTTTTGTAGGGTTGTTAACTCATTTGAGTTTGACTTGTTGGCTTATGCCTTTGCTCATTGGGTTTGACTGTTTGATATTCATGATAGTCTGTTTGTCTGTATAGTTGAACTGATTTGTGGGATGTTTCTACAGGTACATAAGTTGCTTAAGTTCAATTTGAACTTGCTTTTGCTTGGTTGCTTAACCACATAGGTATAACTCTCTAACTTCATGTAGTCTGGAAGACCTGTCATGTTATTTGGGCAGGCACTTGTTTGAAGCCCTCCTTAAGAGGCAATGCTTGTGAATGTTTATTGTTGTGCCAAGCAGGAAAAGTCCTTTGACAAGGCAATTGGCAGATAAAAGAGATGTGTAATCCATCTCCTGCTATTCAGTGTGTCATCCACTTTGCTCACACACCTTGTGTTGATGCATTGTGGATATTAACCCAAGATCTTTGTTGAGTCAGTCTTATGTGGAGAAGAGTTCCAACTTTCTGAACTCCCACACATTCATTTGTCTGAAGCTCTCCCAGTCCAGGGATAAGAGCTGTGAGGTCTTACCCTCACTTCGCATTTCACCTGCTTCACCCTAACTCTCAATGTTAGGGTTAAGAGCTAACTACGCCCGATTCCAGTTGGCTTGTGTTTCACAGCCTAACCTTGTGTGAGCCCACTTTGTTTGTATATAGTGTGTGCTAATTGTGTGTATGTTTGCTTTGCTTGTGCTGTTTAGGATAGCTTGCTACCTGTGCAAGTTAGATAGAAACCTCAACCTAGGACCATTGTGGATTGCATGATAACTATTAGGCTCGAGTCAGTCTCCCTTTTAGTTTGTCATTTCCCAGTCTCTGGCTAGGATGGAAGTTTCTCCCCTGTTAAGGGGAACTACGTTGCCCTGATCCTCATACCAGATGAGGTACGTAGGCAGGAGATCGTGCGAGATCTCTCCGGGCACCCTTTTTTTTTCTTTTTGTGTGTGTTTGCTTGACAGTTATTAGGCTCGAGTTCCAGACTCCCTATTAACTTGTTTGTTTGTTATCCTTCTTGTGTGTGTTTGGAGATGGATATAAGTCCAGCAATTGGCATTTCGTATCCTATTGGTGTTTGTTTGTGTGGAGTCTGACGTAAGTCCAGCGATTGGCAGTCGGTTTCCTGTCTTTTGTTTGTGTGCTTGGAGTCTGATGTAAGTCCAGCGATTGGCATTCGGTTTCTAGTTGTGTGTTTGTTTTGACGTCTCAGCGTCTGTGCGTGTGTTTTGTTTCGGCGTGCGTTAGCCGAACTACGGTAGCTCTGATTCTTATTCCAGATGAGATACGTAGGCATAGGATGCGATATCCTAGCGAGCCCGTTCCCGTTTCCCCGAACTACGTTGACTCTGATGTTTGTTTCTAACAAACTACGTAGGACCAGGATGCGATATCCTGCCGAGTTACCTTCTTCCGTCTTCTTCCACCTGTATTGTTATTCCAGTGTGTGTGCATGTTTTGAGCAGTTTCTTTCAGCAACCTTATTCTTTCCTTCTGAGCGTGGATCCCGTCGAGTACGACAGACGTGAGGGGTGCTAATACCTTCCCCTTGCGTAACTGACTCCCATACCTTGTAATCTCCGGTCGTAAGACCATTTCCTTTCCAGGTTTACTTCGAGTGTTTCCTTTCCCTCTTTTGGGATAAATAACACACGGTGGCGGTTCTGTTTGTTTTGTTTTTACCCGCCGGTTGTTTTTCGTGGATGCGACAGCTGGAGACTCTGCTGGGGACACATAGAAGTTGACCTCTTGCTGGTCCATCTTCCCTAAGCGAGTCTCTCCTAGCGTTCTCTAGGATAGTTTAGGTTGCTTGCGTTGCTCTATTTATTGCATTTATGATTATTATGTTGTGTATATATTTGCATAAATGTTTGCATGCATCATACTATCATTGTGTTGTCTTTTGTACAGGTTGGTTCCTATGTGTTGGGGAGGGTGTTCTGAGTGGGGCTAAAACCCAGGCCCGAGTATACATCTAGGATTAGCGTGGTCTCATGTTGCCTCTCATGTTAGGTCAACATGTTTTGGGCGACGTGACATACCACCAGCCGGACGAGGTTCTTTTGAGAGTGCTCTTCCTTTGTGGGGTATTCCACTTTTGTCGGGTTACCTCTTCTGAGCTATTGACTTCGGTGACCGATCTTTCCCGGATCTTTGGTTTAGACGATCTTAAGAGAGCTGCAACGGCACACCCGAAAGGGCAAACCCGTTGAGTATCTTTGCCCGATTGTCGAGACCATTATCCGCCTTAGGATGACCTGATTAGAGTTCACCTGTGAGGGGATGGCTTGATTCTTACAGATGCATGTTCTGATGGTGACTTTGTTAGTGACTAATGGTTCCATTGATCAGAGTTCTATTTATAAGTCGGATTTATGGATATTTATTTCCGAGACGCCGGAGTTCCGTCTGTGGTATTTATCAGTGGGGATCCGTTTATTTCAGGATTCCCTGGGCTGGTTCAGAGGGTCTTGTGTGGTTATCTGTTCAGAGAATCTCTGGTGATGATGGTGATGTATCTTTTAGTTCCGTTTATTTCGGAACTCCCAAGTCAGGATTTGTGGGTTGCTCAGTACCTCAGATGGTTGTGATCAGTTCAGAGGCTGTAACTCAGTGCAGTGGTTGTTCAGATGACTTGGAGGATGGCACAGTGCATTGCATTCATACATCAGCATCATTCGTTTTGCATTTATCTGCATCTAACTCATGTTTATCCATATGCAGGGACATTTTTGGTTGAGATCCTGGTTGAGAGACTTCTTTGTTCCAGACATGAGGACCGGTTTGAAGGACGATGTTGTCTACAGTTTCTTTGACCCATAGATTGGTGTGCTGAGAGATATGATAGCATTGATTACACCTGACCATGTGGGGATGTTCCGTGAGGCATACGGTGGTATTCTGAAGTTGGTTTTCAGGCTCACAGACAGTGATAGAAGCACCATTTATACTCTTCTCCAGTTTTATGACCCGGGCTTGAGATGTTTTGTCTTTCCGGATTACTTGTTGGGACCTTTGATGGAGGACTATGCCAGCATCCTGGGTATTCAGATCCGAGATCCGATTCCTTTCCATGCCACTAAGGGGGAGCCTGATGTTGCTGATATTTCTCGTGCTCTTTATTAGAGCCCGGAAGTGATCAAAGGGGGTTTGAAGGAGAAGGGAAAGTTGCCCGGTTTTCATCTGACTTTCTTGGAGGCTAAAGCCAAGGAACATGCTGTTGTGGGTAATTGGGGGACCGTCTGTGCCTTGATTGCTGTGAGCATCTATGGAATCATCATGTTCCCTAACCAGAAGAACTTTGTGGACATTAATACCATCAGGTTGTTTATGCAGAGGAATCCCATTCCCACCCTGGTTGGGGATGTTTATTACTCGGTCCATAATCGGAACGAGAAGCGGCGTGGGGGACTGATCAGATGTTGTGCTCAGTTGTTGCATAAGTGGTTCATGGGGTATTTGCCTTCTGGAGGTGTCTTCGCCTTTCTTGATCCTACTGTCAAGTGGTCATTCAGGTTGATGGGTTTGCGAGCCAAAGACATAGCTTGGACTCACAATGGCATGGCCGGACGAGATTTCATTTACAGTTGTGGGAGTCTTCCTAATGTACCTCTTATAGGAGTTCAAGGTTGCCTTAATTACAACCTGGTGCTTCTTAGGAGACAGATGGGATTTGCTGTGGAAGGTCCTCCTCTTGGACGAGAGATTCAGGAGTCTTTCTACTTCCCGATTGAGGACAATCAGCCAAAGTTGAGGCAAGTGTCTGATGAGTGGCGTGACATTCAGAGGAAGGGCAAGGTTCCTTTTGGTAAGGTCAACAGCAGGTCTTTTCCTCCATTTGATGATTGGCTTAGGAAGAGGATTGAGCTCACACATCTACCATTTACTGGAGGTGATTCTTGGTGTCCTATGATTGAGGGGCCATGTTCTTCTGTCAGTATGGAAGAGTTCCTTGAGATGAAGAAAGCCATAGATCAGCTGCAAGTAGAGAAGACTGAATTGGAGATGAGTGTTGCTAGGATTCAGATGGCTAATCAAGAGATCAAAGGGAGAATAGAAGATCAGGATAAGAGACATGCTCTTGTGGTGAAGCGCTTTGAGATAGACACTGCTTATTACAGGAAGGTCAGCCAAGCTTTGGAGTCGTCTACAAAGGAGCATGACATCACTAAGGAGAAGCTAGCCAGAGCCTTGAGGGATATTGAGGATGAGAAGAGGAGGCATATCCTTGTGAAGAATCAGAGAGATAACAGAGCCAAAGTCCTTGCCACAGAATGGGAAGCCGAGAAAGCGAAGATCATTGCTGAGAGAGATCATTATCTTGCTGAGAAAGATCATTACTTCAGACAGATGAAGATTCGCCAAAAGGAGGTAGGGAGATTGCAGCAGGGGAACACTGAGCTCAGGTTCGCCGGGGAGTTTACTAGGATGGTTGGTGATGTAGGGCCTTCTGGGGGACCTTCATCAGTTTAGACCTTTCTTTTGTATTGGATTACTGTCAGGCCTGTTGACGGAATTCACTTGCTTGTATTTTCTTTCTGATTCTGGAGTTGTATTTGATTTTGTATCAGACTTGATGTACGACTCTCGCTCTTATTATACACTTTTGATATACAGTGGTTGTTTTCATTCAGTAACCAATCTTCAAGCTTTATTTGCTTTCCTGTATGCACTCACATCGCACACACATGGTTGGGTGATATATTTGCTAAATCATATATCTCTGCTCTGTATGATCAAATCAAATGATGAATGTCAGAATATTGCTGCCGGATTTTTATCTGTCTCGATGAAGCCAGGATCGAAAGACAGAGTGTTCCTCATATGGATAGACGTTGCATTCATGCATGAACCATAATAACTTGTCTTCTATTTTGCAGGTGTCAGTCTCTAACGTGCTTGGTTGTTTCAGGAATCATTGCTCGTGCGCGTAGAGTTGTACCCTTGCATACAACACGTCCACACAGATACTTCACCAGAAGCAATACACCAAGGCTGATGGATCTACCTAATACAAATATTCTCGAGCTGAAGGAGAAGATGAATGAACTGATCAATGTCATGCAAGGGTTTGCCGTAGGGCAGAAAGCTCTTGCTGATAAAGTGGAGAAGCTCGAGCGGGCTTCAGCTGCCAACAGTGGTGTCAATCTAGAAGGTGTCTCTAATCGGGGTCTTGGTGGTTCCAGGGATGGAGGAGATCTTGGAAAGAAGACGACTGCGGGTGTAGTAACCAACAATGCTGGTGGTTTTGGTGTTGCCACAGGCGGTGGACCAGGTCTGGTGGGTAACAATTTGAAGGACAGTATGTTTCCTCCTTTCTTCGGGGCTGAGGAAGATAGAGAGGAAGATCAATTCTCTGTGTTGAATGAACCGTTTAGGCAATATGGTGTCCAACCACCGAACAAGGAAATCCAGTTGCTGGCGGAGAAGATAAGAGCTCTTGAGAGTTATGCTACTCCAGGGCAGTCAGTTTCCTGTCTTTTGTTTGTGTGCTTGGAGTCTGATGTAAGTCCAGCGATTGGCATTCGGTTTCCAGTTGTGTGTTTGTTTTGACGTCTCAGCGTTTGTGCGTGTGTTTTGTTTCGGCGTGCGTTAGCCGAACTACGGTAGCTCTGATTCTCATTCCAGATGAGATACGTAGGCATAGGATGCGATATCCTAGCGAGCCCGTTCCCGTTTCCCCGAACTACGTTGACTCTGATGTTTGTTTCTGACAAACTACGTAGGACCAGGATGCGATATCCTGCCGAGTTACCTTCTTCCATCTTCTTCCGCCTGTATTGTTATTCCAGTGTGTGTGCATGTTTTGAGCAGTTTCTTTCAGCAACCTTATTCTTTCCTTCTGAGCGTGGATCCCGTCGAGTACGACGGACGTGAGGGGTGCTAATACCTTCCCCTTGCGTAACCGACTCCCGTACCTTGTAATCTCCGGTCGTAAGACCATTTCCTTTCCAGGTTTACTTCGAGCGTTTCCTTTCCCTCTTTTGGGATAAATAACGCAGGATGGCGGCTCTGTTTGTTTTGTTTTTGCCCGCCGGTTGTTTTTCGCGGATGCGACAAAATGCACAGGAGGTTAGGGATGCAATGCAATGCTAGGGTTTGTGTGAGATGAAATGTGAGAGAGTGTTTGTGAGTTCTAGTGAGAATAAGCTTGATACTATTATCAGACTAAAAAAAACGAAATAACAAGTGTTTGGGCCCAAATGAGTGGCCCTGTGAAACAAAAATAAAGTGCTGCCACGCAGCGCTCGCTACTGCTTCGCCTAACGAGCAGATAGCGAATCAGCTCGCTACTGCCTTCGCCTAGCGAGCAGTTAGCGAGCATGACAACAATTTGTTTTTTTCATAACAGCAGGTAAAGCACATTCAGCAAGGTTTTTCAAATGGGACACCAATACCAACACAACAGAAAACTTTTAAATACTTACAATGTTGGGGTGCCTTGATAACACGAAATTATATCGCATTTTAGGACTTAATTCAATTAGATTATACTATCATTTACTTTGATTTATCTCATTTTATCAGATATTATGCAGCATTTCCTTTCTATTTATGTCAGGCATCCATTTTGAAGCAAATGTGAAAAAGGGAAGAAAAGGAGGTGTAAAAAGGAATAAAAAGAAATAAAAAGGGAACAAATGACAAAGACCAAGCCCAGCCCAAAGAAAGCGCACGTTGCCCCTGTGACGGGCGTCACAAGGGTTGTGACGAGCGTCACGCGAAGTAGCCTTGTGACGGACGTCACACATGGTGTGACGAGCGTCACACCAGTCCACTAGCTTTTTGGTGCAAGTTACGCTCTCAGAAGAATGGAAGTAACGTTGAGGACTTCGTGTCCTATTCCCAAGCCATGTATTTAGCTATGCTGAAGACTCGTGGAAAAGAAAAAGGCAGTAGTAGCACTACTATAAATAGCTACCTTAAAACCTAAAACCAGTCTCCTCTCTCTGCCGTCTACACACACCGAAGCTCTGCCAAATTTTCTTTTCACGCCTTTTGCTTATTTTTCCTTTCCAGCAACGCAGTATTGTTTATTTTATTTATTTCTTTTGCAAGTTCTATTTTCTTCTTCCCTTGCAAATTTACCTTTCCTGTTTTAGCTTTTAGATAATTTTTCGCGTAATAGTTTCTACACCGGAAACTATTGTGCAACTTTATACCGGATTTAACCTTACGTTATATTCCAGTTTTATTTCCTTGATTTATTTTACTGTTTAATTGAAGAATCGAAGAACAAATCCTACCGGCTTGTGGTGGAGTGTTCAAGACCATTGTATTACGCATTCAGGTTCTTTAATCGTTATTTAATATTTTGTTTTATTATTTATCTATATTATCTGCCTGGAATGAGTCTGTTTATGCATGATATAAATTCTTATTTATTTAGCATGTCTGGCTAATTTGCCTAGGTATCGGTATGTAAAGTAAGCAAAATAAGGGATCAAGACTGAGTCGGTCTATCTAAACTTAAAATCAAAAATCAATCTTTTTACGGTCTCAACTTACAGGTTTAATAACAAGATTTTTTTACAAAAGTAAAAGACATAAAGAAGTTAAAATCAATAGAGCAAGAGTTTGAGATTTTCACTGGACAGTGTAAGTTAGGCATTAACTCTAGATCAGGGCGAGAGCAAGTTTTAGAGTTAATTAAATTCTGACCTTTTCCAAAAAGTATTTTTAAAGATTGAATGTGAGGACGAGAGTTAAGCATTTGGATTTGATTATATAACCTAAGTCAACGGAGCGAGAGTTTGAGATAAGGGTGTTTAAAACGGTCAGTGTTTTCTTAAAAAGAGTTTCTGCAACTTTATTGTTTTCAAAATATGGTTTTTGACTTAATTATAAGTGACAGCAACATTAATATAAAATCATGGTTTATTCAATAGAGCGAGAGTTTGAGATAAAACCTTTAACCAATAAAGTTAACCGAAACGATTTATTTTAAAACCAAGAAACCGACAAAGACTTGATTCCCTAGTTTTGACGAACTACATACCGATATCCGTTTTATTAATATAAAATCTAGATATTAGTTTAGCTCTTAGTTCCCCAAACAATCAAACATTTTCACCTTAGATTTACGTAGTAACCTTAGATAACGGTATATCGATTCATAAGTCCCTGTGGGATCGATATCTTTTAAAACTACGCGATAGAACTGTGCACTTGCAGTTTGTATCACATTCTCGACTCACACAGTCGAGCGATCAAGTTTTTGGCGCCGTTGCCGGGGACTTTTATTTAATCGATATCGTAACTCTTCCGTTACGCTGTAGAGACTAAGGTTTTCTTTTTCCTTTTATTCTTTCTTTCGTTGATTTGTATGCCACGCACTCGCTCTCAAGGCGAACCGCTCTATTTACGAATCAACGATATCGAACTATATCTCCGAGTCTTACGACGAATTCAGGAATATCGTGCTGAAAACAATCTCCCTCCTATAGACCTTCCTGATTTCAAAAACATTTTTTCTTCGATACCCGAGATGGCAGAACCAGCTCGTGCTCTTAGAGATTACGCCGCTCCATCGCAAGATGAACCGCATTCAAGTATTGCTCCACCCGCAATCGAAGCAAACAACTTCGAACTTAAACCTTCGCTGTTGCAAGCTGTGCAACAGAACCAATTCTCTGGAAATCTTACCGAAGATCCAAACCTTCATTTATCCGTATTTGTTCAATACGCTGATACTGTTAAAGCTAATGGTGTCACTTCAGAGGCAATTCGACTTCGTCTTTTTCCCTTCTCATTAAGAGATAGCGCCAGAAGATGGCTTCAATCACTTCCTTCCAACTCAGTCACCACATGGAACGAGTTGAAGAAAGTTTTCCTTGCCCGATATTTTCCGCCGAGCAAAACAGCTATGTTAAGAGCCCAGATAAACGGATTTAAACAGAAAGACAACGAGTCTCTTTTCGAAGCATGGGAAAGATACAAGGACATGATGAGACTTTGCCCACACCATGGTTTGGAAGACTGGTTAGTCATTCACACATTTTATAATGGTCTCTTATACAATACAAGGTTAACAATAGACGCCGCTGCAGGTGGTGCGCTAATGAACAAACCATATGCTGATGCTTACCAGCTTATCGAGAGCATGGCCCAAAACCACTATCAGTGGGGAACCGAACGAACAACAGTGGAAAAACCTCAACCGAAAACTGGCATGTACGAGATAAGTAACCTTGATCACGTCAATGCAAAAGTGGATGCTTTGGTCCAGAAGATTAAAAGTTTAAATGTATCACCTCCAACCGTCGTGGTTGCTATAACTCAGAATTGCGAGGTCTGTGGAATCCAAGGCCACACTCCTGCGGAATGTCAACTCTTGACTGGAATCCAAACAGAGCAAGTAAACTATGCTCAAGGAAGCCCCTATTCGAATACCTATAACCCAAATTGGAAGAACCATCCAAACTTTTCATATAAGAGTAATAATGCTTTATACGCACCTGGACAGTCTCCAAATCAAACCCCATCTATACCTCCAGGATATCAGAAACCGAATCCTAACAATAATACCCCTAGAAAATCCAACTTGGAAATCATGATGGAAAACTTTATAGCTTCCCAACAACAAACCAATAAAGATTTCTTAAACCAGAACATACACACTGGCGAACAACTTAAACAACTAGCAAGCAAAGGAGATGCCTTGGCTACCCATAACAAAATGCTGGAAACACAAATATCTCAAGTAGCTCAACAACAAGCACCTACCGCTGCCCCAACTGGTACATTCCCTGGACAGCCCCAACCCAATCCGAGAAGCCAAGCTCATGCAATTATATTAAGAAGTGGAACGGGATTGGAAGGACCGTCTGACCCAAGGATAGAAAACCAAGACCCTAAGAAATCAACTGAGGAAAGTGAACCTAAGGAAAAGGAAGAGAGTAATAAGGAAACCCTAGAAAAGAAGGAACCTTATGTACCTCCACCACCTTACAAACCACCCATACCTTACCCTCAAAGGCTTGTTAAAACCAAAGATGTAGGCCAATTTAGAAAATTTGTTGATCTCCTTAAGCAATTAAACGTTACAATTCCGTTTACCGAAGCTATTACGCAGATGCCCTCATATGCTAAATTCTTAAAAGAAATCCTTTCTAATAAGAGGAAACTTGAGGATAGCGAAACCGTTACACTCCCTGCCGAATGTAGCGCTATAATCCAAAACATGCCCCCTAAACTCAAGGATCCGGGTAGTTTCTCTATACCCTGTCACATAGGAAAATTTGTCATCGACAAAGCCTTATGCGATTTAGGAGCCGGAATTAGCGTTATGCCTCTATCCATATGTAAGAAACTGGAAATGGGAGAATTAAGACCGACCAAAATGTCTGTACAATTAGCAGATCGTTCCATCAAATATCCTGTAGGAATCCTTGAAAACGTTCCCGTACGCATAGGTCAGTTTTACATTCCCACTGATTTCACAATTATGGACATTAGAGAAGATGATACTACACCTATTATACTAGGAAGACCATTCTTAGCAACTGCCGGTGCAATCATAGACGTAAAACGAGGACGACTCACCTTCGAAGTAGGTGAAGAGAAAATTGAATTCATTCTTTCCCAATTCTTGAAAGCACCTGCAATAGAAGATACATGTTACTTCATGGATATCATCGATGAATGCATAAAAGAAGCAAAGTCAGGAGAAGACAAATCATCAGACTATCTTTCAGAGGACAAATCTAACCAATGCTTAGCAATAACACCGGACCCTACGCAGTGTCTTAACAAACCAACCCCTGATTTGAAAACACTTCCCAAAAATCTGAGATATGAATTCCTAGACTTAGAACTTAAACGACCTGTGATAGTTAATGCAGATCTAGGAAGACTCGAAACAGAAAAACTCCTACATATCTTAAGAAAATATCCAACCGCACTAGGATACCACATCACCGATCTTAAAGGAATAAGCCCTTCTATTTGTATGCACCGCATCATGTTAGAAGAAGACTGTAAAACCTCTAGGGAACACCAGAGACGACTAAATCCGATCCTAAGTGAGGTAGTAAAGAAAGAAATAACCAAGTTATTGGAAGCAGGTATTATATATCCTATATCTGATAGCAAATGGGTTAGTCCTGTACACGTTGTACCAAAGAAAGGAGGCATAACCGTTATTGAAAACGAAAAAGGAGAAATTATAACTAAACGAATCGAATCGGGATGGAGAATGTGCATTGATTATAGGAAACTAAACAAAGCAACCCGAAAAGATCATTTCCCTTTACCATTCATTGACCAAATGTTAGAACGATTAGCAAAACATTCACATTTCTGTTATTTAGACGGTTATTCAGGTTTCTTTCAAATACCAATTCACCCTGATGACCAAGAAAAGACAACATTCACGTGCCCTTTTGGTACCTTCGCTTATAGACGAATGCCGTTTGGTCTGTGTAATGCCCCTGCAACTTTTCAAAGATGCATGATGGCAATTTTCGCCGACTTTCTCGAAAACATCATGGAAGTATTTATGGATGACTTTTCCGTATACGGACAAAGTTTCGAAGAATGCCTTGAAAACCTAGAAAGAGTTCTTGAACGATGTGTAAAAGTAAACTTAGTACTTAATTGGGAAAAGTGCCACTTTATGGTACAAGAAGGAATTGTCTTAGGACACATCATCTCGAACAGAGGAATTGAAGTAGACAAAGCCAAAATAGAGGTAATCGAAAATCTTCAACCCCCTAGAACCGTGAGAGAAGTTCGAAGCTTTTTAGGACACGCCGGTTTTTACCGACGATTCATCAAAGACTTCTCTAAGATAACTAAACCCTTAACCGGACTGTTGATGAAAGATGCCGAATTCATATTCGACGGTAACTGTTTAAAAGCATTTCAAACTCTTAAACAAGCATTGATCTCCGCACCCATTATGCAGACACCAGACTGGAATGAACCATTCGAAATAATGTGCGATGCCAGTGATTATGCTGTAGGTGCTGTTCTAGGACAAAGAAAGGATAAAAAGCTTCACGTTATATATTACGCTAGCAGAACCCTGGATGAAGCACAGATGAATTATGCCACAACCGAGAAAGAACTCCTAGCAGTGGTATTTGCGCTAGATAAATTTCGTTCTTACTTGGTAGGAGCCAAAATAATAGTTTACACCGATCACGCTGCTATCAGGTACCTTTTAACAAAAAAGGATGCTAAACCTAGACTCCTAAGATGGATCTTGTTACTACAAGAATTCGACTTAGAAATCAAGGACAAGAAAGGAACTGAAAACGTAGTAGCAGACCACCTCTCTAGACTTGAGAACCTTGAACCGGAAAGAACATCCATTAATGATGATTTCTCGTATGACAAACTCATAGCTACTTTGGAAGAGAACAACTCCGACACGCAAGTAGAAACCATCTTAGCTATATCTGTCACACCATGGTACGCTGATCTAGTCAATTATTTAGCTGCCGGAATAGTTCCACCTACTTTATCTTACCAGCAGAAGAAACGATTCTTCCACGACATAAAACACTATTACTGGGATGATCCCTTACTTTTCAAAAGAGGCCCCGATGGTATTTTCCGTCGATGTATACCCGAGGAAGAGGTAGAAAATATAGTCCAACACTGTCACTCCGCTCCTTATGGTGGACACACAAGTACATCCAAGACATGCTCTAAAATCCTACAAGCTGGCTTTTATTGGCCAACTATATGGAAGGACGTTCATGCGGCTATTAAGGAGTGTGACAGATGTCAACGCACGGGAAACATATCTAGACGTGACGAGATGCCACAAAAAGGTATTTTGGAAGTAGAGATTTTTGACGTGTGGGGGATAGACTTCATGGGACCTTTCCCATCCTCTTTCGGTAACAAATACATACTCGTGGCAGTTGACTACGTATCAAAGTGGATCGAAGCTATAGCTTCCCCAACAAATGACACCCGAGTAGTAACTAGACTCTTTAAAAATATAATATTTCCGAGATTTGGCATCCCCAGAATAGTAGTCAGTGATGGTGGATCACACTTTATATCCAAGGTACTCGAAAAACTACTACTTAAATATGGAGTGAGACATAGGATAGCAACACCTTACCACCCTCAAACCAGTGGACAAGTGGAAGTATCTAACAGAGAAATAAAGAAAATTCTAGAAAAAACGGTCGCCACTTCAAGGAAAGATTGGTCATTAAAACTACCAGAAGCTTTGTGGGCATACCGAACTGCTTATAAAACCCCCATAGGGACGACCCCATTTAAGCTCATTTATGGAAAATCCTGTCACCTCCCGGTGGAATTAGAACATAAAGCCTATTGGGCTATTAGAAATCTAAATTTGAATTATAAAGCCGCCGGTGAAAAGAGAATCCTTGACATAAACGAATTAGAGGAACTCAGAAGAGACGCCTATGAAAATGCCAGAATCTATAAAGAAAGAACAAAACAATGGCATGACAAGCGTATATCAAGGAAAATCTTCAAGCAAGGTGACGCAGTACTTTTATTTAACTCTAGACTAAAGTTATTCCCGGGAAAATTACGATCCAGATGGTCAGGACCTTTTCATATCACTAAAATCTTTCCCAGTGGAGCGGTAGAAATAAAAGGACAATCTACAGAACCGTTCACCGTAAACGGGCAACGTCTGAAACACTATCACTATGCGGAAACCAACGAGGATTCGCAAATCCTACACTTAGACGAAACGCCCCCAGGACTCATAGACTATATTTAACAGTTTCTTTGTCGAGCTTGCGACATTTAAACAAAGCGCTTGGTGGGAGACAACCCACTAATTAGTTTGCTATTTTCTTATTCTAGTATTATCATTTCACTATTTTCTTTCTTAATTATTCTTTTTATTTTTGTTTAGTATTCATTCTTTATCTATTCAAAAATATAAAAAAAAAAATATAATAATAATAATTTTTCTTTCTTTCGGCATTTGGCCAAATCCTGACTTAAACTCATGTTTTCTTTTCTCTAGCTAACACTAACCAGATGGGATATTTTGATCGTATGGGTATCAAGTTCAGAGGAATGGCTCTGAAACTAAAGTTTGAAGAATTAGCCGCTAGAGAGATGCTACCTAGTTTATATGCTGATGATTGGGCTATGACTGCCCTCGGACTGAGACAGAGTGTCCTGTATCTGCTGAATCAGATAGGATGGGAGACCTCCCCTATCCTGAGACAATTCACCACCTACCGGAGGCTCACACTAGAATTCCTTAGTTCATTAATCTATCTTCCCAGCCATGGAAAAGGAATTAGCAGAGGTTTTATCCAGTTCAGAATGTTCAATATGGAGTACCAATTTAATATTAGAGACTTTACCAACCTTTTGGGTTTTCCTACCTCCCTTGATACATTCACTGTAAGCCAGGAAGAACTTTTTGAATATAGAGAGCTTGAACACTTTTGGGGTAAGCTGACTGGAAATGATGAGCCCGAAGAACATGAGTTTCTCTCTGGAAACATACATAACCCGGCTTTTCGCTATTTCCATAAGATCCTGACCCACACTTTATTTGGGAAGAAGCCAAATAGTACTTCAGTTTCACGTGATGAACTCTTCATCATATTTTGTGCTTCCCAGAACCGTCCAGTAAACGGCGCTACTTTTATGTTAGCTAATTTGGACCACCTTATCCAGGATGAGCGAGCACCCATTAGAATAGGCGGTTTGATAACTATGATAGGTAATGCTCTTGGATTACGTCAGTCTATGCTTGACCTTAGCCCTTTTTGCGGCATTACTACTATGAGTATACCTTTTCTCTTCAACACTATGTTTATAGCAAACCTAGGGTCTGATGAGTTTGAGCTTATTATTGATAACCAGGTTCTTTGCCTATTCACCATGCCCGATCCTAGGACTAGTGTTCATAACCAAAGGAACTGGCTCTATAACCTGAATGAAACCCCAACTCCTGCTGGATCCACTGAATCCATCCAGGATTACGAGATTTGTGATGACTATGAGAATTATGTTGACCAGATCTCTCTTGCTGAATCGGACCCTCAGACCCCATCTGGCTATCATGACATTGAGCCTCCCCCTCAGCCTGTTCCAACGGAAGAATCAGCCATACCTGACCTCCGACATCATATGCCAGGAACAGATATTAAAACCGTCATTGAAGCCTTGATGTCAGAGCACGACGCCCTCAGAGGAGAATTTACTAACATGAGAGACGAAGTTCTAGGATACATGAGCAGCATGACGAATCAGTTTTACGAATTGCTACATCATGTTAACTCTTTTGCTCCTCCGGCCAGAGATCCGAAGATAGATGGAATTTAGTTATTTCTTCCTAAGTTATTTAGTTTTAAGTTAGATTTATTTATTAATGTTTTTTTTTGAATTCATGTTTATTTCTTTTTCATTTCATTGTTTTCCTTTCCTGTAATACATTATGATCATTTTTATTGAAGCTGTTTAGTTAATTTTTTTATGCAATGGCTATTATGCTCTACTGTTGTTACTTATTATTATTATTATACAAAGCAAATAAGCGTGCACAATAAATTAAATTACAGACTAAACTGATCATAAGAAAAATGAAACATTAAAATTTGCTACCAAAGTAGTGCTGTGAAGCGCCACTAAGCCTTTCCAAAAAGAACAGTGTGACGAGCGTCACACACTCCGTAACGAACGGAACGCTTAGTGCCTGTTACGAGCGTCACATTCCTGTGACGAGCGTAACGCCCCTCAGACATGTGAACGTTAGGGAGCCGTTGGAGACGAACGTTACACCCCTTACCTTTTTACATTCCCCATTCATTTTTCATTTACCACCCTTAATTACTTTTCAACCACTTCTTCTTTCCATCTTCCAATCCTTCTCCTATAAATACCCACCAAACCTTCCTTCATTCACCACAAAACAATTCTCTCATATCAAATACATTTCTTTTTCTTTCCAAATCATCCCTTCAAAATTCATCACAATGGCGGGCAACCAAAATTTTGGAAACATCATTTTCCGATCCGAGGATGAAGATTATCAAAGGGAGCAATACGAGCGTTTCCAACAGCGAGGCGTCGTCTCCACCAGGTACCCTGATCTTACTTGTTTACACCAATTAGGATTACTCCAGGGTATCGAATGGATGCTCCGTAAAACCAACCTAACCTTTCTATGCACCCATAACCAACCCACATACCCCTCCCTCACCTTAGAATTCCTAAGTTCCTACGAATACACCACCTCCGCCGGTGCGGACGAATTTTTAACCGGCACCGCAACCTTCAGAATGTTTAACACCGAGTACTCATTAACCCAAAACCAATTGAGTACAATGCTACAATTTCCCACTGAAGGCCAGGTATACCCAAGAATCCCTCCCGAAATAAACTGGAGCACAGTAGCCGTTACCACCCTCTTTAAGAAAATATCCGGTCTAGATGCCTACAACTGGGAAGAACTCCTTCTTTCCCACGTACATAACCCAACCATCCGATATTTTCTCCGAATCCTACAAAACACCGTTTTTGGAAGACCAAACAACAGTAAGGTCAACGCAAAAGAACTTTTCTTCCTCGAGTGCGTCTTCCAACCAAATGCTAAGGTAAACGCTGCCTCTTTTCTATTTCATCATATCCGCACCTTATGTGCTAGAGGCCGCCAACCCTTTGTCATTGGTGGATTAATCACCACCATTGCACTTGGCCTAAACTTAGGGGACAGACTCCAGAACTTAGAATCCTTACCTCCCCTGTTTATGGACATCAACTACTGTCGATCCAGCCGCATGATCAAGAATAGAGTAGGAAATGGGTATTATCTTATGGTGAACAACCAGGCTGTCCCAAGTGTTGTCCTACCAAACATGGCCCTGACCGATGTCACAAACCCGGCCCGCCACCTCTACGATCTTAGCGCTCCTGAAGCCACCGAGCCTTCACAAGCAAACCAGCAAACAGATGAGTTTGAAGAAATGGAACAAGGTGATCATCCGCCAACACAACATTCAGTCCCGCTCAACCCTTCCAGTAATGCTGCCGGCTCATCCTCACAACGTCGTCGACGAAGAAGGCCTGCAACCAACGACGACATTATGGATGCTATCGATGGTATGCAAGCACAGAACGTCGAGATGATGCAAATGATGCGTCACATGCAGCAACAACAGGATGCTAGAAATGCCATCACTGACCAGCGGTTTACTGAGTTGTTTAGCAGGTTCGATAACTTGGACTTACGTCAGCGATCACCTGGCCCAAGAACCAGAGGCGGAAGACATCAGTAGTTGTAGCTTCTTTTACATTTCCCTTTTTCTTGTATTACCTCCCTTTAAAACATTGAGGACTATGTTTAGTTTAAGTATGGGGGGGACAACCATATTATGTTTATCTCCATTCTTCAAGTATGTTATTTCCCTTTCATTGTCATTTTCCATTATTTATCTAAAAAAAAAAATGTGAAAATTTCGTATTATCCATTCCCCTCAATTTTCTTGAGCCATAACAAAATTTTAACACACCCAAGAAGTATAAAGGTTGCTTATTTTATAAAATTTGAGTGAAATCAAAACAAAATCATTACCATAACAACGCTCTGAGAACCTCAATATGTTAGATCAGGATAAGTACCTATCATACCGATCCCTTGAACTTTTAGTTCTATGGCAACCCCAAGTAGTTTATACAGAAGTCAGCACCATCTTAATAGCAAACTACGTGGAGGGCCGATGAATATAAGTGAATGATCCCCAAAGTAACCTAAGATATATAAATATATCAAGAAATGCACTAATTAAATTAGATGATCTTTACCAGATCATTTAATCTAAAGGTTGCAGATCATGCAAAAGCACAATACGAAAGGTCCATTACGAGTTGGTTCAGTAGGAATCTGGTACTGAACTTGGTAGGGCGGACTACGGTTCGATCCCCCGCAATTTGCAATGGACTGAATAATGAAGTTATCCGACTTATGTACCAGAACTTCTAGCTAAAAGCGGATCATAATCACTAACCGGTTACTCCACTACGTGCGCGAAAAGATAAAGGGCTTAATGTGATTTCGCTAGAATGAAAACGGGTAAAATAAGACTAAAGGAACCAGGATAGCTATCATAGGGTACTTGAACTGATTTGCATAAGGTAGGGTTATCTAAGTTGTAACGGTAGTTGTTGATTAAACTCAAATCCTCCTAAACAAAATTCCATTTGCAACCTAGTACAAATTGATGTGTGCTTTGAAATTTCATCTGGCTAAAACTTTTAACAAGTTCTATACTGGATTTTGCTTGAGGACAAGCAAAGATTTAAGTATGGGGGAGTTTGATAACACGAAATTATATCGCATTTTAGGACTTAATTCAATTAGATTATACTATCATTTACTTTGATTTATCTCATTTTATCAGATATTATGCAGCATTTCCTTTCTATTTATGTCAGGCATCCATTTTGAAGCAAATGTGAAAAAGGGAAGAAAAGGAGGTGTAAAAAGGAATAAAAAGAAATAAAAAGGGAACAAATGACAAAGACCAAGCCCAGCCCAAAGAAAGCGCACGTTGCCCCTGTGACGGGCGTCACAAGGGTTGTGACGAGCGTCACACGAAGTAGCCTTGTGACGGACGTCACACATGGTGTGACGAGCGTCACACCAGTCCACTAGCTTTTTGGCGCAAGTTACGCTCTCAGAAGAATGGAAGTAACGTTGAGGACTTCGTGTCCTATTCCCAAGCCATGTATTTAGCTATGCTGAAGACTCGTGGAAAAGAAAAAGGCAGTAGTAGCACTACTATAAATAGCTACCTTAAAACCTAAAACCAGTCTCCTCTCTCTGCCGTCTACACACACCGAAGCTCTGCCAAATTTTCTTTTCACGCCTTTTGCTTATTTTTCCTTTCCAGCAACGCAGTATTGTTTATTTTATTTATTTCTTTTGCAAGTTCTATTTTCTTCTTCCCTTGCAAATTTACCTTTCCTGTTTTAGCTTTTAGATAATTTTTCGCGTAATAGTTTCTACACCGGAAACTATTGTGCAACTTTATACCGGATTTAACCTTACGTTATATTCCAGTTTTATTTCCTTGATTTATTTTACTGTTTAATTGAAGAATCGAAGAACAAATCCTACCGGCTTATGGTGGAGTGTTCAAGACCATTGTATTACGCATTCAGGTTCTTTAATCGTTATTTAATATTTTGTTTTATTATTTATCTATATTATCTGCCTGGAATGAGTCTGTTTATGCATGATATAAATTCTTATTTATTTAGCATGTCTGGCTAATTTGCCTAGGTATCGGTATGTAAAGTAAGCAAAATAAGGGATCAAGATTGAGTCGGTCTATCTAAACTTAAAATCAAAAATCAATCTTTTTACGGTCTCAACTTACAGGTTTAATAACAAGATTTTTTTACAAAAGTAAAAGACATAAAGAAGTTAAAATCAATAGAGCAAGAGTTTGAGATTTTCACTGGACAGTGTAAGTTAGGCATTAACTCTAGATCAGGGCGAGAGCAAGTTTTAGAGTTAATTAAATTCTGACCTTTTCCAAAAAGTATTTTTAAAGATTGAATGTGAGGACGAGAGTTAAGCATTTGGATTTGATTATATAACCTAAGTCAACAGAGCGAGAGTTTGAGATAAGGGTGTTTAAAACGGTCAGTGTTTTCTTAAAAAGAGTTTCTGCAACTTTATTGTTTTCAAAATATGGTTTTTGACTTAATTATAAGTGACAGCAACATTAATATAAAATCATGGTTTATTCAATAGAGCGAGAGTTTGAGATAAAACCTTTAACCAATAAAGTTAACCGAAACGATTTATTTTAAAACCAAGAAACCGACAAAGACTTGATTCCCTAGTTTTGACGAACTACATACCGATATCCGTTTTATTAATATAAAATCTAGATATTAGTTTAGCTCTTAGTTCCCCAAACAATCAAACATTTTCACCTTAGATTTACGTAGTAACCTTAGATAACGGTATATCGATTCATAAGTCCCTGTGGGATCGATATCTTTTAAAACTACGCGATAGAACTGTGCACTTGCAGTTTGTATCACATTCTCGACTCACACAGTCGAGCGATCATGCCTCCCAACAAGCGCTTGTTTAACGTTGGATAAGCTCGACGGTTCGATGCTCACAGAGGAGCATCCAAGGGAATAGCACAGCTCCCGCGATCCACTTGACCGCCGAGATAAACCTTCAAACGTTGGCCATTCACCGTCCAACTCTCTTTCATTTCTAAGTCTTCAATGACAATAGCTCCATATTCCTTGACTTCCTTGACCCGAAATGGCCCGGACCATTTAGATTTCAACTTTCCAGGGAATAGCTTCAACCTGGAATTGAACAATAGGACCAATTGTCCGGGCACAAATTCCTTTTTTCGCAGCTTTTTGTCATGATACTTTTTTACTTTTCCTTTGTACAACCAACTTGAGTGATATGCGGCATTGTGCATCTCTTCCAACTCAAGTAGTTGCACTTTCCTTTTCTCACCGGCCAAATCCTTATCAAACTTTAACAATTTCAGGACCCACAATGCTTTGTGCTCCAATTTTGTTGGAATAGGGTTAGTATGTCGGGTTTTTGTTATCGTCTCCACAGGGATTGTGAGATATCGCCGCCTTTCGACAGTTGTTTTAATTCTTAGCTTAAGGTAACAATGGGTTTTGGTTTTTGTCACGGTAGCTTGCATAAAAGAAGTAAGAAATTGCGGTAAAGATTTGGTTTTAATATTTGAGAAATATTGCCAAAGTTAGGGTTCGACAATCACTTTGCATGCATATGTTCGATCAACGAGACTTATAAACTCCTTTAGATGATAAACTATTTCACAAAGTCCTCCCAATGTGTTTATCTCTAACACACATTGTGGGTTTTCCCATTTTGATCCATTGTTTATCTCTAACACAATCTATCAAAATGACAACTTTTTGGTTCAACTTTATGGTGAACAAAACCATTCATTACTATCTCTAGCTAACAAACAAGATTGGATGAAAACCTAGGTAAAGAGTTGGTAAACATCTCTCGATCATAAACCAACACAAAGAGTTTTCAATAAAAACAAAGTTTTCACCATATATTCATCATTAAAGAGTTTAAATGAAGATCATCCCATTTACATACAAAGCTTGTGATCATCTACATCTAACCTTGACAAAATGATGGACTTAGCTACTCATTTTCATGGTAGCTTGGTCAACAAGTTTCGGAAGAAGGTTGATCAACATCTGAGTCGAATAATAGAGATTGGATGGGAATCCACCTTCTTTTTGTGAAAGATTGTTAAGAGATGAAGAGAAATGATAAAAATGGGTTTCTAGGTCACACAATGATCCAAAAAGAAATGCAGGAAAATATCTAAGAAAACCTAAGTTATGAAAGTACAAAGTATGGCTCCAAAAAGTAGCCTCTGGTACTTATAGTGCTGCTGCTGAGCTGTCATGCTCGCTAGGCGAGCAGATTGGTTCGCCTAGCGAGCCCCAAAATGAGGCACCTGCGCCCAAAAAATATCCTTTGACCAAATCTGGGCGTGTTCGCTACCACCTTCGCTGGGTGCTCGCCTAGCGAGCACTTCGCCACAGCACTCGCTTAGCGAGCAAGCTGATGAATGCATTCTTTTCTTGGTCCCTTTGCCAACTTTCTTGTGCCTTCATTTTCTATTATTTCATGCCTAATTACTACACAATAACGCACAAATTAAAGGTACCAAGATCGTTTAACATTGTATTGCAATTCATCTAAAACAAAGGCGGTTTCGAACATTTTAGCAACAAAAAGGAGTGAAAGATGCCCACAATTGATAGCTCAAATAAGCACTTTTGGGCATCTAACATTAAGTATGGTTTTTATGCATATTTTAACAGATACACCAATGTTCTTGACAAAATGCTGTAGAACACGAAAAAATCATATGAATAAAATAGGATGTAAAAGGACAGTCGTAAAGGAAAGTATATGCTATAGTGGAACACATATGATATTATCACTAATGATATTGTCACGATTTGAATGAAGCATTTTCAGTAATAGTGAGTAATATTTGAAAAAATAGACATGTTGACCATAAAAATATCATGTTTGTCATTGAAATGAAAAATGCATTACAAAATAAGCATAAGTCTTATGGAGTAGGTTTCTAAGCTTGCAGAAAAATAATGTTGCAGAGTCATTCAAGTATTGTCTTACACAAAAACTGGTCATATGCCTCTAAACAAACGTTCAAAAGAAGACTTAGTTGTTTACTGATCACGATAATTTAAATCATTTGCCTTTGGGATGTCTTGCACTTTTGGCCCTGGCGCATTTTGTAGCAGAGAGTTTGGGTGACAAGACTTCTGAAGGGAATGACTCTCCATCGTCACCATCTTCTGAAAACCTCTTAGAAGAAGTATTGTTATTGCTAGCATCTGGCCTCCAGGTTTGTGCATCAGAAGCAGAAGTGGTTGTCTGGAAAACATTAGTCAGTGTTATAAGGTAGGCATGATAATTGCATAATATGTGGACATTGTAAAACAAAGGTTTAGAATATTTCAACATTGGAAAACATGGATATAGGAGGGAGTCTACTCATAAAATCAAACATAAGCGATAATTTAAAAACATGTGAAGCATTGTATCAACATGGGTGCAAAATTACATATTGTTTGATTGGAAGATTGAGACAGGGCCTTTGGGATGACTGGACTTTCTGTTGTAACAATTTCCTTCCCTTTTGTATCTGGAGAGTGGATGGCCATGTTTGTAGTGTCTTAAAGGAATACACAAGGTGTAAAAATTAGTATTGATGTCATGCACATTGAAATGAATTCATTAGTGACATACATAATATTGAATAAATTCATACATGAGTTGGAGGAATTGCATCAGCAACCATTTGTCAAACTTATGGATATTGGGTAAGCCTTACAACAGACGCATGTTTATAGTATGGTTGGTACTTGACAAGAAAAGCAAAATGCTTGTCAAGAAGATTATCAAGGTGAGTCGGATATGTAAGACTCCAATTTTTACCCTAAGATCCCTCATGCATTCTATCATAAGCATTAACATTGGGATCATGCCTTGGCATCCTCCTTACCCCTCCTTCATTGGGTTTGTTTTGGGAGAGATCACCAAGCATCTTTGTGATTATATCATACTTGTATATTATCATTTTTACTAACTAAAATACCAAAAATATGTCTTTGCTTCTATCTAACTCTTTTTGTAGGTAGGGCATGATCTCATTGATTCATTGATCACATCTAGGGTTTGAGACCCTCATGAACAAAGAGCACAACCAAGAATTGATTCAAGAAATGGTTATGAACATCATATATGAGTCCCAATGTTCTCTACATGTTATACTGATCAAGATTTCTTCAAGAGTTTGAGGGTGATTTGCCTTGGAAACCCTAGTTTGACTGGGTATCTTGAGTAACTTCTCCAACAAGCTATCTCACAAATTGATTAAATTTCTCAAAGGACACTTCAAAATTCATCATATTATTCATATATGATCTACCATGAGCCAATAAAGTCAAGAGGATTGGAAATTAGCAAGTTGGTTGATGGTGGTTGGCCAGATGAATTCATCTGATCAAAACTGGGTCTCCCTGGACCCTATCTCCTACAATTTTCACCATATGAAAATGATTAAAAGATAAAACTTACTCTAAATGACATTGTAAACAACTTTCATGTTGATACCTAGAGCTAGTTTTGCTTATAAAAGCATTTTCTATGTTGAAACATTATAGGTCATTTTGTCTAAACCCTAATTTGAAAGTCAACTTCCCTAGGCCATAACTTGCTCAATATTTATGAGATGAAAGATTTCCAAGATTTTAAATCAAATTCAATGTGTCTACTTCAACTTTTATGTTTGGAGTGGGAGCTAATTCAACTTTTTTGAGCATGTGATATGAGGCTACATTATAGGTCACTTTTGACCTATACCATTGATCAAGTGATTTTTCCAAACATCAAAAATGAATAACTCTATCATTTCAAATCCAAATGACATGAAATTGGTGACCATTTTTAATTTATTTGAGAGAGATACAACTTTGATGAAGACACCTTTATCATTTGAAGTTCCTATAAAAAGTTAAGCAAGGTGGAATATTGAGACATATGGCTTGACACATAGAAATTTTTTGATATGTCAAATTTTTCCAAACTTCCACCTCAAAATTATCCAAGTTCCAAGCTCCAAATGAAAAAGTGTTCAACATCAAACTTGTTCCTCTTGACTTACCTTTCCAAAGAGCTCAAATTCATTCATTTTGGATGAGAAATGCATAGGCTGCGCATGGCTTAAACAAGCTGATATTGTCGCACCTCATATGAAAATGTGGGATACGACTATAAAGCGAAGCGCGATCGCACGCTCGCAATGATGGACTGAACAGAGTCGCCACCGAACTTTATTTATTCCTAAAAAGGAAAGGGGAAATATCGATAAAACCCAAGACAAAAGAAAAGGATAAGATATGGTCATCGCAACCAAATCAGGGTTCGGGAGTCGATTACGCGAGGGGAAGGTATTAGCACCCCTCACGTCCGTTGTACTCAACGGGAACCATTAGGTCAGTTGTGTGCGTAAATGTTAGTTTGAAATGTTAGGCTTTTCGATTTATTAGGTGGGAAAGAAAGAGAGGATAAGAAGAGAATGTTTTTTGGATTTTTTAACGAATGACTAAACCTAAGTTTTTTATTAGTGGGCCTGACAAGATTTACAAATCCTGCTCCTACGTATCTCAATAGAGAAATCAAGGCTTACGTAGTTCTGGGTAGAAAAATGTTTGTTTGTTGGTCGATTTTAGCGAAAGCTACTTTGTGTCAAATCGACGAAAACATTGTTGGACTACCCAAAACAGGTGGAAAAACATTGCCTTGCATTGTTTTGAAACAAAGTACCTTTCGTTTGAGAAAAGATTTGAAGGGTTAATCGCACGGCGGCGAAAAAAAGAAATTGATTGGTTTAATGTGTTTTGAGTGATGGCGAGAACTTGGATGAGCGAGATATACATCTCGAATCCTAGTCTCAAGAGTGCACGGTATACACCATGTTCCATTTCCTTCTTTATTGAAAGAGATTAAGATATGAATTAAGTATTTTGGAATTTGATTGAGAAAGGGTTTGAAGAAACCGCATTGACAATTTTAGGCGATGGCGAGAGTTAAGATTGGCGAGGCATACGTCTCGAATATTAACCTCAGGAGTGCATGGTATACACCATGTTCCATTTCCACCTTTATTGAGAAAGTGTTAAATAAGAATTAGGTATTTTGAGTTTTGTTGTGAAAACGACTTGACCGTAGATCAAGTATTGATGGACGTTTAAAAGAAATTTGGATGAGTGCTTGAGGAAAAACAAAATGGATAAGTTTGGATGATGGCGAGAACTAGGATTGGCGAGATATACATCTCGAATCCTAGCCTCAGGAGTGCGTGGTATACACCACGTTCCACTTCCATCTTTATGAAAAGGTCTTAACTATGAATTAATATTTTTTTGAGTTTTTATCAGAAAAAATGGCTTGACGTTGAATCAAGCGTTTGGTGAAAGTTTGAAAGAAATGGAATAGAATAGGATGGAGAAATGAATTGATTTGTTTATTGAGAAAATACTCGACGTTGGATCGAGTCATATTTTGTATTTTTTGGAAATGGTTGATTTTATTCTTGTGTTAGTAATATCAATTGCGATGCTCGCAAGCTAAAACTTAAACAACCATTGCGATGCTCGCAATATCAATTTACAATCCCCGGCAACGGCGCCATTTTGTTGAAATGTATATTTCGTGTCGGGTTTTTGTTATCGTATCCACAGATATTGTAATATATCACTGTCGTTCGATGGTTGTTTTAATTCTAACTCAAGTAACAATAGGGTTTTGGTTTTAATCAAGTTATCTTGCATAAAAAGTAATAAATTGCGGTAAAAGTTATGTTTTGAATAAATGAGAAATATTGCCAAAGTTAGGTTTCAATGATCACTTTGCATGTATTTGCTCGGTCCACAATCTTATAAACTCCTTTAGATGATAAATCATTTCACAAAGTCCTCTCAATATGTTTCTCTCGAACACACATTGTGAGTTTTGCCATTTTGATCCATTGTTTCTCTCGAACACAATCTATCAAAATGACAACTTTTTGGTTCAACCTTATGGTAAACAAAATCATTCATTACTATCTCTAGCTAACAAACAAGTTTGGATGAAAACCTAGGTCAAGAGTCGGTAAACATCTCTCGATCATACACCAACACAAAGAGTTTTAAATAGAAACAAAGTTTTCATCATATATTTACCATTAAAGAGTTTACATATGAGGATCCTTACATTTACACACAAAGCTAGTAATCACCTACATCTAACCTTGACAAATGGATGACTTAGCTACTCATTTTCATGGTAGCTTGGTCGGCAAGTAAGGAAAGAAGGTTGATCAACATCCAAGTCGGATAATCGAAGTTGGATGGGAATCCACCTTCTTTTTGTGGAAGATGGTTCTAAGATGAAAAGAAATGAAAATTAGGGCATAAAAGATCCCCTCTAACAATGCTGTAAAATATCTCCTCTAAGTACAAAAGTGGAAAAAGTTGGTAAAAATGAGGTATGGTGCTCAAAAGTGGCACCAGCTACTTATAGACCACTGCTGGGCTGTCATGTTCGCTAGGCGAGCAGAATGGCTCGCCTAGCGAGGGTCTAAAATGGGCACATAAGGCCCCTGCGCCCAGAGAAAACAGGGCCTGCTGAACTGTCATGTTCGCCTAGCGAACATACCTTCGCCTAGCGAAGGACACGCTTCAACCTTCGCCCCAGCGAGGTTGAGAGGTTTTGCTACTGGAATGCTCGCTGGGGACTCGCTAGAGCTTCGCCTAGCGAGTGAGTGCTGGCTGCGTTTTTCACCAAAACAGAACGAACTCGCTACCACCTTCGCCTTCAGCTCGCCTAGCGAATTAATTTGACAATTTACTGGAGCTTTTCGCCTGGAACTCGCCTAGCGAACCAATGCTTCGCCACAGCCTCGCCTAGCGAGCAGGCTGATGAAATGCTTGTATTCTTTGGTTCCTTTGCCAATTTTCTTGTGTCTTCATTTTCAATTAGTTCATGTCTTTCCTGCACAATAACACACAAATCAAAGGCACCAAGCTTGTTTATCAATGTAATGCATTCCATGTAAAACAAATGTGGTTTTGACAGTTTTTAGCAAGGAAAAAGAGTGAAAGATGCCCACATATGATAGCTCAAATAAGCACTTTTGGGCATCTAACAACTCTCCCCAACTAGATTCTTGCTTGTCCTCAAGCAAAGTATGCCTCTTGAAGGACAAGAGGATTTGCTTAAAGAAAATGGTTTCTCCGAAGTTGGATAAACGGCTCAAACACAAGCGAAATCAGCAAATACAAGTTCCCAACGGTTCGAATAAAATAATACATAAGAACTAAAACTTAAATAGCAATGCAAAATATTTATCTATCTACAACAATACTATTCTGAATTAATCATCCTATCTCTCCTCTTCGAATAACGAATGAAGATTTTGCGCGTTTGCAACCGCGGGACTAATCTCACTCTCTAACAAATAATGAAGAAATCAAATAGATTCATACAATGTCTAACAATTAAAAATTGTACTGTGGAAGCATAAAGATCACTAAGGGCTTTTCGGTTGAAGCTTGGTTAGGTTAACAAACAAGGGTCATTTCTAAGGCCATTGAAACGAAAGTGCCGATGCAAAAGAGACATTCACAGTATTATTCACACTACTCGACTTTGTTTCATTTGTTTCTTATTTAAAACCTTCACAACACATATTCCACAACTCAATTTTTATTTTTCACTATTTTTCTTCCAAGCAAGCATTCATTTTCATTTTTTCTATTTTTGTTCTTTTCTTTCACATCAAATATACAAAACAGATGTTTCTTTTCTATATTTTCTATACATATATTTTTCTATGCTTGCTCGGTTTTTCTTTTCTTTTTCAAGAGTTGTGGTACTTACCAATTCTTTTTCGTTCTCCCCACCTTATTTCTTCCACACCCTAAGTGAATGCTCTTAACTTTTTACGGCAAAAGAACAATAATCAAGATTTTCCGGGTTGTAAAAAAAAGATTTTTGAGATCTCGCTTTATTTCAAGCCGAGATTCAACTGTTTAGGCTCAAAGGGGTTACAAATACTCTCTCTGCTCACAGGTAAGTTGTTTTTGGATGTAGTTGTGCTCGAAAGAAAACAAGTGCCTTGATCATTTCTAATTGCTTCCACAATTTCACAATAATAAAAGACAAAGAATGAATCACATGAATCAACAAAACTTATTAGAATCCAGCATTTAAGTGAAAGATGGAGGTTTCCTCACAATTTGTGGTTTTAAGTTCTAGATGAAGCATTCATTCAATTATGTTGCAAAAAGACAATATTCAATTTACCAAAAAGAGTAAAGTTCCTAATGCATTCTAAAATTCTAGCCGAAGGTAACCATGTACCTTAGCTTCATTCACTTGTTTATTCTTATCATTGCCATCCAAGCTCGGATGCACCTTCATTGGGTACTTCTTGAGGAGCAACCAATCTAGAAGGGTTTGCCACTCAATCAACCAAAAATTTATTAAACACACAAAATTAAAAACATAAATAAATAACATTAACATAAAATATAAATTTGTTCATGGGGGACAAAACACCCCAATAGTATAACACCATGGTCAAAATACAAAATCCGAAAATACAAATAGAAATAACATAAAAACTGAAAACACACAAAAACTTAACCCACTAAGGGCTCAGGACTCCTCCTCGCTACCGGCCTCAGAACCGGTAGCCTCATCATCAACATCATCATCATCAGCAGCATCAGCGCCCACCCCCTCACTATACACTGGCGTGTCCACGGGCCAGTTGGCGTTGAGCAGAAACTGCTCCCGCGTCATCAGAGCATGAGCACCACTACCTTGCAGCTGCAACGCTGCATAGAGTCATGCATATCAATCATAGCTCTCTGGGATGCCGCCATCCACTCAAAACTGTAGTCACAAACAGCCCGCAGGTACGGATCTACTCTAGGAGTAGAAGTACCAGGACTATCAGAAGCCTGAGTACTTCCTGAGGCTGCACTGCCACCGGTAGTCTTTGGTCTACAATATTTAGCCACATACCGATCATCGATAGGTGACGGGATCCTAACATGCCCACGAGACGGAAGTCTCACCCTTGCCTGAACGCATAAACTCATGATCAAACACGGGAAAGCTAGGGGACAATTAACACGAGCCCCCGACTTAAGCCCGCTCTCGACCACGGACTTCAGCTCATTTGCGATGATCCTCGCCACATCGATCTCGACATTGGTGAGGATGGAATGGACCAAATGTGCCACTGGGATCGGCACAGTGGAGGTGTGGGATTTGGGCTGGATGTTGGTCAAAACCAAGAGCAGTATCAGCTGAGCCATGGGAGTCATGTCCTCCCGGTGATACCTCACTGGAACCCCAGATGGGTTCGGCTCAACAGATTTCCCAGGTAAAAGCAGGGCGGCAGTAATGGCAGGAACATCTCGGTGAAGCCTTAGGTCGGTGTGGTATTGGTCTCTCTGGTCAGCTCCCAGCTGGAGCGGTTCCCCAAGGATTCGGTTGATAGCATCCCGGTCAAATGGAATTGGACGCCAGGCCACTTTAGAAACCCAAGTAAAGGGCTCGTCGTCGTCGGGCAGTGCGTTAGCATAAAACTCCCGCACTGTCGCAATGTCGTAATGCTCTAAGGGACTAATCAACCTATCCCACTTCTTTGCGTCAATCAACCCGGCGAAATTTCTGTAAGTGCCCTGTGGGCTGATCAGAAATCGCTTCTCTGGAAGTATCTTACGCTTCTCCAGAGCGATGTATCTGGCGGCCTGCTTTGGGCCGACAAACTTGTCTTGGTCAAACTGGATAGGAACTGTCCGAGATGTAGTCGCTCCCTTTCTTTTCTTACCCGCTCCAGATCTTGACTCCATCTGCAAAATATACAAAGAAACAACACACACCAACAAACAGATTAGCCATCAAAGCATAATTCAAAAGACTGCCTTGCTCGCTGCTGCTTCGCCTAGCGAAGTGGCAGCGAACGCTCGCCCCAGGTTCGCCTAGCGAGTGCTAGCGAACCTTACGGGTTTTGGGGTTTTATGCATTTTCAAAGATTTTTCCCCCAACACCCATACTCTAATGGTTCCCACATCAGAACCTAATGATTTCTCATGGCAATTAATCGTTCTATGCTATTGGGGATTGCCTAATTGCATGCAAAACCTAAAGTAAAACTAAATCCCCAATTTGAAAACCTAAATCTCCAAAAATTGCAAACTCCAAAATACCACATGCAACCTCAATGTTCCCATACCACACTCATCCTATTTGCCATTCACATTTGGAAATTAAGAGTTCAAACAAAAAGAAAAATGTAGTAGGGCAAACCTTAGTTACACGGATTCGGAAATGTGAAGTGAGAAGAGTTTGCAATCGACCGAAAAGAGCAAGTGTTGGTGATAGAGATGCAAATGAGAGAGTTTGAGAAGCCTAGCACAAATTCCTCAGCAGAGTCGTTCAGAATTTTTTTTGAAGGTTTGGGGAAAAATGGCCCTGCTGAGATTTAAATAGTAAACAGTACTGCAGCGCTCGCTGCTGCCTCGCCTAGCGAGCAGCTAGCGAGCGTGCTCGCTACTGCTTCGCCTAGCGAGCTGCTAGCGAGCGTGACAGCAAGTGCATTGGCAAATGCAGCACTTGCAAGTCATCCAGCATGGGTTTAGCACAGTGTACTCAATACAACATAAAACAGTAAATACTTACAATGTTGGGGTGCCTCCCAACTAGCGCTTGTTTAACGTCGACTAAGCTCGACGGTGCGATGCTCACAGAGGAGCATCGAACGGAATTGTGCAGCTTCCGCGCTCTACTTTTTTGTTTGAGCCTCCGGGATCCCTTTTGTTGAGCAACCTCCTCAAGGGCCTTGTCGTCTTCAAGAGTTTCTTGATGAACCTTTGATAAAATCTAATACCACCCTTTTTCGGAACTATTTGAACAACGCTCACCCATTCACTGTCGGCTATAGAACAATTCATCCCGGCCTCCACTAATTTGACAACCTCCTTCTTTTTTAGCACCCGCATCAATTGATTCTCTTCGTTTGTGGACAAATTGTTGCTAATGATCACGGGTTTAGCACAGTTATCATCAAGGTACACATATTTCAAATTTGGCTCTAGTTTTGGCTCCTCCACTATACTAGTCATATCCCCGCCTTCCCTTGTCTCTTTATGATAGACAAGTTCTCCACAAGCTTCTAATTCATGCAACAATGCTTCCATGTCTTTTCCTTTATTTTTGGTTGAACCTTTGTATACTCCGATAAGAAATCTTTCAGAAGGATTCGAAACATGAACCTGGTTTGCGACTTCCACAAGTTTCTCGTCTGTGGCATCAATTCGGAAAGAATCATGTTTATCATTGAGATGCTTTTTGGCTTCAAACAGATGGAAGGCTACCTCTTCATTTTGGACCCTTACCTTCATCAAACCGTTGTCTACGTCTATCATCATGCGCGCGGTTTTCATGAATGGTCGGCCCAAGATGAGCGGAGCATCATCATCCTCTTCCATATCAATAATAATAAAATCAACCGGGAAGAAGAATTTATCAACTTTGACTAACATGTCTTGAGCCACTCCATATGGTGCAGTGGTAGATTTATCAGCGAGTTGCAAAGTCATCTTCGCAGGTTTGATATCAACATTTCCCAATCTTTTGATAATGGACAGGGGAATTAAATTGATGCTAGATCCCAAGTCAATCAAGCCATTACCCATGTAGGTGTCTCCGATGGTTATTGGTAAAACAACTCGTCCCGGATCGGATTCCTTCCTTGGGAGGGTTTTTTGAATGATGGCACTACATCGTGCATCAAGCAAGATTGTCTCAGGTTCTGTGTGCCTCCGTTTTTTGGTTAGTATGTCCTTCATGAATTTGGCATACTTGGGCATTTGTTCCAAGGCTTCGGCAAACGGAATGTTGATTTGCAACTGTTTAAAAATATCCATGAACCGGGCGTAATGCCGTTCATTCTCCCTTTTGGAAGGAGCATGAGGATAAGGAAGATTTTGGATTGGAGTAGCGCTCACTACCTCCTTTCCCTTTGCAACTCTAGAACTCCTCCATCTAGGCTTTTTCACTACCTCCCCTATTACCTCATCACTTGTATTTTTCTCAATCTCCACACTTATTCCTTTTTCAACTTCACCATTCTGTTCGTTATTTTCAACTTCTTCCTTCTCATTCCACTCCCCCACTTCACCATCAATATTTTCCTCAACTATTTCCACCTCATTTGCTCTCTCAACTCTTTTTTTATTCTCACTCATCAATTCCCTCCCACTTCTCGTTGTGATCGCCTTACAATACTCCTTAGGATTTGTTTGCGTGTTTGCCGAAAATGAAGGATCGGTTTGTTGTTCCGCGATTTGCTTAGCAAGTTGCCCAACTTGAGTCTCGAGATTTTTTATGGCCGCGTCATTGCTCTTTTGGTTAGCCATTGACATTTGCATAAATTGCGTCAATGTCTCTTCTAACTTAGAATTGACGACCGGTGGTTGTTGAGATTGATAAGGATTTTGGGGAGGGTTTTGACGGCTAGAAGAACTACCTCCATAACCTTGGTTTTGGTAATAGTTACTTCTAGGTTGGAACCCTTGGTTCCCTTGGAAATGTTGTTGTTGATTTTGAGGGTTTGTTTGATAAGGTTGTTGTTGTTGTGGTCTTGGTTGATAGTCCCGTTGATTGGCCATGTAATTTACTTCGTCAAAACCTGGAGGTGGACAAAATCCGGTGTCATGTTCACCTTTACAAAGTTCACAACAAGCTATTTGTTTAGCTTTTGACGGTTCTCTTAACTCTTTGATTTGTTGCGTTAAGAGTTCCACTTGTTGTGAGATGAGCTTGTTTTGGGCAAGGATGGCATCATTCGTCCCTAACTCAAGCACTCCCGCCTTCTTCAAAGACTTTCCACGACTTTGACTTTGCAGATCATTTAAAGCCATTCGATTGATAATGTTCGTGGCTTCTTCGGCACTTTTTGACATCAACGAGCCACCCGAGGTGGCATCCAACAACGTCTTACAGTTTGGTTGAAGTCCATTTCTGAAGATATGGATTTGAGTCAATTCATCAAATCCATGCCCTTTACATTTCCTAAGCATGGACTTGAATCTCTCCCACGCTTCATTCAAAGATTCACTGGTTCCTTGAGAAAACACCGAGATGGCCGTCTTTGATTCCATGAATCGGTTATGGGAGAAAAATCTTTCAATGAATTTCTCTTCTAACACGTTCCAGTCTGTCATTACGGCTGGTGTTTGATCAAGGTACCAATCCTTTGCTTTTCCGAGCAAAGCGTGGGGAAATAATCGTCTGAACAACGGAAGCTCCTGAGCCTGATCCACTCCGGCAGCCAATGCTATCTCATAAAATTTTGTGAGAAAAGCAAATGGGTCTTCATGGTCCATTCCGGTGAATGGACTCCCATATAATAAATTCAGAGTTCCCGTCTTCATCTCAGCTTGCCTTCCTGTGTGGTTGGCAAACTGAGCGGTGTTCCTTGGACTATTGATACATGGAGTAGAAATAGGTGGTGGTGGTTGTGGCTCCATGTTTGGTATGAATGGTGGTGGATTTGTGGTTGAAGAACTTTCTCCTTGCTCTTGGCGTTGTCTAGCCTGTTGCCTCCTACGTCTCGTTTTGCTATTGAGCCTCCTTGCGGTTCTCTCGATCTCAGGATCAAAAAGAAGTTCGTCCACAGGGATTTGCCCTCGCATAAAACGTAAGCTGCACACTAAACCAAACAAATTACAAGCACAAGTCAAAAATTCACAAGCTAAAACTTAAACAACCATTGCGATGCTCGCAATATCAATTTACAATCCCCGACAACGGCGCCATTTTGTTGAAATGTATATTTCGTGTCGGGTTTTTGTTATCGTATCCACAGAGATTGTAAGATATCACTGCCGTTCGATGGTTGTTTTAATTCTAACTCAAGTAACAATAGGGTTTTGGTTTTAATCAAGTTATCTTGCATAAAAAGTAATAAATTGCGGTAAAAGTTATGTTTTGAATAAATGAGAAATATTGCCAAAGTTAGGTTTCAATGATCACTTTGCATGTATTTGCTCGGTCCACAATCTTATAAACTCCTTTAGATGATAAATCATTTCACAAAGTCCTCTCAATATGTTTCTCTCGAACACACATTGTGAGTTTTTCCATTTTGATCCATTGTTTCTCTCGAACACAATCTATCAAAATGACAACTTTTTGGTTCAACCTTATGGTGAACAAAATCATTCATTACTATCTCTAGCTAACAAACAAGTTTGGATGAAAACCTAGGTCAAGAGTCGGTAAACATCTCTCGATCATAAACCAACACAAAGAGTTTTAAATAGAAACAAAGTTTTCATCATATATTTACCATTAAAGAGTTTACATATGAGGATCCTTACATTTACACACAAAGCTAGTAATCACCTACATCTAACCTTGACAAATGGATGACTTAGCTACTCATTTTCATGGTAGCTTGGTCGGCAAGTAAGGAAAGAAGGTTGATCAACATCCAAGTCGGATAATCGAAGTTGGATGGGAATCCACCTTCTTTTTGTGGAAGATGGTTCTAAGATGAAAAGAAATGAAAATTAGGGCATAAAAGATCCCCTCTAACAATGCTGTAAAATATCTCCTCTAAGTACAAAAGTGGAAAAAGTTGGTAAAAATGAGGTATGGTGCTCAAAAGTGGCACCAGCTACTTATAGACCACTGTTGGGCTGTCATGTTCGCTAGGCGAGCAGAATGGCTCGCCTAGCGAGGGTCTAAAATGGGCACATAAGGCCCCTGCGCCCAGAGAAAACAGGGTCTGCTGAACTGTCATGTTCGCCTAGCGAACATACCTTCGCCTAGTGAAGGACACGCTTCAACCTTCGCCCCAGCGAGGTTGAGAGGTTTTGCTACTGGAATGCTCGCTGGGGACTCGCTAGAGCTTCGCCTAGCGAGTGAGTGCTGGCTGCGTTTTTCACCAAAACAGAACGAACTCGCTACCACCTTCGCCTTCAGCTCGCCTAGCAAATTAATTTGACAATTTACTGGAGCTTTTCGCCTGGAACTCGCCTAGCGAACCAATGCTTCGCCACAGCCTCGCCTAGCGAGCAGGCTGATGAAATGCTTGTATTCTTTGGTTCCTTTGCCAATTTTCTTGTGTCTTCATTTTCAATTAGTTCATGTCTTTCCTGCACAATAACACACAAATCAAAGGCACCAAGCTTGTTTATCAATGTAATGCATTCCATGTAAAACAAATGTGGTTTTGACAGTTTTTAGCAAGGAAAAAGAGTGAAAGATGCCCACATATGATAGCTCAAATAAGCACTTTTGGGCATCTAACACTAACTAAACAGTCAAGCAATAAAGAAATGAAAAGCAGTAAAATTATTACACATCGGGGGAGTGGGGTACATTTTGTCAAATGGGGATTCAAAGTACTGGAATAATTAAATCGGACCCAGATAACAAATAATGCAATGTATGAGTGTAAGTGCAACGAACTGTCTCATTGTAAGAAGGCCCAAGAGTAAGCCATGTGAAAAAATAACACAACAGGTTATATTTACAAGACACTTAAAAATTAAATCGAAAAAAGGTAAAATCGGGATTTGCACAGATGGAAATTGAGGGACACACAAAACCTAAATAATGTGCTCAAAGCCGGTTTGTGCATGTTGACAATAATTGAAATGTCATATGCGATTAATCGAAACGCGGCGAAATACTATCAATATATCGATAAAAATAATCATGGATGAACAACATGGAAATCGTTGAATCCATAAATTAAAATCGATGTTTAACATTAAAATCAACAAGTGTTTTTTTTAAAAAAGGGAGAAAAAATAAAAATAAAAGGTTTAAAATAATAAAAAGTGGTAATAATAATAAAAACTAATAAAGAATAGAAAATATGTTAAAAATGAAAAATGCTGCCAACCAAGGATCGAACCCAGAACCTAAGATTTAACAAACAATATTCCTACCACTGGACTAGAACTATCTGTGTTATACAGTTTCAAACACTAATACATAATATAACAGAAGCCGCACCAAACCTTTTAAATAAAATACAAAGTTGAAAACAGTAACTACGAATAACCAAAGCTCATGTTGAAAACAGTAACGACGAATCCAAAGCTAAGTTTTCTTTCCATTTCGAAAATCAAAATCTTAACAGCAAGTTAACATCACAAGCAGCGGTGTTGCTAAATCAAACATGGAGTTCAAAGCATAATCGAAACATGGAAATAAAGCTCGGAAAAGAAGCTAACCGGTTGCGGCGAGCTCGACCGACGAATGTGAGTAAGCGTTGCCTTCGATTCTCTCCTTTTCTTTTCTGAATGGTAGCCGCCAATCCTCTCCAAAAACTAGGGTTTTTTCAGCTCTCTCTCCCTTTTCTCAATGGTAGCCGCTCCCGTTCTCTCCCCTTTTTTGTGAACAGTGATCCTCCTTTTATATGCTATTAATCTCTTTCCTCTGCTGTGTTTCTGTGTTTTCTCAGAGTAGTGGAGGTCTGTTAGTACAGAGGACGCTGGAGGTTTTGTCTTCACTCAAGCTAGTGGTCCCTCCCTCAATTCTCTTCATCTTCAAGAGAATTTTACTGTCGGTAAGAAACAACTCACCACTGTAACTCACTTGAATATGTGTTTTCTGCTTTTTTGGAATTTGACTGATTTTTGGTATTTGTATTGCAGCAGCTTCGGCGTGGATTGAGGTTGGTCTTTTCGAGCCTCACTGTAAGGCCGACGGCTGAGACATCCACAGTTGAGACAATGAATGACATACCGGTCAATTTTCCATTCAAGGCAGGAAGCACTTTACCGGCAACCTTAGCAGCTCAAACACTTAGCAACAATTTAAACCGATGGCTTGGAGCGCTTTTTGTGCTATTCCGGGATCCATATTATTTTGTTCGTTTTGTACTTAAGGAGGTGGAGACGAATGGAATTCAAAAGCAATTGAAGTATATGGAATGCTGAGACCGCGACTTGCTCATTGGAGACTACTTGAGAGTGAAAAGTTACCAAAACTTTGCATGCTACTGAAGAGCAAATAGAAGAATGTCTTGCCGGAAACGTCGATGTATTTGAAGTGAAGTCACCAATACCGAGTGATCTTAATATGCATCACATGGTTGATTCAGAGATTGAGCAAGTTCGCAAACTTGCTGTTATGAACAAAGTTGCTCCAATGCACCATTAATCGACTCCCTCGTACTGTACGTTGGAATGCAGCCAATTGAGTAGCTCGAGTCTCGAGTTTCCCACGCACAATCACCACAAACTTGAAGTATGAGAGGTGTTCAGTCTGCTTGTTACTGCATGTGATATATTATCATTTAATTGATGATTGTCGGTATCCTGATATTGGCTCATATCAGGAACTTGAAACGCATCTTTATTTGATTCTGCTCTGTGAAAGTTGAATTTGAATTATGATCAATATCTTCCAGAGTTGCTTCAGAAGACTCCTTGGTGTTATCTCCAATAGCATCACTATACCGACATGAATTCTCAGTAGCCTCTATAAGTTGGTCCGATTGAACCTCAGTCACAGATGATCCTGAACTTCCAGAGGCTGCTTGAATCCATCTTGACCAACTTTTGCGGTTCCTTATCTTGTCACCCTGCACTTCCACATTTTTACAACTCCATCTCGAATACGATCAATAATAGCCGATACTGCTGTCAAAAGGGTGGGCTTTAAGACAGTAACATCTCCCTTGGTTCCTTCGATTTGCTACTGCTCAAGAAGTAAAGATTTTGATCCAAATAACTATTCAGTTTGGTATCATTGAGTTCCTCGGGATCGTGTTGCATCCTGCTAATCCATCTATGCAGAACAGAAGCAAAGATCAAGGTTATTAATATAACCGTAATGGCGATTCCACCAAGCCTCCATGCATTAAACAATGCATATCTACTGGTGCTTTTGACCTCACAATTTGTACCCAACTGTCGCATCCTGCGAAAAAACAACCGGCGGGCTAAACAAAAAACCACAAACAGAGCCGCCACTGCGCGTTATTTATCCCAAGATAGGGAAAGGAAACGCTCAGAGAAACCTGGAAAGACATGGTCTCGCGACCAAAGAGAAAGGGTTCGGGAGTCGGTTACGCAAGGGGAAGGTATTAGCACCCCTCACGTCCGTCGTACTCGACGGGATCCACGTTCTAAAATAAAGAATAGGTTGCTAAAACATCACACACACACACAGGGAACACAGGTGGGGTTAAGAGAAGGGAGCTCGATAGGGTATCGCACCCTATGCCTACGTATCTCGTCTGGAACGAGAATCAGAGCTGCCGTAGTTCGGCTCACGCACGCCAAACAAGCAAACAAACACACGGGCAAACATGGAGCCCGACTGCCAATCCCTGGACTTACGTCGGCATCCGAACCAAAACACCATCAGGATACGTACAACCAATCGCTGGGCTTACGTCCATATCCTGACACACAAGGAGATAACAAGCAAACACACACAAAAAGGAAAAAAAGTGCCCGGAGAGACCTCGCACGGTCTCCTGCCTACATACCTCGTCTGGAACAAGGATCAGAGCGATGTAGTTCCCCTGAAAGGGAAAGAAACTCCAACCAGATACAAAGGGAAGACACACTACCAGGGAGCTGGACTCGAGCCTAGTGTTATCATGCATCATTGCCCTATGTTCAGGTTTCTATCCTACTTGCATAAGCAAGCTAATCCTAACCAGGAAGAAAGCAAGCATACAAGCATCAATCAATCAAAACAATCATGTCACACAAATATTCACAAAGCACACACTATAACCAATCAAGTGGGCTCAAACAATGGGTTTGACTGCCGAAGCAAGTCGTCTGTACAAGGGTAGTATTCGCTCTTAACCTTGCCATTGCGAGGCTAAGGTGAAGCAGATGAAAAGGTGAAGTGAGGATGAGACCTCACAGCTCTTATCCCTGACCAGGGAGAGCTTCAGATAAAGGAGCGTGGGTCCAGAATGGAGGGACCCTTCTACGCTCAAGACTCTGACTCGATTGTGCAACAGCACTAGATCTTGGGTTTGTGCCCCAATGCGTCAACACACCGCCGTGTGAGCAGAGGGACGACTCAACAGAATAGTGGGGGATAGATTGCATATCCCTTTGATTCACCAATTGCCTCATAGAGGTCTTTACCTGCTTGGCACAAAAAGTAAACAACCACAAATATTGCCTCTTAAGGAGGACTTCAGACAATTGCCCGGCCAAGTAACAGGCCGGGTCTCCCAGACTACATGAAGTCAAGAGATTCTACCTCAAGTGGTTTATACAACCAAGCAGCTGCAAGCAAGTTCTTAAAGAACTGTAAGCGACTAAGTGTACCTGAAATCAATCAAGTATCATCAGTACTCAGGCAGACAAACAATAAACAGCAAATGTTAATCAGTTAATCTGTACAAAGCAACAACACAGGTTAATGCACACAAGTGCAAGCTATAAGCTCAAGCTCAAGCTTCACAACCTACAAAACCAATTTATGTTAGTTTTCAACATCAAACAATCTCAATTTAATTGACTTGAAGCATTCTCCTTAAGCCTTTTGCATTTCATCCTGAAAAGTCAAACCAAATGTGAGAAACTAGACCACTAGGCCAAGCCTAGGATCCAAAAGGGAGAAAAAAAATCTAAACAACAAGGGATATTCAACCAAAATCAAATTAAAACAAATCAAAAGCCAATACAATTGATCCCATGCTCATATCATTCACCATTTTCATTTCATGACCAAAACATCACAAACTAGGTCAAATACAACACCAAAAGTCCAAACAGAATGAATTCCCTCAAAAGCATACCAAAACAATTCCAAAAATCCTCAAATAATTCACACATAAACAGGACACATTCAAGGTATAGCATGTAAATTTTCAGCTCAATTGGACAAAAGGAACTAGGCCAATGAAAATCAAGAAATCCAGACACAATTATGTAAGCCAATTCATAGCATCAACACAAGCATTCACTTCAAAAATTCATAAATCAGTGAAAACAATTAAGAAATGAAAGGGACCAAAAGCATGATGTCCTACAATGTGTCTATAATCAGCATACCAAATTTCACATTCATCCAAAACCATATGAGAATTTCACACAAGATATACCAACATGTGTCACACAAGGTTGCACAATGAACCAACAGAGAAGAAAAATATCAATCAAATTGAAAATGCCATAGAAAAATCCAGAAACATTCACAAGACATCTCAACATATCAATTATCATTCATGCAAAATTTCAATCCAATCCAACAATCATAGGTCATGCAAATAAATTCATGAAGTTGACCTAGCTAGGTGTGACACAAATTGTCACACCTAGATTCAAAAAATCATATCTCAATCATCAGGTATCCAAAAATCACAAACTTTATATGGAAATCACCATTATCATGTCCAGAATGAGCACAAAAATTTTCATGAATTTCTTTAAGAGTATGAGCATTTCATGATGAAAATGGCAAAACATGCAAAAATTGTACACAAGTCAAAGATCAATAGGCCAGGTCAACATTTTTCCATGCACAACTTATGTTACCATACCTAAAAAAAACTAGAGAGAATTTGGGATCTATCAAAAAAAGTCTCACTAATTTTGGACTAGTAATTATTTTTTTATGATTTTTTAAAGTTTGTTAAATAGTATGGAATAATTATTAAAATGTTTTTTGGTTTAATTAATGGAGCAGTGGCACTTTGGTAAATATTGAAGTCCAGGCGCGGGAAACACGGAATTTGAATTACCAAGCCAGCGAAGCAGATCAAATGCAGGAAAATCCCAGAATTTCTTCGCTCCTGGCCGCGTTCTTCCATGTTCATGCTCCAAATTGGCTTCGCTCAAATCTCAACTAAAATGCGCAAACCTTATACCATTCTCTTCCTCTTCCAACGCACATCAAGAATATGCTAACTATTTTGCCTAATTCTCCCTATACTAGACGAATCGAGCATGAAAAGGAATGAACATCAAACTTGAAATCATGATTTCTCTTTCCACAGTTAACCAATCCACAAACTACGAATTGCATGTTGTTCTACGTTGAACGATCTTTCTAATGCATATCACAATTAGAGCAAAGGTAAGATTCGAAAAATACCTCATAGGTGATGGCAGCCATGGATTCGTGCTTGTTGAGCTCCACTTATGCAAAACAGATGAAGAAGAAGCTTTAGAGAGATGATTGGAAGAGAATCCTTGGCTCAAACACGATCCAGATGTGAGAACTTTCCAAATGCCATTGATGAGCAAGATATGAACAGTTGCGAATTTGACACTTTCTTGCTTCCAATCACCAAAACAGTTGTAGCCTATGCTTGTAGCAGATCAACCAAACAAAAATCGTGCCAAATGGTGAAGATTTGAGGAAGATTCAATGAATTTTGTTCTTGAAGGTTCTTGGTGAATTTGGAGAATTGGAGGGAAAAGTTGTTAGAGTTTTTGTGAAATTGTGATTCTGATCCAAAGTTAGTTATGATTAGTGATATATACCTCCACTTAATCACACTCTAATCACCAAATTAACCAAAATGAAATGTGATTAGCAAAAAATGCATTTTACTAAGCAAGGGCAAAATGGACTTTTCACATAGGCCCTGTGACAGCTGTATGACAGCTCACACACTCTCAAAATGCCATTTGTGATGAGTTGGCATTGGTCCCACATTCATTGGCATTGTAATTTCCATTTTCACTATGCTATGCCACTTTGTGCAATTTCAAATGCAATTCAAAAATGACTTGGTCAAATATTGAACCTTGGGCACTTGTGACCATTCAAACCATTTCTAATTTGCATTTGTGAGATGTTGCAAAAATCCCCATGCCAAAATTCCCATTATTTCTCAAGTTGGACCATTTTGCCCCTTGGATTTTTAACTGTACACTTGAAAATTGACTTTTTGCATTGACCATTTTTGATGAATTCCAATTATGCACCATGAAAGTACATGTCAAATGGAGTTTGCACATAAAAAGATCACTCAATTTGGACCCTCCATGTGGAAGTTATGCCCCTCTGATTATGGGTCATTTTTGAAATTGAATGGACCATAACTTGCCAACCATACATGGGATTTTCAAGTTCTTGGACTTTTTGGAAAGGTGAGAACAAGATCTACAACTTTCATGTTGAACAAATTTTCATTTGAAGCTTTCTTGGACATGTAATTTTGAGGTCAAAAACTTTCCATTTTTGGAAACTTCCATTACAAGTCACTTTCTATTTTTGGCAATTTTTGTCTTGACTTGATTTTCTCCATTCTTGAGCTTTGAAATGTCAAATAACACTTGTTTCAACATGAATGAAGTGTATCCAACTCTCTTCCACCTCCAAATCCATTAAATCATGCACAGTTGACCACAGTTGACTTTTTCAATTGATAGATGAATTTGGCAATGCATAGATCAGTCTGAGCTCCAATCTTCTGATGAAATGGCTCAAGGATGAAACCCTAGCCTCAATATGTACAATAAAACCATGAGATGATCCCCATATACATCATAGACCCCATCTCCCGATCATGCCCTGATTGGCCCAATGCACCTGATTAGGGTTGACCAGTGGTCAAAACCCTAATCTCAAGGAACATGCTTCAACACTTGATGATGCCAAACCATGATGATGATGATGAATCATTGTAATCAAGATGAAGACCAATATCCTTTGAGAATCATGAAACCCTAATTTGAACTTGCACATCCTCAGATGGCTAATGATCAGTCCAATAAAACCCTAGCTTGCACATGACCTCCCATCTTCTGACCAAGACTTGTGAGGATGACTTGCACAATGTAACCACATGATATGCAATATGCAATGCCTAATGACCTAAAAATGATATGTAATATGTTATGCTAGTCCCAAGAGAGGAGGGCAAATTTTGAGGTGTTACAGCTACCCCTATTCAATCCACTGTGAACCTGTCGATATGAACAGCCTCGGCTTTCAGATGATCAGGATGAAGAGTGATTGAATACCAAGAACAGACGAACAATTTGCACTCTGACGGGAAATAATTAACAATTCCTGTCAGAATCGGCAAAGAAACAATCTCTGAAACAAAAATCCGTCTGGTACGGAGAAAGTCGGCCTGATCACCGAAACAGCACTGTCGACCTGGATACCAAAATAAATGGTAACGCAGGGATAACCATGGTCTGAACACCACATCCGCTGGGGATTATTATTATCTCTTCTCTTTTATGCTTTTCTTGAACCCCGAAATTTTTCGGATAATTTTCTTTTTCTTGAACCCCAAAATTTTTCTTTCGCGCAGATGATCCCCGATCATTGCATTTGAACCCCGACATCTTTGTTTGCCAAAATAATGAACCCCATTCTCCATTTGAACCCCAGTCGCCTGACGATAACTTGTGATCGCCAGTGTGAACCCCGTTCTCCAGAAAACACCTTGTGTCTCCTTTTCTCCATTTGAACCCCGCTCTCCAGAAAATGCCTCAACATTTCCCTTTCTCCATTTGAACCCCGCTCTCCATTTTCTTGTGATAATTCCGCTGGCACTGTCGGAAATAACACCAAAACACCACTCTGAGGGCGACATGTCAGAGGGTACACCTTCGACCAGGCACTGACTGATGACTGGGAAGAAACTCGACATTTACTGGACATCGAATCAATGATGTTGACAGACACCAAAGAAAACTCGACCAGACACTTACTGATGACTGGGAAGAAACTCGACGTTTACTGGACATCAAACAATGATGTTTACTGACATCGAATCAATGATGTTTACAAGACATCGTACAATGATGTTTACAAGACACCGAACAATGATGTTTACAGGCATCAAACAATGATGTTTACAAGACATCAAACAATGGTGTTTACAAAACATCGAACAATGATGTTTACAGGACATCAAACAATGATGTTTACAGGCATCAAATCAATGATGTTTACAGGCATCAAACAATGATGTTGACAGGACATCGAACAATGATGTCGACAGGACATCGAACAACGATGTTGACAGGCATCAAACAATGATGTTGACAGGACATCGGACAATGATGTTGACAGGACATCGAACAATGATGTTTACAGGACATCGGACAACGATGTTTATAGGACATCGAACAAAACTCGACCAGACGGGGATCGACACGACACTTACTGGTGTCACAGGGATGATATCTCCACATGTCCAAAACCAAGCAGACGCTTGCCGGGGAATAACTGGGAAATACCGTTGCCCCAACATCACGATGTTGAACTCCTCAGAGTATCATCTCCAAACTTCTGTCGAAACCAAATCTCAAGCAGTAACCACGACTTGAATCACGCTGATCGCGTAACATTCTCCGATCTTCATTTCCATCTCTGTCCGACGGAAAAGCTTCCTCCAGTATCGCACTACTGGGGTACATCTTTGATTCAATCATGAGGCTAAACTCTTCGGAGTAACATCTTCACCTCTGGGCCAACCACCTCTCAAACAATATCCACGGTCTGAGACTAGCTTATGCTTGCAATGATGCATGATTGATTTTTCTGCGTAATGCTCCATAATCATGGAAATGCTACGCGATTATTTATTTTTCTATGCAATATGCTATGCTTTATTCTACATGATGAATGCATAAAAGGTATCCCCCCCAGAGGACTCTTCTGGGAAGCTCGAGACACTCTGCTGAGGAGCTCGTCAATATTCCAATTTCCACCCTACTGGGGAATAGCGCTGCTGCTGGGAAAGGGCAACCCTCGCTGGGGAAAAACCTCCTTTGCACCCAATCCGCTCGAGAAACTGCTGGGGATAAGCACCACCAACGCTCTGTGGGGATACAACAGTCTTTGACTTGCTGGGGATATCAATCCCGACTCTGCTTTGGGAAACCCTCACAGATACCTGACGACTTCACTAGGGAAATGCTCACAGATACTCTGTTGGGGAAATAGCAATCTCCAGGCTTGTCGACTGGGGAAGCATCAATCTATCACCTGCTGGGGATAACCATCCTGACCCTGCTAGGGAAACGGATGCTACTCCGCTGGGGACAACCCATGCAATCCATAGGTAGAATCAACTCAGCTGGGGATGCAAAAATTCGTCCGCTACGGGAACCTGCCCAATCCACTGGTAGGATGAACACTGCTGGAGATATATTTCATTGAAACCCGCTCCACTCGGGGATAGCAACCTTCTGGCCCGGCTGCTGAGGAAACACCGTTGTAAACCTGCCTGGGATAACCATCCTGACTCGGCTGGGGAAAGTCACAGTTCTGGAATCTGCTAAGGAGTTGGTCCTCTAACTCTGCTTGGGGACCTTGCTGGGGAAATGGGAAAAATTGGTACAGAACACCCGTCGAACCATAGTATCCACCTCCCACTCTCGTATCAGCTTTCCACTTTTGAGAATTTCCAGACTCGTCTGGACCTTTTCTGCTCCATCATCTTGTATTCCCAACCGCTTCGCTCTCGACGAGAAACGTACTCCTGGGATTTATACAAAAATTTCAATTTTCCGACTTTGAAGAGTCTTCTTGATTGATTCCAAAGGTCGTCGGACGTCTCTCGTCGTCTCTTCGGACTCTGCGGGGAATTTCTACAAACTTTCAAATCTTCCGACTTTGAAGAGTCTTCTTGATTATCCTCAAGGATCGTCGTACGCCTCAACGTCACCCCGCCGTCCTTTCATTCATTCGTCCCTAAGCGAACTCCCTGGGGATTTGTTACAAAGCTTCCACATCACAACCTGCAAGTGAGTGAAAATACCTAACAGCACCTGCAAAACAGATCGTCAGATAAAACCGTGCCCCAGGCGTGTCAAGATTTCAACACTTGGGTCACTCGACCTTCCAAATAAGATTTCAAGCTTTCCATCTTATAAACATGCATTGGAAGGAACCTGTATGTTTTAAAATGCAAAGATTCTTTATCAAAATAATTGGATGTTTTCGCAATCAAAGCGGTAATGAAAGACAAAACAAAATTATCTGACTGAATATGCATTTTATTGATTGGAAAAGTGTGGCTCAAATGAGCAATACAAAAGGAAGCAATTCCTCAAAAGAGGTAATTGCACTCAAAAGGAAAAATCTATCCTAATGGCAATGTGAAACCCGTGATCTCACCGAGTTCCAACTCGGTTACACCCCGTATGTCCTTAGACTCTCCATGCTTTCTGCCTTCTGAACAAGACGATTCCAACTGATCCCTACCGGGTATTATCCGAAACATCAAAATACTCGAGTTGCATTAGATTCCCAAGGTCTGAAGGAATCTCATCGGTCAACTGATTCTGATGAAGATCTAAATTCGTCAAATATGAAAGATTTCCCAAAGACCACGACAAGTTTCCGTCAAAGCAATTGTGGCTTAAATTCATTGTCTCGATCCTCCATGTCATGGAGTTTGAGAAAAACTCCCCCACTTGGCCTGAAAGCCTATTATTCTGCACGTAAGGACCGACAAGGCTTTGCACACCTGACATAATTGATGGAAGTTCGCCGCTAAGCATGTTATAGCTCAAATCCGAGTGAGTTAACTCCTTCATGTTCCCAAAACTAATTGGAATTGATCCAAACAACACATTTCCTGTCAAATTCAGCTTCACCAAACCAGTTAACTTTCCGAAACTACCAGGAATGGTACCTGAGAGTTGATTATGTCCCAAATATACACCTTGGAGTATGACAGCATCTCCAAGCTCTGCTGGAATGGAACCTGACACAAGTTTCCAGACAAATCCAAAGTTGTTAGATTCGTCAAACGCGAGAGTGGTCTCGGAATGCTCCCGGAAAGCATGTTGTTGCTGAGCAATAGATCCACAACTACTACACAGCTCCCTAATTCATCTGGTATCGTGCTGACAATCTATTGTGCGAAAGATCAAACACGCCAAGATTTTGAACAAAGCTCAAATCAAGGACAGTAAGTTGTCAAAAATACGAAGATTCCTTTGACGGAATAGACCCCGACAGATAATTTTGAGAAAGTACTAGACACTGTAATTCACTTAGTTCCACCAATTTGTCAGGAATAGAGCCATTGAGTTGATTGTTTCCAAGGTCCAATGTAGTGAGTGAAACACAAGCACCGAGCTCCATTGGAATGTTTCCTTCAAGCATGTTTCCATTCAAATTAAAAACTGAAAGACTTTGAAGACTTCCGATTTCCTTCGGGATAGTACCTTTGAGACGGTTATTGCTAAGAACAAGCCTTTGTAGAATTACAGCACTCCCAATCTCCACAAAAGTGAACCCTCCAAGTGGTTATTTGCGGCTGAAAACTCCATCAGAGTTGATAAGTTCCACAAACTAGAAGGAATCTTTCCACTGAAATTGTTGTTGTCCAAGTCCAACATCATCAAAGGAAGCTCGGTTTGGTCAATACTCTTGCAGCAGCAATCGAGGTCCTTTTTATCTGTCAAATTTAAGGTCATGAACTCGAAGTAATCCATTTCATCAGACAGAAACTCCTTGAGACCATTAACCTTATCGTTGAAATCGGTTTCATTGTCATTCTCTAGATGATCCACTGTTGTTGAGATAAATGCAGCAAACCAGTTAAGAGGACTATTTTTAAAAGATTCAGATGATGAACAAGTTGTCATTTGGATGTCTTTTTGAGCTACAAATCCTGATATGGAAACCAAAGCTTCTGCTGCAATTCTGCTTTGCTCTTCTTGCACCTGATGATCCTCCTTTCAAAGGATTTGACAGTGCCATGACAAATTCTGTCATGCCATATCGCTCCAATAAGCGATGTCCGATGATGGATTCCTATTCTTGCATAACAGGTTGAGGAAGTGCAGAGGATCCTCACATCATTAGACGCAAGTTCCTTGCGCTAGATGCAGGAGTGGCTCGCAGCTCTGGATCCATGGCATGATAACCTCGTATTAATCGAGTGTACATAATTGGAACTCCGGTGAATACAGTTATAGCCTCATCAGCCTCATATCCTTCAGTTGGATATGACTCACGCCGTCTCTTCCAAATTCCACTGACACTAAATTTCGGAAGGAACTCAACCGTGGAACCGACGTAGAGAGGGGCGAATAAACTATTGAAAATCCCATGGACATGATGTAATGGTAGATAGTGCAAAAACCGGTCAACTGATGTGTACTCCCATGTTTTTGTCAAGGCTTCGACCTGAGCAAGGATGCTTCTGTAAGGCGATGCTGGTGCTGCAATGGTTACAGTGACCGAAGTACTTGTTTGCTGGGATCTATCTGGTCTATCCATGAAATACATGAAAGTAACAATTGAGGGAATCAGCAGCAATGAGTTGGCTACTGTTTGCTTTTGATTCTTCAAATCCTCTACTTGTATTAGCTACTGGAAGCTCTAATGGGAGTGTGAAAGTTTGGTTGAGTTCTGTTTAAATTTTCATCAGAACCCTCACCCATAATCACCACAAGAGAAAACACCATCCTTAAAATGGTGGAATCTATTAGTATCTCTAACAACAATTTCACATTCAACTATTTTGGAGATTAACTTTGCAGCAATGTGACAATCTCCACAAACACGAAGGTTTTTGGTAATTCTAATTTGAGACTCTTGTGTATTCAAAAGAGCAGACACAATAGCTAATTTTCCACTGTGAACAGCTAGATGGCCTTCCTTATCCTCCTTTGTATAAATAGACTCCGACATCTTACAATCAGCCATGGCATCTAAAAAAAAGCCTAGCACGAAGTGGAACAAATGCAGTTGAATTTAAACTTATATCAGAGCTGTTCAACTCTAGCAAGGTTGCGAATTCCAAATCACTCGTATCTGCAGCCATAGTAGAAGCCATCAAAAGCTTCCAATTCTCAAACTATTCCCTTCTTGTTTTGCTTCTGATTATATATGAAAAGCAGTTTTATCCCAAATCCACCCAAAACATGCTACCAATCAAGTAAGAAAATAATAAAATTCACCGTTCCAATCCCTGTATTTAGAGCTAATTTCTGGAGAAATAATGAAATTCCTGAATTAGGAGGGTTAATAGATGTAACAGTGGAGATGAGAATACTTGTGATTGTTTGCGGGTTCCATTGATTTCTTGTGCTGTTGTTGCTGCAGCAGCAGGATAGCTCTGGGGATTGCATCAAGTAGTTGATGCAGTTTTACACCAGAAATAGGTTTGTTCTCACAGAAACCATTCTCTTCCTCTGCAGTTCTATCACCAGAGTTTGAATTATTAACTCTTGATAGCAAGTTTTCTGTACTTACAGGTGTATCTCTCTTGTCAATGCTATTCAAAATTGTCTCTTTTGTCTGTTCCAGTTGAGTGTTTTTCAGCTTTTCCTTTAATGTAGCATTTTCTATCTTCAGCTTCTCAGAGTTTTCAGTAAATTCATTTATTTCCGATTTCAGCGCCAAATTCTCAGCAGTCAATGCATCAACTCTTCGTGCCAATTCTTCAGCCTCAGCCTACTTCCTCAGCCTGGACCTTCTAGCAGATTCACGGTTTAATTGTTTCCTCCTCTCTCGTTTCAGCTCACGCTCATTCTGCATCCAAGGTTCGGGAGGCAAAACTCCACAAGTTGCGGAGCACCAGTGGGAACAGTTGAAGGGTTCCTCAGCTCCAGTGTTGTGGCCATACATGAAGAAAGTACAGGTCCAACAAACTTTTCTGCAACACTGGTTTGGGTAACTGGCACCATCATTTTGGAAGCTGCAATCTCTTTAGAAACTAGACTATTTTGCATCACAGTTTTCCCTTCTCCATCAGTGGTTGTTGGTGTTTTGTCCCGGATTCTTTTCCTTGTTCCATTGATCCTTGTAGTGTTGCCATCACTTCCATCACTGGAGCCCTCAGTATCCACGCTCCGAGATAGCCAATTTTCCGCTCCATGCTCAGCACTCTCAACATTGCCATTGCCTATTGACATCGCAAGCCCGTCAAATCCTTTCAATTTTTTATTAAACCCCGATCACTGTTTCCAGGTGATTTGGTTGGTGTCTCTATGCTTGCAGGAGTCCCAGCAGCGGGTGAAGACAGAATTCCTTGGCCATGTGAACTTGTCCCAATGGCAACCCCGGGGTGAGTATAAACCCCCTCCACGTGAATAAAATGGTGCATACGGCGGCCCATATGGATGCATCATAGGCTGTGGTGCTCCCCACATGTATGGTGAGGAGGATGACCAGAAGCAACGACTGAGTTGAAGTATGGTGGAATGTTGACTCTTTGCCCATAGTATGCCTGCATGGCAGCCCAATCAGGATAGACATGAATGTTAGGCTGGTTGATTTGATTGGTCTCATCAGTTGTTACCGGTGAAGAAGACCTTTCAGTCTTAACGGATTTTCCATCCTCACTATTTCCCATGAGGTAAGCAAGCACCAAGAAGAAAGCACTGAGACTGAGTCAAATACTTCATGAATATGATGATTTCTATAAATGATGATCTTGATGTAATTTGAAAACCATAATCATATATGTGAAATCCAACCAATTCATTTATCCGTTCCACGTAACCACCTTTGATTTCTCTAAAGTCAACAACACAAGGAGATTGATACGCAAGAAACGAGATGGTAACACCGAAGTTGTACATCCTTAAATACCTAAAGACTTAATTTCCTTTCTTTAGTATTTTTAGCCTCATTCGGTAGAAAACTAAAGCAAAACCAAGATAGCCAAAATGCAGCATGTCATATTCAAGAGTTCCTTTAGTACAGATGCAGACTTCCATTGCGACTGTATTTTCTGATATATATCTAATCCATTGAGAATAGATGCTTGATTCTGGTGACGACCATGCTTGGTCCCTCTTGAAAAACCCACATGATAATGATTCTCCCTTAAGACATGGTAAGCCACTCTAATCCAAACACAATAATCCTTGAATTTCCTTGATTTACCAACGACGCAGAATGTGCCTATGTATCTAAACATGTTGACAGCAGAACTTCGCATTGAATGCGCAAAATACAACAAGGTGCAGCAATAACAGAAGAGGAGGCCACTTGATGCTCATGAAAACAACATGGGGTACCATGTTAGAGGAAACAAAATCGTGAGGAACAAAGAAAATGAATGAAATAATGATATGAATATCAGGGTCAAAATCGGGGTGTGACAGATATCATTTGGCATGGATCCAACTTCAAGCATCAATGTTCAATTGCCTTGCATTCCAAACTTGCTTAATCATATCTGATCATTCATTTTGGACTTCAAGCTATCAGTTCATGGGCCTATGCGCACTCATGCACCATGCTATCATCATTTGCCAAATCTGGAAGGTTGAAGAGAGTGTGCAAATATCACATGGATTTGGCTATAAATACAGCTGCATTTGCTCAGAAATCACACACACATTGCGCCAGCTTTGAATCTCCATTGAAAACCCTTCACTCTCATAGGATAACCCTGATAAATTTATTTGAATTTGAGCTTGAATCTCCACTGTTTTGGAATTCAATTCTCCAGGAGTCCATTGCTTCTAAACCTTTCCATTCCTCTCCTACAAGCAAGTAAAGTGAAGCCAAGCACAATTCAGATCAAGATCCATCGTGTTCAGACCTCCATTGAAGATAATTTGCAAAAATTTTAAACTCTGCGATTCTCTCAATTTATTGCTCAATTCCATTAATTCTTGAGTTGTCTGAAGTCATGCCAATGTAGGCAAGAAGATTGAGTTGCTTTGAGGCCAAATCGAGGCAACTCAGATCATGAACCTCATTTTTCAATTCCACATATCTCTTAATATATTTGGAATTGGAGGAATTGGAGGTCATATTCGTGCTCGGTGATGTTTTTCTTTAAGATCATGTCCCTATTTCTTTTTTTGGTGATGATTCATGTTGACCAGTCCGGTGGAGCTCACAGGAGAAGACAACCGGAGCTCTGGCTCCGGTGATGATGTGTCTTGAGTCTGAGCCACATGATCCATGTCTCACGTTTTAATCTGGATCGTTCTTTGTGATTACTCCTTTTGTCGCGCAGTTGACTCAGGTGTACATGGAATGCGTGTTTTGGATCATCAAATTTGCCACCTCAACTAATGAGGGAGATCTGATGGTCCACGTACTTTTGGATTTTCTGAATTTTATTTTAATTGCATTTTCTTCAATAATTCATATTAATTTTAATATTGATACAAAAAATATGGGACTTTCACCAAAAAATTTCAGATATTTTTCTCTTCCGTATTCTGAATTAAAATTACTTTTTGGATCATTATTAATATTTTTCATGAATTAATTGATTTTTCATTTGTTTTTAATTGATTAAAAATATTTTTAAGTGTCCAAAAATTATGAAATTTTTTCTCCAAGGTCCTTTGACCTTGTTTGACCTATGATAAATCTCATGGCCATTTATTTGGTGTTTTGATGAGATTTTAGGATTTGGACAAAATATATTTGATTTTAATACACCATTTTACTATTTTTAATTAAATAAATGCCATTTTCATTGTGTTGACCATTTGTATTGACTTAATTGAGTTTGATTGTTTGTTGTTGGGCCTTGGTCAAGGTTGATTTGACTTTGTCAAGTTAATATCATTGGATATAGGGGATTGATGAATGTACATTCCATCTCCCAAAATGAATGAATGATATTAATTTGGTAAAAGTCCTCCTTTGACCAATTTGTGATCTCACTCATCCCCTTCCCTCTTCACCTAATTCCCCTTCTTCATCCATTCATTTTCATTTGGCCAATGACATCTCAAAATCCTAATGCTAGTTGATTGAAAGATTAACATCAGTATGGATGAGATTAGGCCACACCTTTTGCATATTTTTTGTGTGTGGTATGTTTAATAAGCATAGTTCATAATACTATGTCTCCAACATGCATTAACACCAAAAGTCTATTGCCCGGCCTCAAATAGTTGTGACTTCTACATAAGTCCAATTACGATTGCTTAACATAGCGCTAAATTTGTGACCAAAAGGCATAAGCATTCTAGTTAGTGAGATTGTAAGTCTCCCCCCTTACATGGTATTGTGTGGAAACTTGGCCTTCTTTCCTTCCTTTGGAAGATGTTTTGGTCCAAGGATCCATGCTTGTGGCAAGTGGGTTGAGTGTTCTCCAAAGAATGTCTTGAAATCAAAAGCAAAACAAAACTAACCTCTAACTTACTAACTATTGACTTTTAATTTCAAGCTTTTACTTTAATGCAATTTATTTTTAGCACTTTGTTTCATTTGCCATTATACATATCATTCTAATCGTTTATGTTAATGTAATTTTCTCTTTGTCCATTTGGACCATATTGTGTGATATATTTTGTTTTTGTGCTATTTTGCTTGTTTGTGTGGTCTTTGACCATAAATGTACATAATAACAACAAAAACCCTAAAAGACTTTTGAGTGGACTGTTGGTTTGATCTTGCCCAATTGGACTTAGAACTTAGGCAACATTCCTTTGCTAATGGACTTGGCCAATGCCAATTTGATGAAGAACCAAGTGTTTGCAATTTGAAGTTCATCTGATACATCACTCAAGATCTCTCTAGTTCATCTACAACATTGATCATTGTTAAGTTGTTATGTTGAACCTGTGATTTGTGGAATTCATCTGCTACATGGGCTATTCTGAAGAAGATCATGAAGTGGATAAGCTTGGATGAGGCCATCTTTATTTTATGCCTTTGCTCTTCAAGATTGATATGATTGTGCATTTGTGTGTTGTTTGAATCTAAAAATCCAAGGAATTCTGGGTTTCTATTGACATACTTGTCTATTGGACTGCTACCCATTTGGTCAGATCTTTTCAACTTTAAACTTTTAAATTTTGTGCATAGGGTAGTCTCTTCATCTTCTCCCCATTTCTTTAATTTTAAAATCTCTCCCTCCATTTTCAAAACCTTCTTTGTGTGAACTACTTTTGTTCTAAACTTTGACCACTTTCAAAAGATAGAAACTTTGGCCTTATGCCATTGCATTTTCAAACTTATTTTCTTAAATCAAACTTGTAAATAAACTTAACTATACTTGACTTAAACTTTCAAAAAGCCAAAAAGAACTAACTCAATCAAACCATTTTTAGGCCTTTGTGTCTTTCAAACTTAAATTTTGTTAAAACCAACACACTCATTTTGAAATTTATAGCACAGACTACGAGGTTTTGATCCCTAATTTTTATGTTGGTATGTAGGCACAAGACCGAAGGTCTTGTCAAACATAAAAAATATAATTAATGAATTCTTTTCTCATCCCCCCATTCTATTTGTTTGTAAATATCACTTTGTACAAAATACATATACACACAAAAAGGGCTCCCTAGGAGTACCTAGGATACTTTGGGTGCTAACACCTTCCTTCTGTGTAACCAACCCCCTTACTTGTGATCTCTGACTTTTATTAGTTTTTATTTGAAAACTTCTTACTTATTGGGTTTTGTTCGTACTTTTTCCCTTTTCCCTTGGAAACAATAAAAGCGCGGTGGCGACTCTTGTTAATTGATCTCTAGTTTGTCAATAGCTTGATGATCATGAATTTCCCACTACAGAAATTAAGTGGCGACTCTGTTGGGGAGTAGTCTCCAGTGGATTTAGCCTACTTTTTGTGTGAATATATTTGTATATATGTGATGTTTGTATATATGTATGTGTGATATAATCTTCTTGTTGTGCTTGGTGATCTCTGAGTGGTGAGATATGTTTTAACCCGAACTTGAGTGCAATTAAGATAAGAGGATGGTATAGTCATGTTCGACTTGTGTGGAGTAGTCCTTAACAAGTTGGCTTGAGATCCATCTGCTCAGTGGAGACTCCTTTAGATTTGGAAATGTCACACAAGTATTTGTGGTTAGGCATTACTATTTCTAATTGGGTCTGAGAAGTCGAGGACCTTAGAACACCTAACCCATCTTGGCCTATTTAAGATGTAGTGCGGAAACTGTTCAAGTGTAGACTTGATAACAGTTGTTACACTATACTACACTCAGAAGAGTTTCTCTTGAGAATATTATGGGTCGATGAGTCAGTCATCTTAACTTGTAATATCTGATAGATGAAATTAAGACTCTGGGAACTTTTTAGAAAATGATCTACAGGTTTTTATCCTTAGTACACTCCTTTGGGATGGCTCTTACCCAGACTCCATGCTCGTGACTTGCAACAAACCCTTGATTCTTGGTTGATCCAATCAAGTCTTGTCAATATCAATGGAACTTGGATGTTGATAAGGTGTAAACCATAATCCACCAAAATGGATGAATGATCTTGACAATGACTTGATTCATCCCTTGACCTTTGTTTGCCTTGTGTGTGGTCCCTTATTTGTGATTGTTGCATTAATGCATTCATGCGCATCATAACATTCATCACACAAAATTTCAAGGAACTAAGGTATCATTTGCAAATATTTTCAGACCATGGATTGTGGACGAAGGAACACTAAGAAGTACAGTTTCAGATGTCCCGACTTGAAAGAGTTAAGGAAGCTAGCATATTTTGTATTAGATCCCTTGGACTTCAAACAACGTCATGGAAAGCTTCTGTCCATCTTGTCTGCTGATGTAGTTGAAGGGTTGTTGAGTGTATTGGTGCAGTTCTATGATCCTCTCTACCATTGTCTCACTTTCCCAGATTTTTAGCTTGTGCCTACCTTGGAGGAGTATTCTCATCTTTTGGGGATACCTGTTTCTAGTATAGTACCTTTTAGTGGATTGGAGGAGATTCCCCGGTCTAGTATTATTGCTGAAACTCTTCACTTGAAGAGGTCTGAGATAGAGGCTCATTGGGTGAAGAAAGGAGGGTTATTTGGGTTGCCATCTGTTTTCCTCATCAAGGAAGCTACCACTTTTGCTCAAGCTGGTAGTGTGGATGCTTTTGAAGCTATCTTTGTGTTTCTCATCTATGGATTAGCTTTATTCCCTAACATTCACGATTTTGTTGATGTTAACGCCATTAGACTTTTCTTGATTAGGAATCATGTGCCTACTTTGTTGGGTGATATGTATTTCTCTTTGCATCTACGGAATTCTAAAGGTGGTGGAACGATTGTCTGTTGCATTCCTCTTCTGTATAAGTGGTTTATTTTGCACTTACCTCAGACACCTGCTTTTGTGGAGAACAAACAATGTCTAAGGTGGTCTCAGAGACTTATGTCTCTCACTAATGATGATATAGTTTGGTATGATCCGTCCTTAAGCAGTTTGGAGATTATTGATAGTTGTGGTGAATTCTCTAATGTGCCCCTCATTGGTACACAAGGAGGAATTATCTACAACCCTGCTTTGGCTCGTCGTCAACTTGGGTTCCCCTTGAGAGACAAGCCTAATAACATGTTGCTAGAAGATTGTGCATGCTTGGCATTATGTGCATATGAAATGAAGATTCGAGCTTGGTCCGCACAATTGTGTAGCTTTGGAAGCTTACACTTTTTGGGTGAAGAAGAGAGCTTTGGAGTTGAAGATGCCTTATCCTTGTGAAAGACCTATGTTTATGGTTGTGGTTAAGCCATTAACTCTCCCTAACCAAGACGTAGAGGAGTTGGAAGACGCGCTCACCAAGATGAAGTAAGAGAAGGATATGTGGAAAGAGCGTTTCCATGCTTTGAGCAAGAAGCATGAAGAGTTGCTATTGGAGTCTAAGGACAAAGATGCACTGATTGAGATACTTGAAGACCGAGTGACGAAGAGACAGAGAGAGCCAAAGGTTTCATCTTCTAGCATGCCTTAGCCTTCCGTTGCTTGGAAGAAGATTATTGACCAGCTTGTCCTCGAGAAGACTCAGATGAAGGCTTCTTTTGAGATTGAGATCCGCCGCATTCGAAGGAAGTACGCGCCTTCAGCCAGATCTTCTGACGCTGTTGTTAGGGATCCTTGGTTTCTGAAATTGTACTCAGTGTAATCCTTCCAATTTATATAAATAAAAAAGAGATTTTTGGTCATATCAAATTGTTGCAATTGCCATTTCAATTATATATATTTGCAAATGATATAGTAAGTTCCTTGGAAATAAAAAATAATCAAGCATTGCATGCATCATTTGCATAAGCAAGTTTTTTTCCAGGTGTCTGATTGGTGTTCTTCTGTGCTTTAGCCAAGCTAACTCACCGGTGCAACACCAAAGCCAATCACCAGAGAATCATGGAGCACCTTGAGCAAGAGAACCGAGATTTGAAAGAGGAGATTGCCCGACTGACTGCCATGATGGAGTCAGTTCTAGCTGCTTAGAGCCAAGCTTCTCCAACGCCTGCAACTCCTCCCACGAGGACTGTCATTTCTGAGGTGGTTACCTCTACGGTGCCTGCTGCTACCGTCCACTTTGCTCAAAACTTGTCTGCTGGATTCCCGTGGGGAATGCCTCCGAATTTTGTGCCAGAAGGTTTCACTCCTACTTTTGCTTCCATGCTGACATCTAGCCCGGTCATGTCCGTGCCACCTCCAGTTGTGCACACTTTGCCTCGTGTGGAGGACACCATCTATCATTCCGAGCCATATGAGGGCCCGGGTGTCTATGAGAAGATGGATGAAATGAAAGACCAATTTCTTGAGCTGCGCAAGGAATTGAAGATGTTGAGAGGCAAAGATCTGTTTGGGAAGAGTGCTGCTGAACTGTGCTTAGTGCCCAATGTGAAAATCCCAATGAAATTCAAAGTGCCTGAATTTTAGAAATATAAGGGGAATTCTTGTCCACTCAGTCATCTTGTGATGTATGCCCGCAAGATGTCAACCCAGACAGATAATGACCAACTGCTGATTCACTACTTCCAGGATAGCCTGGCAGGTGCTGCACTTTGTTGGTATATGGGGTTAGATAGTGCAAGCATCCACACTTTCAATGACCTAGGGGAAGATTTTGTGAAACAGTACAAGTACAACGTGGATATGGCGCCGGATAGGGACCAGCTGAGGTTCATGTCTCAGAAAGATAAGGAGACATTCAAGGAGTATGCCCAGTGATGGAGGGAGTTGGTTGCCCAGATCATTCCTCCTTTGGAGTTGAAAGAGATGACAAAAATATTTCTGAAAACCCTGAGTTTATTTTATTATGAACGTATGATTGCAAGTGCCCTTAGTGATTTTACCGAAATGGTAAACATGGGGATGAGACTTAAAGAGGGGGTCTGTGAAGGACGATTGTCAAAAGATGAGGCGTCGACAAGCAAGAAATATGGGAGTAGTTTCAGTAAAAGGAAGGATAATGAGACCAACGCAATTTCCAATGGGAGGCAGAGGAGGCCTCAAGTAAGAAGAAATCTACCACCCCGTCAACATCATCACCATCAAGTATCTTCTATTATCCCAGTTTTTTCTAATCAGCAAACAACACCAATTCAACAATAACAACAACAGCAATATCAAAATCAACGTCAATAATAACAACCGCAACAAAGAACAAACACCTACAACAACAACAATTCCAACAACAATCATCACCAATAACAGAACTTCGAGAGGAAGAAGGTCTCTTTCGACCTGATTCCTATGTCATATGCAGAACTGTACCCATCATTAGTCCTAAAAAATATGATTCAACCGAGGAACCCACTGCAGATCCCAGAACCACTTCCATGGTGGTATAAACCCGAGCTTCGTTGTGCTTTTCATCAAGGTGCACCTGGGCACGATATTGAGAACTGTTATCCGCTGAAGTATGGGGTTCAAAAGCTTATGAAGAGTGGCATGGTGTCTTTTGAAGACCGCATGCCTAATGTGAAAGCTAATCCCTTGCCCGCTCATGGGAATTCTTTAGTTAACATGGTGGACGGCTGTCCCGGTGAATTCAAAGTTTTTGATGTCTGGTTTATCCAAAGATCTTTGGTACAAATGCATAAAGATATCTGTTTGGTGAGTGACTGTGAACATGATCACGATGGTTGTGATATTTGTAGCGTGGACCCAAGGGGGTGTGTTGTTGTGAAAAGGGACATCCAGCGTCTGATGGATGAAGGCATGATTCAGATTTGTCAATCCCGTCATGAATATGACGGTGTTAATGTCATAGTGCCTGTTTTCAAGCAACCAGAGTGGTTGGTGATTCAGTATGATACCAGCAGTAACAAGAACATCAGCAATAGATCAGTATCACCGTTGGTAATACAGTTAACGGGCCCAATCCCGTATGCATCTGACAACGTTGTACCATACCAGTATAATGCTACAATGTTAGAGAATGGTCAAGAGGTTCCATTGCCTACGACCAGTTCAGTGGTGAGCATTGCTGATGCGACGAAGGTGACCCGCAGTGGTCGAGTTTTTGGACCGGTATTCCCGGAGAATAGAGAAGAAACAGTGGTTGGTAAGAAGGCAGAGGTGCCTATTGTTGACCCTGTTGGCTGTTCAAAGGATAAGTCTGGTGAATCCAGCAATTTGAAAGCCAATGATGATGATGAGGTGTTCCGAATGATTAAGAGGAGCGAATTTAATGTGGTCGAGCAGTTGCTCAAGACTCCCTCAAAGATTTCTGTGTTGTCTCTGCTTTTGAATTCTGAAGCACACAGAGAAGCACTGTAGAGAGTTCTTGAACAGGAATATGTGGAGCAGGATGTTACTATGGGTCAATTTGATCACATTGTGGCTAACATCACTTTATGTAATAATTTGAGCTTTTGCGATGAAGAACTCCCTGAGGAGGGAAGAAATCATAATTTGGCTTTGTATATTTTGATGAATTGTAAAGAAGATGCTTTGTCAAACGTGCTCGTTGACACCGGTTCGTCACTCAATATGCTTCCAAAGTCAACATTGTCAAAGCTATCTTACCAGGGAGCTCCCATGAGGTATAGTGAGGTGATTGTCAAAGCCTTTGATGGCTTGCGCAAAACAGTTATTGGAGAAGTGGACCTTCCAATCAAGATAGGTCTGAGTGGTTTTCAGATTACTTTCCAGGTAATGGATATTCACCCGGCCTACAGTTGTTTATTGGGAAGGCCATGGATTCACGAGGCAGAAGCTGTTACTTCCACTCTGCATCAGAAACTCAAATTTGTCAAAAATGGCAAGCTGGTAATTGTTGGAGGAGAGAAGGCATTGTTGGTTAGCCATCTGTCATCTTTCTCCTATGTGGAAGTTGAGGATGAGGTTGGAACTCCGTTCCAAGCCTTATCTATTGCTGCTGAGAAGAGAATTGGGGCACCTATGTCCTCGTTGATCAGTGGGGGTGCGTGGTAGAGGTCGCCGATAACAGTGGAAGAACTGGTTTGGGGTTCCAGAAGGGCCGTTCAGCCGTTAGATCTGAAGAGATGAAACTTAGCTTCCGTAGCGGAGGGTTCATTCATGGGAATGAACAAAACTTAGTTGCTGTGCTAGAGGACAATGAAGAGGAAGACTGCACCAACTTTGTTACGCATGGAGGGACATGCAACAACTGGACTGCTGTTGATATTCCTATTATTTTGCATCAATCTAAGTAATTGCTTTTATATTTTAAAATCCTTCTCCTATGCCTAAGGGAGAAGTGAACATTGTTTGAGCATTTTAAATTGATCATCAATAAAATTAATTATATTCATCCACATCTTTGATGTTTATTTTTACTTTTTGCTTTATTCTGAAAATGGTAATCACAAAAAACATAAATAAACAATATAATTGTCCATCTGCATAATATTTGGTCACAAATTCACTTCTCTAAAATCAAAATATCAAACCATTATGCAGGTTGGTTCCTAACCCCCATTGAATACAATGATCCTTCTCCTTTTCCAAATTTTAAATTCCCTGTGTTTGAAGCCGAGGAGGAAAGTGATATAGAGATGAGTGAAGAATTGTCTCGTCTTCTTGAGCAAGATGAAAAGATTATTCAGCCGTTTGAAGACAGATTGAGCTAGTCAACTTAGGTTCCAAAGATGATGTGAGGGAAGTCAAGATTGGGTCTCGATTGTGTCCAGATGCTAAGAAGGGGTTGATTGATCTTCTTCGAGAGTATTCAGATGTATTTGCTTGGTCCTATCAAGACATGCCTGGTTTGGATTCTGAGATTGTGGAGCATAGATTGCCGTTGAAACCAGAATGTCCGTCAATCAAGCAGAAGTTGAGAAGAACGCATCCTGATATGGCTATGAAGATCAAAGAGGAAGTGCAGAAGCAGATTTATGTCGGTTTGCTTGTAACTGTTGAGTATTCGCAATGGGTGGCCAATATTGTGCATGTGCCGAAGAAAGATGGAAAAGTCCGCATGTGTGTCGATTATAGAGATTTGAATAGAGCCAATCCGAAAGATGATTTCCCTCTGCCACACATTGATATGTTGGTAGACAATACTGCTAAATTCAAAGTCTTTTCGTTTATGGATGGATTTTCCGGATATAATCAAATCAAGATGGCACCCGAAGATATGGAGAAGACCACATTCATTACACCCTGGGGAACATTCTATTATAGAGTGATGCCTTTCGGTTTAAAGAATGTTGGTGCAACTTACTAGAGAGCAATGACTACTCTTTTTCATGATATGATGCATAAAGAGATTGAAGTTTATGTTGATGACATGATTGCTAAACCAACTGATGAATAAGAACATGTTGAGCATTTGTTGAAGTTATTCCAGCGTTTGAGGAAGTATAAACTCCGCTTGAATCCCAGTAAGTGTACTTTTGGTGTTCGGTCTGGTAAGTTGTTGGGCTTTATTGTCAGCGAGAAGGGTATTGAAGTTGATCCTGCCAAGGTCAAAGCGATACAAGAGATGTCTACGCCCAAAACTGAGAAGCAAGTCAGAGGTTTTCTCGGTCGCTTGAATTATATTTCCAGGTTCATCTCCCACATGACTGCCACATGTGCGCCTATATTCAAGCTTCTTCGGAAAGATCAGTCTTGTGATTGGACCGAAGATTGCCAGAAGGCATTTGATAGTATAAAAGAATATTTGCTTGAACCTCAAATTTTGTCTCCACTTGTTAAAAAGGAAGACCATTGATCATGTATTTGACTGTGCTAGAAGATAATATGGGATGTGTTCTTGGTCAGCAAGATGAGACTGGAAAGAAAGAATTTGCAATTTACTACCTCATTAAGAAGTTCATTGACTGTGAGACTCGGTATTCTATGCTTGAGAAGACTTGCTGCGCATTGGCTTGGGCTGTCAAGCGGCTACGCCAGTATATGTTGAATCATACCACTTGGTTGATATCCAAAATGGATCTAATCAAGTATATATTTGAGAAGTCTTCTTTAACTGGGAGAATTGCCCGTTGGCAGATGTTGTTATCAGAGTATGATATCAAATACCGATCTCAGAAAGCGATTAAAGATAGTATCTTGGCTGACCATTTGGCTGACCAACCAATTGAAGATTATCAGTCATTACAATATGATTTTCCTGATGAAGAGATTTTGTACTTGAAAATGAAAGATTGTGATGAACCATTTCTAGGAGAAGGGCCAGAACCTGGTTCCCATTAGGGCATAGTATTTGATGGAGCTATTAATCAATATGGAAATGACATTGGGGAGGTGATTATTACTCCTCAAGGCACGCATCTACCATTTACATCTAGATTGACTTTCAAATGTACAAACAACATGGCAGAATATGAAGCTTGCATTATGGGGCTTGAGGAGGCCATGAATCTCAGAATCAAATATTTGGATGTCTTCGGTGATTCAGCTTTGGTTGTGAATCATACCAAAGGAGATTGGGAGACGAACCAACTTGGTTTAATACCATATAGAGATTATGCGAGGAGGATTTCAACTTTCTTTACAAGGGTTGAATTTCATCATATCCCTCGAGATGAGAACCGGATGGCAGATGATCTTGCAACGTTGGCATCAATGATTGTAGTGAAGTATTGGAATGAAGTTCCCAATTTGTCTGTAATGCGTCTTGATAGGTCAGGTCATGTGTTTGCTGTTGAAGAGATCAAAGATGAGAAACTGTGGTATTATGATATCAAGATTTTCCTCCAAAGTCAGATTTACCCGCCTGGGGCATCTTTGAAAGATAAGAAGACTTTGAGAAAGTTAGCCGGTAATTTATACTTAAATGGTGATGTACTGTACAAGAGAAACTTCGACATGGTTCTGCTCAGATGCGTGGATAGACACGAAGCAGACCTGTTGATGACCGAAGTGCATGAAGGTTCCTTTGGTACTCATTCCAATGGACATGCAATGGCAAAGAAGATGTTGCGAGCAGGTTACTATTGGATGACAATGGAATCTGACTATTGCAAATTTGTGAAGAAATGCCATAAATGTCAAATTTATGCTGATAAAATTCATGTTCCTTCGACACTATTAAATGTTATCTCTTCCCCATGGCCCTTCTCCATGTGGGGAATTGATATGATTGGGATAATTGAGCCCAAAGCTTTGAATGGATATCATTTCATTTTGGTGGCAATTGATTATTTCACAAAATGGGTTAAAGTGGCACCATATGCAAATGTGACCAAGCAAGTTGTTGTAAGGTTTATCAAGAATTAAATCATATGCCGTTATGGTGTGCCAAGTAAGATCATTACTGACAATGGATCGAACTTGAATAATAATATGGTGGAAGCTCTTTGCAAAGACTTCAAGATTGCACATCATAATTCTTCTCCCTATAGACCCAAGATGAATGGGGATGTTGAAGCTACGAATAAGATTATCAAGAAGGTTATCCAGAAGATGGTTGTCACGTACAAGGATTGGCATGAGATGCTCTCATTTGCTTTGCATGGGTATCGTACATCCGTCCGCACTTTACCAGGGGCAACCCCTTTTTCTCTCGTATATGGTATGGAAGCAGTGCTCCCCGTAGAGGTTGAGATTCCTTCATTACGTGTGCTTATGGAAGCCAAGTTGACTGAAGATGAATGGTGTCAGACCAGGTTTGATCAGTTGAATTTAATTGAAGAGAAGAGATTGACTGCCATGTGTCATGGTTAGTTATATCAGCAGAGAATGAAGAAAGCTTTTGATAAGAAGGTCAAACCTCGAGTGTTCAGAGAAGGAGACCTTGTGCTCAAGAAGATTTTATCATTCAAGCCAGATTCCAGAGGAAAATGGACTCCCAATTATGAAGGTTCATATGTTGTCAAGAGAGCTTTTTTAGGCGGTGCATTGATTCTTACAACTATGGATGGTGAAGAGTTCACTCGTATTGTGAACGCGGATGCAATCAAGAGATACTTTGCCTAAAAAAAAGAACAACTCGCTAAGTTGAAAACCCGAAAGGGCGGCTTAGGCAAAAATGAGCGTCTCGGTGGATTGAAAACCCGAAAGGGCGATCCAAGAAAAAATTATAGTCATAAAACAGAAAGAATTTCTCGATAAGTTGAGTACCCCACCTTGGGGCAACTTATGCAAAATTAGGAATTATGGCAAGTAACTGCATTCTGCTGATCTTCAGGGTTTTGAAAATTTGTTTGAGCACAAGGGTTGACATCAGTTCATCTCCAGCAGCGGTCAAAAGCACAGTGGATATCAAGAGTTGGTAGAAGGATTAAGGATCATTTGTATTCAATGTAATTCTTTTCCATGTAAATTACCATTTTCAACTTTGTAAAATCTATGGAGTCTTGTCATTTACAGAATACCATCATATTAAATAAAGTTGAGCCTTTATCCAAATTGTTTCTACTCTTATTTTACTTCAGCCAATAGTTTTAAATTTTATTATGATCATTTTGAAATTAAATTTTTAAATCAAAATCAATTTTCTTTAATATATAAAAGCAAGAAATTTTCCAAAACAAGTAAAAAGAATATCAACAATATTTCGGTAAAAAGCAAGTCCTTAAGTGTGAAGCATCTGAGGTTCCCCAAGCAGTTAACTCTTCGGGTATCCCTAGACGTTTGTGTTGATTCAGTTCCTTGGCGGAGTGTTCGATCCCCAGTGGAGCTTCTTTCTTTATCCCCAGCTGAGTTGGTTGCGGCGTGTCCTTGTCTCCAACAGAGTTTCGGCCTTCCTCGGTGGAGTTCGTATTTCCTCAACGGGTGGATCGTCATCAAGAGATGTTTTGATCTTCCCCGGTAGACCGCTTTGGTGTCCCCATCAATCGTCGTATCTTTGCTCCCCATTTAGAGTTTCCTCCTGGTGCCTGAGCAGCTTTTTGATTCTTCCCCAGTAGGGTTGTCTCCCATTTTATGGTGTTGACCTAAAATTCCCCACAGATTTGGATGTTCTATCCCAAAGACTCAACCCTGGCCGGGGAAAGACAGAGGAGATCTGTTGAGGATGTTGATCTCTCTGTTCTCCAGTAGTTTGTCTCCATGATTTATGGATTGGCCGAGGATTGTATCGGTGGTTCAATTTCTTTGCGACACCTTTGTATCCTTTGTGATCGTTTTGTCAACATAATCATCATATATACATATACATATACATATACATTCATATAATTTCATGATTTGCATATCCTGTATCTCCACCTTTGATTTGTTTGAGATTCTCATTCTCTGTCATGGTGGTACTTTATCCCCATACCAAATCTCGTGTCAGTCCTCCTTCAATTGTAGAGTGTCAGCCCCTTAAGCAGAAAGAATTTAACCTTTCTCCGTTTCCCCACTGAGTTTGTTTCCTCGTGGATGATCGTTATTTCAGTTTCCTCTCCAGCAAATTTTCTGGATGGAATTACTCCGCTTGAGTTATGTCCTCAATGGGTTGAGGCTTGATTGACCGTTTTCTTTCTAGATCTTACCTAGATAGATATTTTGGTCCCCTAAGAGTCTATTACCCAGTAACTGGTAATATTCTTCTTAGTTTGCAGTTTGTTACTTCTTTCCCAATACCCGACAAAAGTACCCTTTTTCTCCTCAGCAGAATCCCTAGTGGATCTATTCCTCGAAAAGTATATCCTTGATATGTTCATCCAAACCGGTGACGGATATCTTTTCTTCCCCCGTGGAGTCTATCCTTGATATGTTCACTTTAACCAGTGGCGGATATTCTCATGATTGGTATTCTACCCAATAAAAAGGTAGTTGTAATCCCTATTTTGTTCCTCAGAGAGTTAATCCTTGATATGTTCATCTTAGCCGATGACAGATTTCCTTCTCTTGTTGGTCTTCTACCCAGTAACCGGTAGTTATAAATCCTACTTTTTCCCTGTGTAGAGTTAATCCTTGATATGTTCACTTTAACCGGTGACGGTTTTCTCTTTTTTTGGTATTCTATCCAGTAACTGATAGATGTAATCCCTATTTTTGCTCCCCTTTTCAGAGTCTATCCTTGATATGTTCATCTTAACCGGTGACTGATTTTCTCTTTGATTGGTCTTTTACCCAGTAACCGGTAGTTGTAAATCCTACTTTGTCCCCTCGCAGAGTTAATCCTTGATATGTTCATCTTAACCAATGACGGATTTTCTCTCCGACGGTTTTCTATCCAATTTACGATAGATGTAATTCCCCTTTTGTTCAGTTGGTATATCCTTAATATGTTCATCTTAATCGATGACGGGTATCCTTCTGAACATCCCCAAGAAAGTCTATCCTTGATATGTTCACTTTAACTGGTGACGGATTTTCTTCCCTGTCAAGTTTATCCTTGATATGTTCATCCTAACCGATGACAGATACTCTCACCCTTGGTTTTCTGCCCAATAATTGGTAGTTGTAAATCTTATTCTTGTCTGTAGTTTCCCCCAGCAAGGCTATTCTTACCCAGTAACCGGTAATGAATACTTCCTCCTGGCGGTTCCCAGCGAGTCATCCTTGATATGTTCATCCTAACCGATGATGGATGGTCTCTCTATCAGATCTTTATTATCGCCTTACCCAGTAACAGGTAGTAGATAATAGATTTCTGCTCCTCATGTATTGAAAGTTTATTTCTCCCCAGTTGAGTTGAGTGCGCATTTCCTTAGTGAAATCGCTTTCCCTTACATGATTCAAGTACTTCAGTTTTATCCTGACTTACTCGTATCCCCTGCAGATGTTTTTGTTTCCCCGACTGAGTCTTTCCATTTTTTGGAATCCCTCTAGTCCCCCCCAGTAGTTTTAAGTCGTAGCCTGGCCTACGCATAACTCCTTTTTATTCCCCCCAGAGTCTATGTATCCCCAGTGAGTTTTCCTTATGGAATGCATTATGCTCTTGCGGACTTTCGGTCCCTCTAATTTCTTTTTTCTTTGTGGAAATATCTCCCCACGGAGTGTTAACCTTTTACATTCATATCATATGCACCATGAGGTCTCTTAGGAACCAAAATTTGTTTCTCTATGTTGTTATTTAAGCCCATTCTACTGAGTCGACATGAAGATTTTAACCTTCGCCTCCTCAGTTAGAATGTCCTTAAATAGGGGCAGTTGTAAGACCCCAATTTTGACCCTAAGATCCCTTATGCATTCTATCATAAGCATTAGCATTGGAATCATGCCTTGGCATCTTACTTACCCCTCCTTCATTGGGTTTGTTTTGGGAGAGATCACCAAGCATCTTTGTGATTATATCATACTTGTATATTATCATTTTTACTAACTAAAATACCAAAAATATGTCTTTGCTTCTATCTAAATCTTTTTGTAGGTAAGACATGATCTCATTGATTCATTGATCACATCTAGGGTTTGAGACCCTCATGAACAAAGAGCACAACCAAGAATTGATTCAAGAAATGGTTATGAACATAATATATGAGTCCCGGTGTTCTCTACATGTTATACTGATCAAGATTTCTTCAAGAGTTTGAGGGTGATTTGCCTTGAAAACCCTAGTTTGACTAGGTATCTTGAGTAACTTCTCCAATAAGCTATCTCACCAATTGATCAAATTTCTCAAGGGACACTTCAAAATTCATCATCTTACGCATATATGATCTACCATGAGCCAATAAAGTCAAGAGGATTGGAAATTAGCAAGTTGGTTGATGGTGGTTGGCCAGATGAATTCATCTGATCAAAACTGGGTCTCCCTAGACCCTATCTCCTACAATTTTCACCATATGAAAATGATTCCAAGATAAATCATACTCTAAATGACATTATAAACAACTTTCATGTTGATACCTAGATCTAGTTTTGCTTGGAAAATCATTTTCTAGGTTGAAATATTATAGGTCATTTTGTCTAAACCCTAATTTGAAAGTCAACTTCCCAAGGCCTTAACTTGCTCAATTTTTATGAGATGAAAGATTTCCAAGCTTCTCAATCAAATTCAATGTGTCTACTTCAACTTTGATGTTTGGAGTGGGAGATAATTCAACTTTTTTGAGCATGTGATATGAGGCTACATTATAGATCACTTTTGACCTATACCATTGATTAAGTGATATTTTCAAACTTCAAAAATGCATAACTCTATCATTTAAAATCCAAATGACATGAAATTAGTGACCATTTTAAAGGTCTTTGAGATAGCTATTACTTTGATGAAGACACTTTTCTCATTTGAAGCTCCTATAAAAAGTTAAGCAAGGTGGAATATTGAGACATATGGCTTGACACTTAGAAAATTTTTGATATGTCAAATTTTTCCAAACTTCCACCTCAAAATTCTCCAAGTTACAAGCTCCAAATGAAAAAGTGTTCAACATCAAACTTGTTCCTATTGATCTCACCTTTCCAAAGAGCTCAAATCTTCATTTTGGATGAGAAATGCATAGGCTGCGCATGGCTTAAACAGGCTAATATCATTTGGCATGGATCCAACTTCAAGCATCAATGTTCAATTGCCTTGCATTCCAAACTTGCTTAAACACATCTGATCATTAATTTTGGACTTCAAGCTATCAGTTCATGGGCCTATGCACGCCCATGCACCATGCTATCATCATTTGCCAAATTTGGAAGGTTGAAGAGAGTGTGCAAATATCACATGGATTTGGCTATAAATACAGATGCATTTGCTCAGAAATCACACACATATTGCGCCAACTTTGAATCTCCATTGAAAACCCTTCACTCACATAGGATAACCCTGATAAATTCATTTGATTTTGAGCTTGAATCTCCACTGTTTTGGAATTCAATTCTCCAGGAGTCCATTGCTTCTAAACCTTTCCATTCCTCTCCTGCAAGCAAGTAAAGTGAAGCCAAACACAATTCAGATCAAGACCCATCATGTTCAGACCTCCATTGAAGGTAATTTGCAGAAATTTTAAACTCTTCGATTCTCTCAAATTATTGCTCAATTCCATTTATTCTTGAGTTGTCTGAAGTCCTACCAATATAGGCAAGAAGATTGAGTTGCTTTGAGGCCAAATCGAAGTAACTCAGATCATGAACCTCATTTTTCAATTCCACATATCTCTTAATATATTTGGAATTGGAGGAATTGGAGGTCATATTCGTGCTCAGTGATGTTTTTTCTTTAAGATCATGTCCCTATTTCTTTTTTTGGTGATGGTTCATGTTGACCAGTCCAGTGGAGCTCACCAGAGAAGACAACCGGAGCTTTGGCTCCGGTGATGACGTGTCTTGAGTCTGAGCCACATGATCCATGTCTCACGTTTTAATCTAGATCATTCTTTGTGATTACTCCATTTGTCGCGCAGTTGACTCAGGTGTACATGGAACGTGTGTTTTGGATCATCAGATCTGCCACCTCAATTAATGAGGGAGATCTGATGGTCCACGTATTTTTGGATTTTCTGAATTTTATTTTAATTGCATTTTCTTCAATAATTCATATTAATTTTAATATTGATCCAAAAAATATGGGACTTTCACCTAAAAAATTCAAATATTTTTCTCTTCCATATTCTGAATTAAAATTATTTTTTGGATCATTATTAATATTTTTCATGGATTAATTGATTTTTCATGAATTAATTGATTTTTCATGAATTAATTAATTTTTCATTTGTTTTTAATTGATTAACAATATTTTTAAGTGTCCAAAAATTATGAAATTTTTTCTCCAAGGTCCTTTGACCTTGTTTGACCTATGATAAATCTCATGGCCATTTATTTGGTGTTTTGATGAGATTTTAGGATTTGGACAAAATATATTTGATTTTAATGCATTATTTTACTATTTTTAATTAAATAAATGTCATTTTAATTATGTTGACCATTTGTATTGACTTAATTGAGTTTGATTGTTTGTTGTTGGGCCTTGGTCAAGGTTGATTTGACTTTGTCAAGTTAATATCATTGGATTTAGGGGAATGATGAATCTACATTCCATCTCCCAAAATGAATGAATGATATTAATTTGGTAAAAGTCCTCCTTTGACCAATTTGTGATCTCATTCATCCCCTTTCCTCTTCATCTAATTCCCCTTCTTCATCCATTCATTTTCATTTGGGCAATGACATCTCAAAATCCTAATGCTAGTTGATTGAAAGATTAACATGAGTATGGATGAGATTAGGCCATACCTTTTGCATATTTTTTGTATGGTATGTTTAATAAGCATAGTTCATAATACTATGTCTCCAACATGCATTAAGACCAAAAGTCTATTTCCCGGTCTCAAATAGTTGTGACTTCTACATAAGTCCAATTACGATTGCTTAACATAGTGCTAAATTTGTGACACAAAAGGCATATGCATTCTAGTTAGTGAGATTGTAAGTCTCCCCCCTTCCATGGTATTGTGTGGAAACTTGGCCTTCTTTCCTTCCTTTGGAAGATGTTTTGGTTCAAGGATCCATGCTTGTGGCAAGTGGGTTGAGTGTTCTCCAAAGAATGTCTTGAAATCAAAAGCAAAACAAAACTAACCTCTAAGTTACTAACTATTGACTTTTAATTTCAAGCTTTTACTTTAATGCAATTTATTTTTAGCACTTTATTTCATTTGCCATTGTACATATCATTCTAATTGTTTATGTTAATGTAATTTTCTCTTTGCCCATTTGGACCATATTGTGTGATATATTTTGTTTTTGTGCTATTTTGCTTGTTTGTGTGGTCTTTGACCATAAATGTACATAATAACAACAACAAAAACCCTAAAAGACTTTTGAGTGGACTGTTGGTTTGATCTTGCCCAATTGAACTTAGAACTTAGGCAACATTACTTTGCTAATGGACTTGGCCAATGCCAATTTGCTGAAGAACCAAGTGCTTGCAATTTGAAGTTCATCTGATATATCATTCAAGATCTCTCCAGTTCATCTACAACATTGATCATTGTTAAGCTGTTATGTTGAACCTGTGATTTATGGAATTCATCTGTTACATGGGCTATTCTGAAGAAGACCATGAAGTGGATAAGCTTGGATGAGACCATCTTTATTTGATGCCTCTGCTCTTCAAGATTGATATGATTGTGCATTTGTGTACTGTTTGAATCTAAAAGTCCAAGGGAATTCTGGGTTTCTATTGACATACTTGTTTATTGGATTGCTACCCATTTGGTCAGATCTTTTCAACTTTAAACTTTTAAATTTTGTGCATAAGGTAGTCTCTTCATCTTCTCCCCATTTCTTTAATTTCAAAATATCTCCCTCCATTTTCAAAACCTTCTTTGTGTGAACTGCTTTTGTTCTAGACTTTGACCACTTTCAAAAGATAGAAACTTTGGCCTTATGCCATTGCATTTTCAAACTTATTTTCTTAAATTAAACTTGTAAATGAACTTAACAATACGTGACTTAAACTTTCAAAAAGCCAAAAAGAACTAACTCAATCAAACCATTTTTAGGCCTTTGTGTCTTTCAAACTTAAATTTTGTTAAAATCAACACACTCATTTTGAAATTTATAGCACGAACTACGAGGTTTTCATCCCCCCATTCTATTTGTTTGTAAATATCACTTTGTACAAAATACATATACACACAAAAAGGGCTAACATCTTCCCTCTGTGTAACCAACCCCCTTACCCGTGATCTCTGACTTTTATTAGTTTTGATTTGAAAACTTCTTACTTATTGGGTTTTGTTCGTACTTTTTCCCTTTTCCCTTGGAAACAATAAAAGCGCGGTGGCGACTCTTGTTAATTGATCTCTAGCTTGATGATCATGAATTTCCCGCTACAGGATACATCAACGAATGATCCTCATTGGTCTGTTATATATATCGAAGAATAATATATAATTAATGTTCAATAAGAATGTAGTAAATATAATGTTCAGAATAATGTAGATCCTATGTAGTCATATCAATTAAAATTTAGTTGTATGGAAACTGTATTTTATGGGGGGAAATTAACAACATAACATGGGTTCAAAAGCAAAGGGGGTTAATGAAGGACATGCAGTTGTTGTATATAGTATATTTAAGAATCCATTAATATATATATATATATATATATATATATATATATATATATATATATATATATATATATATATATATATATATAATATGTTTTTAAGAGTTTCTTGGCAACAAAGTTAGTGCTACTTCAAATTTGTAAAGCTGAACCACTGAAGACTTCAACAATTCACTGCTTCATATGTTAGTTAAGGAAAATAAGTTGAATTGATTTCACTGAATAATATGAAATTGGTACTGAAGTAGTAGATTTGAAAGAAGCTAAATAGATGATAATTGTTCCTATGATGAACATGTCTGATATGGAGTAGCATATATGACTGTTGATATGGAGTAGCATATATGAACATGTCATGGTTATTTAATAAGTTGCAAAACCTCATTACATGTGTTATTATGACATACGATTGATGAACATGATAATAGGAAAATAAGTTGAAACCTACATAGATTATACATGGTTATAGATAATAAGCTTTCAAAAAGTTGAATATTTTGGCAGTTAGAGTCGTACGAAAAACCTGTTTCATTATCTGTCATAAATCATGAGCTGACATACCAACCAAGGGGATACATTCTTTGTCCCAGAATACGAAATTGCCAATATTGTTATCATGTTCAATCTCAATTTCTATTTTGAACCTAATATAAGATAAATGTAAATTGTTATAGATATCCAACCTGTAGGTGAGTGCATAACATCAAGGAAATATAAATATAAAAGTTTACTTGGTGATAGGGGGAGACTTGTTATCCGCACAGTCGCATTGAAAGGGATCACCGAGTGATTTGTTGGTCTTGTTACAGGTTGGACAAACTTCATAATACTAGACAAAACGATTAGACTTGAACCTTTTAGTCATACCTATCGTGTTGCAAAAAGTATCCTAGTATAAACAATAACAATGTCATAATGATATTATGAAGCCTGATTTTAAAAAATCATTGTAATATTCAATGTTCAATGAGACTAATAACATACATCCTTAAGAGACATGATCTGGCCAATAGTTTTCATATCTTTAACAAAGGAGAACGATCTTTCTTCGAAAGCTGTTTGTGATGCAAAATTGACAGACATTGTTTGCGAAGAAATCGAATATGGCTTCCCATCTTCAAAGCTGAAGGTTTAAAGAAATACAAAACCGTAACACATTCAAAGATATAAATATGTATACACAGTCATGTTTAGGAAATGTATAATAACTTTCCAAGTAAAGTAATAGAGGATATGTGTAGTATAAATATACTTGGATTTGAATGCAGTGACTTGGGGATGGTCATAGTTTAGAAGCAATTTTGATCCATTCCATGCATTTGAAACGTTGAGCTTCCTAGTTGCTGCAATCATGTAAAGGGCCATTCAAAAGAAAACAGTACACAGTAAGACATGGAAAATGAGAAATTTTTAGTAAGGGGATTTACATAAACTTTTGAGACTCCAATCATGGGTGAGTATAACACCTGGGGGAGCATTGTCTTTTATGTATGATGTATGTTGGTTTGCGTACGACTCCCAAAGTGTGACGTCTAGTTCAGCTCCACTGAATCACAATAAAACCAACAAAACCGAGGTGAGTAAGTGTGGTGTAGATTATATAGGTGTATAAATGTGATGTAACATACCAATCATCGGAGAGTGTAACATTGATGCAGGCCTTTTTGCCACTCCCGCCAATCTGAGACCTTACAACTTGATGAAGAACACCAAAGACATCTGGTTATGCCATTAATCACATTTTAGAAGTTGTTGCAAAGAAATACCATCATATTTTTTAAGACAATTGTTGTAAGAAAGTATCGTATAAGCGATCAACTACAAAGTCTCCATTCATAAAATCTCCAAAAGGTTTGAAATTGAATTTCTAAAGTGGAATGTGTGGCATGTCAATGATTGTGACTGCGGTCGTCCCATTAAAAAATAATTTGAACTTGTTGTCACATAATTTCAACGGAAGGTCATAAATTTGAGGCTCTCCCTTATAAACCATGTATGTGTGATGCTTTTTTAATGTCTACATCCACAACTCAAGTTCACGGTTCCTGGTCACAACGTGGATTTCATGTCCCTTGTCATTGAAAATAATTTACATTAGTATGTTAAACTTGGATTCAATAAATAAATATTAGGAAATAAAATAAATAATACCTCTGCATCATGTATAATAGCTTCGACATGCTGCAGTCCATTGTGCTCCTTCACAATCCATAGATCGATAACACGTATAACAATTTTCCATACTTTCTGGTTAGACGTTAATGCACTAATAAGAATCAGTGGTCTGGACATGATTTTCTACTGATATAAAATCACAAACATAAGCTTGTCAGAAGAATGATTAAAAACATTATGAAAATCATGGTAAAACATGGCATAACATAAAACGGTGAAAGATCTATGAATGAATAAAACATAATGAACTACAACATGAATAAAATATACTGAACCATCTACGACATGAATAAAACATAATGAACCATCTACGACATGAATAAAACATAATGAACCAACTGAACTATTGACAAATGAGTTCAGGAAACAGAATGGACCATCTGGGAAATATAGAATGAGTTATTCGAAAATGAAAAACAGACAACTTTCAACAGATCTGTATCATATACGAAAATAACATTGTTATAACCTTTTAACAGTCGGAAAAAAAACCAACCTTCAAGTGTTTCCTTCGTTGTTGAAGATGGATGAATGAGATGCACTTATAGAGGTGAGTTGAAGTTGTGATGAATGACATAAGTAACAGTAATGTCAAAGGAAAAGTCGAAACTGCAAATTCTGTTTCTCGTACTGAAGGCAAGCAAAAGGGTAAAGTGAAAGAAGAGGTGAATTCATGGAAGAGGGAAAGATGTATCGGGCAATTTCATGGAAGAGGGAAAGATGTACTGGGTAATAGGTTGGACTCAAAAGTTTGAAAAATTGAATGTCCAGATGTTGCATAGCGTCGCGTGGCAGGATGGTACATTGTAATTGGGCAGCAACCAATGTATTAATGAGTTAAATTAATATCCTTTTGTAAGTGTAATTTATATCTTTAACGAAGGGTGTATTAGGTAGTGTCTCAAGATGTTTGTGCTTAGTTTCATAGTTGATGTAACACAACTCAATAAAATTAGAATCATTTATAACACTCAAATTCAATGAAACACATCATATAATATCTAATAAAATTCATCAATACGACATAACACTTTATAATAGTATAAAATTCAACATGACACGTTATTTCCATAAAATATATAAGTTGAAAATGATACAAAAGAAAATAAAAAACAACATTTAATCTTAAAATTACGTAAACTCATCCGTTTAGTAGTATTATTGGTGGAGATAAAAAAATTAGGAAAAATTATAGTTATTAATGAGAAATTAATTTTATATTTTTATTTAAAATAATAATAAAAATAATAAAAAATTACTAAAACCACATCAATGAGTTGGGTCAACGGGTCCGCGGGTTGTAAAACTCAAACCCGATACTCGAATCAAAACTATACGAGTTATTATGGGTTGAGTTGGGTATACCCATAAATAAATGAGTTTGAGTAATTTATGGATTGGATCACTGAGTTCGTAGGTCGACCCGCATCCATGATCACCCCTAAAAAAATTACTCTAAACTCTAGTTGTTTTTATACATTATCATTTATTTTTATTAAATATTATACACATCGATGTTTAAATAAAAAATGCAAATGCAATTATGCAACCAATAAGAGAATATGACCTCTTAAAAAATTCAAACACTATGTACTTACCATAAAATAGTGGAATTTTGTTGTGAAGTTATCATTTATAATTCTAACTATCCCTATACTATACCACTAGTTAGTGATACAATTTGAACCTTTTGCATTTATAGTAACACAATTTTTTTTCTTAAATTAAAAGCATGATAAATATATTTAACAGAAAAAACTATTTTTATGTATGTATTTTATTATTATTTTTTTTAATCTCAAGATTAGGTAACTTTTGTTAGGTTTCCGTCATAAAAAACTAAACCCAAGTGGCAGAAATTGTCAAAACAGTAACTTGTCGGAACGTTATCTTCATTAACTTGTTTATAACAATATTTGTCAGAATTTATTAATTATTATCATTTGTAGATTAAAACTTTAAATAAATACAAACCTTACAAAATTAAAATAAACAAATCAGAGTGGTGGGCCCATAACCCACAGATCTCTGGATCGAAACCAAACTCTGATAAGAGTTTTCATTTTTTCTGATTTTTGTTCTATGAACGACATGAATACTTATAAGCTATCACCGTTTTTTGATGTAATACGACCTGTCGTTTAAGAAATTGAAGGTTAATTTCGGTAATTGCTCCATTACTTTTGAATACTTTAATCAAAATAATATGCAATAATAATACTATACACAACAGTTCGCATATATGTATATAATTTTGGTTTACAATTCTTGATAAAAAATTTAATGAAAAGATTTACACATTAATTACTAATTCGATATATGCATGGATTTTAAATAAAAAAAATTAATGGATACATAAGTTAAAATTATTGTATTTTAACTACGTTATTTAATAAAAGTTAATAAATATGTTATCATTTTCATAATAAACACTAGGGGTGTTAAAAATACAAATTGATTTTAAAAAATTGAATTTTAAAAATAGTTGGAATTTGTTGGTATACAAGGTTGAAGATGAAAATGAAAGAGAGAAAAAACAGATATATAATTAACTTCTAACATAATTGAAAAATCTGTTTGAGAGAAATGATGTCCCATATTCCTATTGATTTTTACAAAATTGATAGTTTGTTTCTGAATTTAACCACGGTTAGGGAAATTGTACCTTTCGACCATAACACTCTATCATAAAAGTGGTGTTTACCCGCTTTCACTTCAAGTTAATATTCCTCCTTAATGATTACCATAGCAAGTCTATCCCCCTTAACAACATATGACTTTTGTTATTTAGGTGAGTTATTCTCTATATTTATTCAAAACGATGAACATTTAGGTTTTAGTATTTTAAACAAAGAAATTTTCATCATACATCTTTGAGAATTACTTTTTTGTTTATAAAAGTTTGTGAGTGTTGATTAAAATATGCATATGTAAGAGAATGACTTTTTAAAAGAAAAACATCTAACACTAAAAAAGTTTTTTCAAAATAAAGCAATATTGGAAGAGAGTTTCTTATGACACCCTAACTATTTCTACTGCACCATGTAAACTTTCACAAATGTCCCCTGTTTTTGGAGATATATCTCCGGGCGCATCTAAATGTAAGGTAACGTTAAAATGTTCTGGAGATGCATCTCCAGAACATTTTGGAGCATAAGAGTCGCGTCTGACTCTTTTCCTTTCTTGTTTCATATTTCTTCAACCACAACTTCAAACTCTCTCAATACACTACTATACACCAAATCAAATTTCATGAAACAAGGCTAAAGGGAACTCAAGGGAACATCAAATTTCATCTGTAACATCATTCAACTTCATCAAATCCATCAATTTCAAATAAGTTTTTCGAATTTTCAATAAATGTTTGAGTTTTAGTGTAAATGAGTATAAATCAATGATTAAGATTAGAAATGTGTAGAAATCCATGTAACATAGTTTAGACATAGTGTATAAGTTGTTTGTTGGCTGAAAATAGTGATCATCATATTTTTTTCAACTTGCGTGTGGTACATTCATCATTGACGCAACTTCTGAGTTGCCGAATATTTTGGAGATGCATCTCCGAAATTGTTCAGCGTTTCATATACTGCAAAAAAATTCGGAGATGCATCTCTCGAATATTTAAATATATTAACTCTCTGGCGGTTCAGGAGATTCATCTCCAGAATGTTTCAACGTTTTAGTTACCTGGTTCTTCCGGAGACTCATCTCCAAAATTTTCTGCAGTATATATATATATATATATATATATATATATATATATATATATATATATATATATATATATATATATATATATATATATATATATATATATATATATATATATATATATATATTTATATTTATTTATTTATTTATTTATTTATTTTCTTGCTTGTGTGTGTTGTTTGTGTGCACTAATGATATGCATTAATTTAACTTACAAGCATAATGGCTATAGACATGAAAGACTGAGGTATGACATGGGTGCTTAGCACGCATCCATTCGGTGGGAGCGGAGCCAGCAGGTTCCGGATGCTCCAGGTACCTCTTGTTAGGTAGAGTCGTCTACTTCTGAGTCCGTGCTTCTCCTCAGGTCATTCCACCTTCTTCTTACCGTAGGAGATAAGATTCACCGTCTGACGCATCACTTCCCCATCCTCCCGTAGGCGTCAGCATTCACCAGTGCCACCTCTTACGGATGATGTTATTGTTTTAGTCCCACCTGTCACTGATGATGTTGATCCAGTGCGACCTCTAGAGGGTGAGGCTGTTGCGGATGCTGAACCGTGGGCTTTTGGAGGAGGTCCATTTGATTTATCCTTACTTCCTCTATATCTAGACCATACTGCCAGACATATATGGGACAACGAGGTAGCATTAGTTGGATTCTTTATTTGTTTTTTACCTAAATTTTAATTGCTAACATTGATAATTTCTGACATTTATTATTCCTAATATTGATTATTTCAGACAAATTTCAGAAGCGTGATCCCCAAAAGTTTGTTAACCACAAGAGAAAGATTGTTGCATTGCCTCCGCCGAATGAGGATTGGTTTTTGTCGATTATGACTTTATCTGGCATGAAGGACCTATGCATGACCGGTTACACTCTGGTCAACCACGGGATGCTTAATGCACCCGTGGAGAGATGGCACTCTAAGACCTCGTTGTTTCATCTCCTGCATGGTGAGATGTCTATCACACTAGACGATGTCTCGTTTTTGTTACATCTTCCGATCAGGGGGAGATTCTTCGATCATGGAAAGGTTAGTAAAGACAAGGCACTTGAGATGATCGTAGAGTATCTAGGGGATGATCCAGAGAAGGCGATGAAGGAGGTGCATATGACCATGGGTGCTCATGCTAGATTTGAGTTCCTGAGGAACATTTATGCGACTGAGATCCAGAGAGCAGAGCAGGATGATGGTGATTGTTGAGCAGATGATGGTCCATATATCGTATGAATTGAGAGCATACCTGCTATTTTTGGTTGAAACTTCGATTTTTATGGACATGAGTGCCACTTATACTGACGTCGTGTACCTATAGTGCTTCACGGATCTCCAGCGGATCCATGAGTAAAACTGGGGGAGTCTTGCATCAATGACTGGGTGAGTGTGCCTAAGTACACTGAGGTTATGTCGCGTGCTACTGCTTTTATCCTGCTCAGAGAGAACCAGGCGGTCGAGCATTTCAGAGTTTATCTTGACTGTTTGATTGCCGAGGACATGCATTTCAACGACTACGTTGATCACCGTCAGATGTGGCTATTTGACGAGATAGTGCTATACTCTAGATGATTGGCATGCAGATCTCATCTCACTGCTCCTCATCTTCCCAAGTGCGTTATATGACAGCTCGGCTACACTCAGACCATTCCCAAACACCCTGATGTCTCTGCTCCTCATTCCTTAACACATAGACAAATAAATGAGGTGTTTGATGATTATGAGAGTCATTTGATACCATAGGAGGCACATGCTACCATAGTTGAGAGCGACTGAAGCTACGTCAAAGGGTACATCAGATGATTCTTCAGGGTGTCACATCCATACATGGTGCATGTTGCTCTAGGAGATCCGTCGAGATCAGCTCATCAGGAGATATTAGAGGAGGAACATGCTCAGTTAGATCATACTGATGATGTCTTGCCTAGGTGTCGTTGCATTGTGGAGATTGCGAGGGCAGGCATTGACGATGGTATATTCGTTGATGGGTCTGGTGCTATGCGAGTCCTAGATGTCATCATGGCGGAGGCACATGGGGTATTGTTTTACCAGAGACGTCATCAGAGAACATGGGGGATTGATGGCCGAGGAGGTAGAGCAAGCAAAGGAGGTAAAAGAGAGGTTGACAGACACACAATAGTAGTCTCTTATTATTTTGTTGTAGTACTATAGTCTGTACTTTATTTTGACAGTTTTACTACATTTTGGATATCGATTGTACGCATTTTCGACATGTATTGTTATTTTATTTTTGACACACACAGTAGTATTATCTTATTATTATGTACGCCAATTTTTTTTTCGATCGTACGTTATACTTCATTTGAACACAGATAAACAACTTATAACATTAAATACTTGTTTTGATAATTCCGGAGACGTATCTCCGGAATATCCACAGATATGCATCTCCAATACAATTCAAATGTAAATGGTCTTTGAGTTAATTGTATTGAATGTTTGAAATTATTTTGAAAATACATCTCCAAAATATTTCAATGTTTATTTAACTCCAGAAACTTGAAGCATTTAAATAATTTCTGATGGTAGCTAAGAAATATTTATGATGCATAAAGAAATTCTCTCTAGGGATTCATAAAACAAATGGATGGTGATATAATTTTCCAACAAAAATTAAGACATTATATTATCAAAATCAGTCCAATATATTTAGAGATCTAAAATAAATTTGTATAATAAGACCTTCAAAAATTACAAATCCAAGATAGGTTTTGATACATGTTGACAATTTGGAAGAGAATATAAAAAGAACCTTATCCCCATGTTCATAAATAATTTCCAATTTAATTAAAACACTCCCCAGAGTAGCCAAAAAAAAAAACTTAATATAAAAATAGTTCGACTTTATTTTATGTTATTGTAAAAATATCTAATAAATATTTATGTTATAAGCACTAAATTAAATTGTTTATCCAAATAATACCACAATTTTAAGTTTAAGTTTCAGATAACTCAAAATTATCGCATTATAAACTTCATTCAAACTTCATAACAACTTGGATATTTCCAATAATATTTGAAAGTGCATCTTGACATTATCTGTAACAAATGTACAAGGAGATTCCAAGTACAATTGACTTGATAAATCACTACACATACTACAACAAGTTCTCACTAATAAACAACATAAACTACAAACAGAGTTCACGCAGCTCAATCGCGTGCAAGCCATGATTGCTGCTGAAACCAAAGCAAGACGACAACAATCGAAAACAAGTTTAGCCGAAGATTTATGCCAATGTTCACAAATTGGCTTCTACAAAGTACAAATCCATGCCGAGAGAACAAAGTCAAAGATAAATATCATATCACTAGTTATGTACTTTCTAGTGAGTGTATCATGGCCATTACCAGCTCGTAATTTACATAAATTATACAGCTTCACCGAATATTTATGATAAAGTTGGACTCGAATAAAAGGGCCAGGTCACACATGATTTATTTATGGTTCAAACGAACTCACCAACCAACCCTTGACAAGGATCTTTGGAAGCTTGCATCACAAGAAAGTTCTAAACTTGATCCGAATCTTCTACAGAATGCTATCATCCATCTGTTAAATCAAAAAGTAGAAGAAGTGATTTTTCCGTGACCTCGTTGTTAAAGAGGGTCTAATATGTGATTTTGAGTTTGAGTGGCGAAACATTCTTTATAATATATCATTCAACGGCAACAGTTTAAAAAATCAAAAAGAGGGGTGAGAACTCGAAACCTTTTTAGCCAAGATTGCATTGCCAGGCATCATGTAAGTCTGAAAACTGCGACAAAATGTCAAGTAAAAGAACCACGACATTTCAATGATCCGCATAAGCATTTCTTTCTACCTTTGTGTGCACTGCTACCCTCAGCGTTATCAGATCGATCAGCTCCGTAGTCGTATGTTAACTCTTGCATTGGAGGAATGTGTCTCAATGCAAAAAATGCAACATGGAGAAAGGACTGGTTGTTCTCTTCGTATAAGACAGGCTGCCAGAAAACATTTGGTGAGCAACTATGATTCATGAATCGAGCGACATTTCCAACATTCTTAGCATTTATAATAAGAGGATGTGGCATAGCATAATCCTCACTAGACTCATTTGCTCTCACTTCATCCAGTAACTTAGGCTCATAATTCCACTTGAAAGATTCATAAACACGGGTTGTATCGAAAACATACTCAGCAGTATCTCCTTCTCTTATAAGCTGACTTAACCTAGCTTTATCAATAACTTCTCCTGCATACTCGCAAATAAAAGCGCCAGCACGAATAGGATCCAATGATCGAAGACCCCACCCTTTATCCTTTGTTTTGAACACTTCCATTTGGTGCTTTAGACCGGTTTGAGATACTCGGTTTCTGCAGTTAGGAAAACATTTACATGTAGGGCCACATTCATGAATCAACGGCTTCCGGCTCACCAGAACACCCTGGATAATATACGGAAAATCACCTTCGTTTCTCTGAGTGCAAGAGCATTCCAAATCCCCTGGGACACATGTTTTTTTAGCACTACAGCTGCAACCATGTGAAGGCTGCGTTAAACTGAACGATTTTGGATGTCTAAGAGAGTGGAAATACGTGAAAAAGGCAGGTGACTTCACGTTATCGACTTAATTGACAAGTGAAACAGGAATACTCTCAGCTCCTGAGGATAGGTCCGGGAGAATAAGTCCAGTCCTCGCAGGAAATCCAGATTTCCACTTCTGAATCGATTTCCAAACGGAAAAGGCACTAGGCTGTCCAGGCACTCTTATCAACTTATACTTAAACAAGCTGCCGTCGCCTTCTTTTGATATTTCAGTCCATGAATCTTGAATTTTATACAGACCATCATAGACGTAGATTTTTGAGTTCAAAGCCGTAGTATCTTTGATTCCCCGGATGACTCTTACTTCATTGTGTTGTCTTGAACTTCTATCCAAAGCAAGATTACCCCTATGAAGCTTCTGATCAGACACATGCTTCTCTTTCTTGTTGAAATTCCCACCCTGACCGGTGTAAATTATAACATCACCATCCTCAGCTTCATCGTCGTATTCACCCGACGAAACAATGCTAATAGCCAAAGCCTCATCCTCATGGTGACTCTTGATGGCATCAATTCCCCCCATCGATTGATTATGCAAACCAACAACACACATTTCCATTCGGAAAAAGAATATGTCCCCAATCTCAACTCCAGGTACCGATCCAATTCTCTTCGTCGCATTTGTTCGAATTCCTTTGGACAAACAAATATTCCCAGCTTTCAAATCGGCACGCGTGATCTTACCCATGTTCAATTCCTTGGCATTAACAAGTTGACATAGCCTTCTTCTTAGTGCATCAAATGACATGAGCACAATATTAACAACTTCTCGGTTACCATCATTTTTTTGTGTCGGGCCTATACCAACTAAACCACTCAAATCAACACGGAAATCATGACATAGTTTGATCTTCTGTAACTTGACCCGGCTCGAATGTGACACTGCATTTCTTTTCTGACTATAACCATCATTGCCATTGAGATTCTCATCCTCTCCTTGAGGACTCCTAAACGATCGAATCGGAGCCGGCATAGCTTTACCTCTTGGTTTCACCCCAGTGGTTGAACTCTCCTGAGGTCCACCAAATGGGAAAAACGGAGAAAACCCTGACGGATACTGTCCCGAAGACGGAGCTTGAGGAGTCTTTGAAAAAACAGGTATCAAACATCTTATAGGCTTAATATCTAGAATCTTAGACTTGTCAATGGAACCTGGAGGAGGAACCGAGTTTCGACCTAACCCTTCTTCCATTATAAACTATAAAATTCACACAAAATCAATCCCTGCCTATTACAAACTCCACTCTTTTTCACCTTAAACAAGAGCTATCAAAACCTTCAATTCCTCTTTTCCCACTTCATTTCAAAACCTAAAATAAAAAGTTATGACATTTTCAGCAGAAAAAGACAAAAGGGTCATGCAATCTCGAATATACTCTCAGGAATTTTAAAAAAATGAATTTTTACAAAAACCCAAAATGAAAATGAGATCAAGCAATGATTTTTACATAAAATAGATAAACCCAAGAATTTATTAAGTTCTAATCAAGCTTGATAGATCAATACAAGTACATGGAATCATAAAACAACACAGAGAGTTTACATTTAAAAGAAGAAAACAAAGGTTATTGTGTTACCTTGTGGGAATGGTTGATTGATGAATGGGTGAAGGTGATGATGAATGGGTGAAGGTGAAGTGAGAAAGAGGAAGAAAAATGGAGTGAGGTTTATTGGTAATGAAGTAGGAAGCAAATTGGAGTGAGGTTTTGAGGAACTGTGTGCTGACAAAAATGGTTAATAGTAATAATAATATTAGTTTTATTATATGACATCTTCAAAAATTCATAATTACTCCTCTGTCCTTATTACTAGATCCATCAAATAAGTAACATATCTCATCTATTATACATTGAATAATATGTATTTTTCAACTCTTTAATTTATATATATATATATATATATATATATATATATATATATATATATATATATATATATATATATATATATATATATATATATTCAATGAATTGAAAAAATATAATTTATATTTATAATAAGGAAAAGAAAAAGTGTGATTTAAATATTTATATTTTTAGTTATAAATTTGATTAAGATATAATTATAACTTTTATTGAAAAAAATACTAATTTTACGAGTTTTATGCAAAAGTGAATATTATGATGTATTGAGTTATAGTTATTTAAATAAAATATTTTTTATATTATTTAAAAGACAATATAAGTATTTAAAAATTTATTGCTTATTAGAATTTTAAATTTAATTTTTAACGTATGAAATTATATGTTGCGAAGAATGTCTCTTCTACTTAGCTTGGTTTTAATGATGAAGACGTGTATATATCAAAAGAAAAAAGATAAAGAGTTTTGAAGATTAAAAAAAATCAAAGATGAAGAAAGCATGAAGAATGATCATTGGAAATCAAAGAAAAGAATTGGAATGATTAACAATTTAAAATTTTGAATTTTTCAAGCATTGGGATTATGGTAATCGATTACACTGATATGGTAATCGTTTGTCACTTGAAGCAATGCAATTTTTCATCAAACAACATGGTTGTTTTGAATGACAAAACTTCATGAAACCTTTTCAAACTTATGCATCCTCTCATATAGGTTTCTAAGGATGCATATAAGGCATTATACACCGGAAAACAAAATTACCTCTTTCAATTCAATTTCTATACAATTCAAACATTCTTTTAAAGTGTTCATTCGTTTTTTAAGTTTTTGAAACATTGCATACTTTCACATATCTTAAAAATTTCAATAAAATTTATGAGCACTCAAGGTATATTAAGTTTGAATTGTAATACAAGAAAGAGAAGTTCAATATTAGAAGTGTTAATTTGGAATTTTAAGCCAACAACAAAAACTTCTTCAAAAGTGTTTACAAAGTGTGTGTTGTACTTATTCGTCAAGGTTGTGGTGAAAAGTATAAGGTTAAGAAAGTAGTGTTCTTTCTTTGTGATTGTGTTAGAAGGTTCTAAAGAGGTCTTATGGTGAGACTTGTACAAGAATATAAACAATAATGGAAAATTCTTTAACGGAGTTGGAGGACTAGACATACCATTAAGTTGGTAAGGGGAACTAGTATAATTCTTGTGTGTTACTTATTTTTCGTACTTTAAATTTTGCATCTTATCTTCTTCATGCGTAACATAAATCATTATCGCCTCCAACATTTTAACAAGTTAAGAAACTTAGCGCAAAAATGAGAAAAATCCAACAAACTTAATTCCACCCCTCCCCCCCCCCCCCCTTCTCTCTCTCTCACTCTCAGGTTGCATCTAAAAGTTACAATTGACGTCAGAGCAATGATTGAGTAAATTACTCCTAGATCTGGGAAATATGGGTTCCACTAAATCATTTTTAGAAGAAGACTCTAGTACAAATAGTTCACCTTGTTAGACAAGACGATAAAATTTGGTCAATAAAAGAAACATCATCAAATTAAAACTTCACATGTTTTGAATGTGACAAACAAGGGCACATAAAGATGGATTGTCCATCTCTAAAAAAAAGAACAAATTTAAGGGAGAGAAGGATATAAAGCAAAGAATACTTCCATTCCTTGGGTAGATAATAAAGTAAGTTCAACTTTGGATTTAGATAATGAAGAACAAATAGATATTTTATCGATGGCATCACATCATTCCGATGATGAAAAAAAGGTTGGTAATGACGATCATTCATGTTGGGTAACTTGTATCAGAAGTTACTTGACAAATGATGATAAATTGAGAAAATATTAGGGATTGATTGAGGAAAAAGAGTTTCTTGATTATTGTGTATATTTCAATTATAATGAGATATGGTATTTATAGACACACTAGCTATCCAAATCAATTTAAAACAAACTATCTAAAAACAATCTAATATATCCACCTAGTTAAATGATATATCCACCCGAGTATATCCTTAAAATAATATGTCTAACTAAAACTGATACACCTGGCCGATTATATGATATATCCCTCGGGTACATTCTTAAAGCAAACTGAGTTAACCACAATACCCTTTCTAATTCATATTTGACATGCTTCTCATTCTCATTAACTTCTTCAAACTTTCAAACCTTGCTTGCTTAAGGGGTTTTGTTAAGATATATGTTAGTTGTAACTCGGTCTTGCAATGATCAATAGTTAACCTTGATTTTCTAACTTGATCTTTAAGAAAGTGACACCTTATTTATATATGCTTACTTATACCATGACTTGTTTGATGATTTTCTAGATCTATGGTTGATTGAATGTCTACAAGCAGCTTGACTTTACCATAGTCACCAATATTCAATTGTTCAAGCAATATGTCTAACCAAAGTGCTTGACATGCTGCATAAGAGGAAATAACATACTATTTCACATGAGGACAAATTAACAATCCTTTGCTTCTTTGAACTCCGAGAAACTGATGTTGATCCAAGCATGAACAGGTAGCCAACTATGTTTTTCCTATCATCTTAATCACTACTCCAATCCGAGTCTAAGTAACCATATATCCTTGCTCCAATTCTGGTTGTTTAATGAGGCATTAGCACTCCATAAACTGATGTGCCTTTGATGTATCTTATGATTCTTTTTGTTGCAAGTAGATGACATATCCTTGGTTTCTCCATGAATCTACTCAAGAATCCAACATTATAAAAAATTTAGGTCTTGTGTTGCAAAGATATCTCAAAGATCCAATGATCTGCTTATACAACATGTTATTAACCAGTTCTTCTTCAAATTATTTCTTCAGATTGATGTTGGTTTCCATTTTTGAAATTCTAGTTATCAGACTTTGGATGTCACACTGGTTGTTATGACATCCAATTCTGCACAGACAGGGATTATGCAGAACTTTAATAGTAAGTGCAGTAAATAACACAAGTAATTGTTCGCCCAGTTCAGTCCAACATGACCTACATCTGGGGGCTACCAAGCCAGGGAGGAAATCCACTATTAGTAGTATCAATTCAAAGCTAAACTCACCCGTTTACAACTTATCACTTAATCCCTACCCAATGCAATTTCAATCTTAACCTAAGATCAGAGTTCCTACTCACTCCCCCTCAATCACCTCAGTGATATTAAAGACACTTTGAAGTCACACTTCAAAAACAACTCTTGATTATGCTTCTCAGCTTAAATCAAGATACACAGCACTCACGCTTAAAAGCTTTGAGTGACACAACACTTACAACTCAATGAACACCCTATGCCAAAGCAATCATCTACTTGATAATGACTTGGCTTACAAGATACGTCTAATACAAGACTCACAAAATACAGCAGTGAAGTATGATGGACACACTAACTCTTCACGCTTCAAAATCCCTGAGACTGAATGAAGGAATGCCTTCCTTTTTATATTGCAGCACCTGGGCTTTTGCACCTGTATTTTCCTGAATTTTAGGTCACACAAGTTCCCTCAAATTCAACATTTAGGTTGCTAACAAATAGGCTATTTGTTAGGTTCATTGAATGTAGCTTGGTTGTTGATTTCCTGGATTTTCTCTCAGCTGTTGAATCCCTAAAGAATAGCCTGAGAAAAAGCTGAAACAGAAAACTGAACAACCTACAAATTAGCATATGCTGTCAGGCACGAATGTCACGACATTCAGCTTAACATCAAGGTCCATATGCTGAGTCTGTTTTTCCAGAAAACAGACTGTACAAATTTGCTGACCTGTACATGATCAAAATGACCATACTACAGTAACAGCTTACATTAATAAATGTCAAAGTGTCCAACTTAACATTTACACAATTGGCCTTAAGTTAGTTCTGTTATTCTCTTGAAGAACAAACTAAGTAATATGCTGAAGTATAGCAGAACACCACTCTGCCTAATCTTCACCAGCTGCTGTTAATGATGAATGTCACAACATCCAGTTTGACATTCAGTCAGTAGGCCTTATGTCAGGTCTGGTTCTTCCTTGATAACCAGACTGCACATGAATACTAAGTTCTAACAGAACTTCTGTTCCTTAGTATCTATTGACAGGTATGAATGTCACAGCATTCAATAATCCTGTGTTAGCTAGTCCTGCAGTAACTACAATGCAGTCACACATACATGTCATGACATCCGTCAAGACATTAGTGTTTTACCATATAATTCAGCCAATTAAACACCTACAAACTCCCCCTTTGGCAAATTTTTGGCTAAAACACTTTGATCCCCATAACAGAGTTCATAGCAGCGGAATAATACTAGCTAATACACTCAGAGTGGCAGCACACTCACACACAAGGAAGTTAAATAAAAACTTCACATAGCAGCACACACATATTAGAAGTTGCACCTAAACTTCAACATCAGCTGCAGGGGGGGAATCTTCAGATCTGTCATGAGAGTCTGTTGTAGAGACCTACTCTGTTTGTCAGGGATTGGTGGTTATTACTCACCCTTTTTGTCACAAATGTTGCCAAAGCCAATAACATAGTCAGAGCACAATGACAGAGTTCCAGACTTGGTTTTACTTCACAGTTTCAACCAAGTTAACATCCACTTGATCTTGCTTCACAGCTTCGATCAAGTGATCACCCACTTTTGCTTTACAGTAGGTACCACCATATCAGATGCCATGATTTTGTTTCTGACATCCAGAACCACTCCTGCATGAACAGCATCCTTGAACTCCTGCAGGTACAGTGGCCTTCTCTCTGTAGGGTGTCTCCTTACCCTCTTGTATCCACCCTTGTTGCAAGCAGCATAGCTATGATCTGTTGACCAATCATAGCCTAGTACAAATTGTTTAATAGGCAGAGATATTAAACAATTTATCCCAAACATCAGTGGTTGCTATAAGGTCTCAGAGAGACATATTCCCAGTTTGCTCCTTAAGTTTTCAAACTGAGTAGCATCCAGAGCCTTTGTAAATATGTCAGCCAGTTGAAGATCCGTGGCTACATGTTCCAAAGTGATCACCTTGTCTTCCACCAGATCTCTGATGAAGTGGTGCCTAATGTCAATATGTTTGGTCCTGCTGTGTTGGATGGGATTCTTGGAGATGTTGATGGCACTGAGATTATCACAGAACAATGTCATGACATTTTGAGTGACATTGTACTCAGTGAGCATTTGTTTCATCCAAACCAGTTGGGAGCAACTGCTTCCAGCAGCTATGTATTCAGCCTCTGCAGTGGACAGAGAGATACAGTTCTGCTTCTTGCTGAACCACGATATGAGGTTTTCTCCTAAGAAGAAACATCCACCTGATGTGTTTTTTCTGTCATCAGCACTTCCAGCCCAATCAGCATCACAGTACCCAGATAGGACAGGCTCAGACCCATGTGAGTACAGCATCCCATAGTCACACGTCCCATTGATGTACTTGAGAATCCTTTTGACTTGATTCAAGTGACTCACCTTGGGCTCTGCTTGGTATCTGGCACATACTCCAACTGCATAAGAAATGTCAGGTCTACTTGCAGTTAGATACAGCAGACTACCTATCATGCTCCTATACAGGCATTGATCAACACTAGGCCCTCCATCATCTTTGGTTAACTTCAGATGAGTAGGAGCTGGAGTCCTCTTGTGCCTGGCATGATCCATACCAAACTTCTTAACTATGTTCTTGGCATACTTGCTTTGGGAGAGAAACATAGAGTCCTCCATTTGGTTTACTTGCATTCCAAGGAAATAGGTCAGTTCTCCCACTAGACTCATTTCAAACTCAGACTGCATCTGGTGAACAAATTTTTTAACCATTTGTTCTGACATTCCACCAAAGACTATATCATCAACATAGATTTGAGCTATCATGATTTTGCCTTCTTCATCCTTCACAAACAAGGTTTTATCTATGCCACCCTTTCTGTATCCATTTGAGGTCAGAAATTCGGTTAACCTTTCATACCAAGCTCTGGGTGCTTGCTTCAACCCATACAAGGCTTTCTTCAACTTGTATACATGCTCAGGTTGGTTAGGATCACAGAACCCTTTGGGTTGTTCCACATAGACTTCTTCATTCAGGTAGCCATTCAAGAATGCACTCTTCACATCCATTTGGAATAGCTTAAACTTTAGGATGCATGCTACCCCCAACAGCAATCTGATGGACTCAAGTCTAGCCACAGGAGCAAATGTCTCATCAAAGTCTACTCCTTCAACTTGAGTGTATCCTTGAGCTACTAGTCTTGCTTTATTTCTAGTAATTACTCCTTTCTCATCAGATTTGTTTTTGTAGATCCACTTGGTACCAATGATGTTGGACCCTTCAGGTCTTGGAACCAGCTCCCATACTTCATGCCTTGTGAACTGCTCGAGTTCCTCTTGCATGGCAATGATCCAGTATTCATCAGTCAGGGCTTCTTTCACATTCTTTGGTTCAACCTTGGAAACAAAGCAGGAATTTGAGTTTATTCCTCTTGACCTGGTAGTTACACCATTGGTGGGATCCCCTATGATAAGATCCTTAGGGTGGTCTTTCTGAATTCTGATAGATGGCACTTTGGTGGGTGCTTCTACTTCACATTCAGGAGAAGGTTCCTGTACTTCTTCAGGCTTGACTGGACTGTCAGTTGGACTATCAAGGAATGTTTCAACATCCTCCATGACATCGGTTCCTTCCTCTTTATCATCCACAATGACATTTATGGACTCCATCAGGACATTGGTCCTGTAGTTGAACACTCTATAGGCTCTGCTGTTAGTGGAGTATCCCAGAAATACGCCTTCATCACTTTTGGGATCTAGCTTCCTTCTCTGTTCACGATCTGTGAGAATGTAGCATTTACTTCCAAAAATATGAAAGTACTTCACAGTGGGTTTTCTACCCTTCCATATTTCATACAGAGTGGAGGAGGTTCCTTTTCTCAAGGTGACTCTGTTGTGAACATAGCACGCGGTATTCATTGCTTCAGCCCAAAAGTGCATAGGGAGCTTCTTCGCATGAATCATTGCTCTGGCAGATTCTTGAATAGTTCTATTTTTTCTTTCAACTATTCCATTCTGCTGAGGAGTTATAGGGGAGGAGAACTCATGGATAATTCCTTCAGATGAGCAAAACTCATCAAACTTGGAATTCTTGAATTCAGTACCATGATCACTTCTAATCCGGACCACACAACTGTCCTTTTCCCTTTGAAGTCTTATGCACAGATCTTTGAAGACATCAAATGTATCTGACTTCTCTCTGATGAAGCTTATCCACGTGTATCTGGAATGGTCATCAACCACCACGTAGGCATACTTCTTCCCACCAAGACTTTCAACCTGCATAGGTCCCATTAGGTCCATGTGCAGCAGTTCCAGAACTCTGGAGGTTGTGGAATGTCCCAGCTTTGGGTGTGACATCTTGGTTTGCTTGCCCACTTGGCATTCTCCACAGACTCTTCCTTCATCAATCAGAAGCTTTGGCATTCCTCTGACTGCTTCCTTGGATATGATCTTCTTCATTCCCCGTAAGTGGAGATGTCCAAGTCTTCTATGCCACAGCTTCACCTCCTGTTCTTCCTTGGCTGAGGAGCATGTTGTGGAAAAGTTAGAGAGATCAGGTTCCCACAGGTAGCAGTTGTCTTTGGACCTGGTTCCTCTCATAACTTCCTGATTGTCACCATTTGTCACAATGCACAGCTCCTTAGTAAACTGAACATGAAAACCTTGGTCACACAGCTGACTTATGCTGATGAGGTTTGCAGTTAGTCCTCTTACTAACAGCACATTGTTCAGTTTTGGCACTCCAGAACAGTCCAGTTTGCCCACACCTCTTATTTTTCCTTTGGCACCATCACCAAAAGTCACATAGCTGGTGGTGTGAGGTTGAATGTCTACCAGCAGATTTTCCATACCAGTCATATGTCTTGAGCATCCACTGTCAAAGTACCAGTCTTCTCTGGAAGAAGCCCTTAGGGCAGTGTGTGCTATCCTAGCATACCATTGTTGCTTCTTAATGGGAACACATCGCTTACGTGTGTTATGCTTAGGTCTGACATGTGAGGCTCTGTTAGGGAAGCCATGAATCCAGTAGCAGAAGGCTTTTATATGTCCAAGCCTGCCACAGTGGTGACACCTCCAATTCTGGTATATTCTCTTCTGATGATCATTCATCCTAGCTCCTCGATGTTGAGACATTGGCTTTGACATCTGCTTGAACTTCTGAACTCTAGCCTTTGGGCGTTTGTGTTCAGCTCTTTTTCCAAATCCTAGCCCAGATTTGGTTCCAGACTGCTGTCCTACCTTTAGAATTTCTTCCAAGGTGTCAGTTCCCTTATTCATCATTCTGATGGATTTGGTCATCTGGTTCAGCTTGGAGGTCAGCAGGGCTATCTCATCATTTAGCCCCTCTATGGCAGACAGTTGTTTCTGTCTCTCATCTTCCAGTTCCTTGATGAGTTTCTTCTGCTTTTCTCCTTGTGCACGCACTTCTGCACTGGTGGTACACAGCTTCTTATATGCTGCAGCAAGTTCATCAAATGTCAGCTCATCTGCACTTGTGTCATCTTCAGAGACACACACACTGGTTAGTGCAGTGACATGTTTGGCAGATTCTCCTTCAGATTCACTTTCAGAATCTCCTTCAGACCATGTGATAGCTAGCCCCTTATTTTGCAATTTGAGGTAAGTAGGGCATTCAGCTCTGACGTGTCCATACCCTTCACAGCCATGACACTGGATTCCCTTCCCATGGTTGAACTTCTCCTCAGAAGTTGATCTTTTCTTAATGTCAGACGGGATGTTCTTGACATTAGGTCTACCTCTTTGATCAATCTTCTTCATGAACTTGTTGAATTGCCTCCCAAGCATGGCTAAGGCTTCTGATATACTTTCATCACCTCCTGTATATCCTTCTTCTGACTCCTCTTCAGCATTTGTTATAAAGGCTATGCTTTTCTTCTTCTCAGCATACTCACCTAAGCCCATTTCAAAGGTTTGGAGAGAACCAATGAGCTCATCTACCTTCATATTGCTGATGTCCTGAGCCTCCTCTATGGCAGTGACCTTCATAGCAAACCTCTTAGGCAAGGACCTGAGAATCTTTCTTACAAGTTTCTCTTCAGTCATTTTCTCACCTAGTCCACCAGAGGTGTTTGCAATTTCAAGAATATTCATGTGAAAGTCATGAATAGTCTCTTCCTCTTTCATCCTCAGATTTTCAAACTTGGTTGTCAACATTTGAAGTTTGGACATCTTCACCTTGGAAGTACCTTCATGAGTTACCTTGAGGGTATCCCAAACTTCCTTAGCTAGTTCACAATGGTGCACCAGCCTGAAGATGTTCTTAGTGATTCCATTGAACAGTGCATTCAAGGCTTTGGAGTTTCCAAGTGCTAATGCCTCTTGCTCCTTGTCCCAATCTTCTTCGGGAATCTGCACACTGACTCCATCTTCATCAGTCCTCGTTGGATGTTCCCATCCCTTGTTGACAGCTCTCCAGACTTTGCTGTCTAGGGACCTTAAGAAGGCTATCATGCGAGGCTTCCAGTCATCATAATTAGATCCATCCAACATGGGTGGTCTGTTTGAGTGTCCTAAATCCTTGTCCATGGTACTAGAAAGTAACTTCCCTAGATCTCACCCAGAACTTCACAGGCAGGGTGCCTGCTCTGATGCCAATTGAAATTCTAGTTATCAGACTTTGGATGTCACACTGGTTGTTATGACATCCAATTCTGCACAGACAGGGATTATGCAGAACTTTAATAGTAAGTGCAGTAAATAACACAAGTAATTGTTCACCCAGTTCAGTCCAACATGACCTACATCTGGGGGCTACCAAGCCAGGGAGGAAATCCACTATTAGTAGTATCAATTCAAAGCTAAACTCACCCGTTTACAACTTATCACTTAATCCCTACCCAATGCAATTTCAATCTTAACCTAAGATCAGAGTTTCTACTCACTCCCCCTCAATCACCTCAGTGATATTAAAGACACTTTGAAGTCACACTTCAAAAACAACTCTTGATTATGCTTCTCAGCTTAAATCAAGATACACAGCACTCACGCTTAAAAGCTTTGAGTGACACAACACTTACAACTCAATGAACACCCTATGCCAAAGCAATCATCTACTTGATAATGGCTTGGCTTACAAGATACGTCTAATACAAGACTCACAAAATACAGCAGTGAAGTATGATGGACACACTAACTCTTCACGCTTCAAAATCCCTGAGACTGAATGAAGGAATGCCTTCCTTTTTATATTGCAGCACCTGGGCTTTTGCACCTGTATTTTCCTGAATTTTAGGTCACACAAGTTCCCTCAAATTCAACATTTAGGTTGCTAACAAATAGGCTATTTGTTAGGTTCATTGAATGTAGCTTGGTTGTTGATTTCCTGGATTTTCTCTCAGCTGTTGAATCCCTAAAGAATAGCCTGAGAAAAAGCTGAAACAGAAAACTGAACAACCTACAAATTAGCATATGCTGTCAGGCACGAATGTCACGACATTCAGCTTAACATCAAGGTCCATATGCTGAGTCTGTTTTTCCAGAAAACAGACTGTACAAATTTGCTGACCTGTACATGATCAAAATGACCATACTACAGTAACAGCTTACATTAATAAATGTCAAAGTGTCCAACTTAACATTTACACAATTGGTCTTAAGTTAGTTCTGTTATTCTCTTGAAGAACAAACTAAGTAATATGCTGAAGTATAGCAGAACACCACTCTGCCTAATCTTCACCAGCTGCTGTTAATGATGAATGTCACAACATCCAGTTTGACATTCAGTCAGTAGGCCTTATGCCAGGTCTGGTTCTTCCTTGATAACCAGACTGCACATGAATACTAAGTTCTAACAGAACTTCTGTTCCTTAGTATCTGTTGACAGGTATGAATGTCACAGCATTCAATAATCCTGTGTTAGCTAGTCCTGCAGTAACTACAATGCAGTCACACATACATGTCATGACATCCGTCAAGACATTAGTGTTTTACCATATAATTCAGCCAATTAAACACCTACAATTTTTATGATAATAGGGTTGCAACCACTCATCTTAAATCTATTTAAGATGGCCTCTGGATATTTCTTCTGATGCAAGAAAGTTCTTTGTTTGGCTTCCATGATTTCCATTCATAGAAAATATGTCAACTTTCCTATGTCAGACATTTCAAACTCACTTTCCATGTTTGCTTTGAACTTTGTCAAATTTTTATTCATTTGAACCTGTAACCAGTAAGTCATCTACATAAATACATAAAATGACTTGGTCTTATTCATTTGAGCCTTTGACATAAACACCATGTTCTGATGTGCATTTGTTGAAACCTAGCTTAATTAAGAAGCTATGAATCCCCTTCTTCCAAGCTCTATGTGCTTGCTTAAATCCATACAAATACTTTTTCAATCTTCACATTAAGTCTTCTTGACCTCTTACCTCAAAACCTGGTGGTTGCTTCACATAGAACTCTTCTTCTAGAGGTACATTCAAGAATGCATACTTCACATCAAGTTGGTTCATCTTCCAACCTTTATATGTTTCTTTGGCCACAACCAACCTTATGCTTTCGAGCATGGCCACGTGTGCATATACTTCATTGATATCTACTCATGGTCTTTGGAGAAAGCCTTTTGGAAAAAATCTTACTTTGTACTTGGCAATCTTACCATTTGGTTTCAATTTCAACTTCTAAACCCATCTTACATCAATTTCTTTCTTGCTTAAGTTCTCAACCAAATCACATGCCTGGTTTTTTCCAATGGCCTTGAGTTCCTCAACTATTGCATCTTTCTAATTTTCATCATGTAGAGCTTGCACATAATTGATTAGGTATGCCTTAACCATAATAAATTCTTTAATTAGTTCACCATTTTCTCTTATTGCTTGATTAGAAAATATATCATAGCCATTCATCCTGACTGGTGGAGCTCTAGTTATGCTTGATCTTCTTACTCCTTGAGTTTGTGCAGGCTCAGTTGGTGCAACATATTCCTCATTAGGCATAGTAGTTTTTATGTGGCTTGAAATTTAACCTTCTTGCACTGGAATTTCTGGAATTTTCATCCAATTCCAACCTTTTCTTTCATCAAACTCCACATCTATGTTGATCACAACCTTGTTCTCAATTGATGATAACAACTCGTAGGTACCTGTTGAATGATATTCAACCATTACCATAGTTTGGCTTCTATCATCAAACTTTGTTCTATGTTGTTGATGACGTCCCGTTAGTGTATATATTTAGTCGAAGAATCAGAGCAAAACAAGTGAAAGTTGAGCTAAAATGTACCAAACTTTGTTTATCTTTCCAAACAGCCCAAAAAATGCTTATGGCAGCTGAATCTATGAAACCTGCATGGGTTGGAAACAACACTAGCCCATATATGAGGAGAGCTAATATGTTTACCAATGCATCCTAATGACGTACCAAAAACAACCTTTCTGCTTCTTCTTTTAGGTAAGCCCTCCAAAAACCAAAGAGATTCTCCCTTTTCTTACAATTAGCCAATGCATTAGAGATGTGGATGTGGAGTGTAAGGGATAACTTCTCTATCTCAGGCATCTGACTAATCCTATTGTATGGTGTCTTTCCTTTCATAGAAAATCCCAAAAGTTTGCCAAATTCCTCCAAGGTTGGAGTCAACTGAAAGTCTTGGAATAAGAAACTTCAAAGTGGAGGATCATAGAACTGAGCCAAAGCGGTTATGATTGGTGCTTGAACATTTACTAAGAGGAGGTCCAAAATCTGGCCAAACTTTCTTTGCAAAGTAACCCTGAACCATGAGGTAAGTTCACTCAAAAGTATTGATATGTTAGCATTGTCTGGCATTTTGGCTTTGAATGGTAATGTTTTCCTTCTTTCTGAACCCATTACAAACTTGTTGAGCTAACAACTGCATATTTAAAGATTCCTTGAAAACAAAATTTTGTATGAGTGTCATGATGTTATACAGATGATCATGAATGCATGGTATTTGGTTTTGGATATCATAAGGTAACTCAAAACAAACTATTTGGTAGGCCTCTTAACAGATAGTTCTAAGTTGGTTACCCATAAACCCACTCACAAGATAATTTATATGTTTTTGGATAAGGTTCCCAAAGTCACAGACCATTATCGTATCAATGTCATGCAACAGGCTAGCCGGTTTATGACAAGAGTGACGAAAGGTCTATTCTGAGGAGAGTTTTCATGTCGGGTGCAACAAAGAGAGGCCCTTGGAGTTCAACATTATGTAACTACCAAAGCAAAAACGGGTTCTAAGATGGGCTCCTAGAGTCATGGACCCTTCATGAATAAACTTCATGTGACAAGCTAATTGTCTTATAACGAGATCTACAAACAGGTATACTCTAGGGGAGTCTTCATGCTAGACACGCAAGGAGTGGCCCTTGGGGACTAACACTACACAACTTCCAATTCTAACTTATGCGTTCTCTCTTATTTTCCAAAGCTTGAATGTAGAGCTTTATTCATAATATCAAAAAATGCGATAAAGCAGAGATAAGGAAAACATATAACAAAGAAGAAAAAAGAAACAAACAAAACTAACACACATACGAAAACCTAACTAAACTAGGTTTAACTCGCTTATGAGATATTCATGTCCCCAACAGAGTCGTCGTCTGTCGTACCTCGAAAAAATGAGAACACGACGCTCACAAAGCGTAATCCTATGCTCACGGGATGAACTGAATAGAGTCTCCACTGAACTTTATTTATTCCCAAATAGGAAAAGGGAAAATATTGATAAAACTCATAAAAGAAAGGATAAATTATGGTCATCGCAACCAATATCAGAGTTCGGGAGTCGGTTATGCAATTTATTCCCAAATATGAAAAGGGAAAATATCGATAAAACCCCTAAAATAAAAGATAAGATATGGTCATCGCAACCAATATCAGGGTTCAGGAGTCAGTTACGTAAGGAGAAGGTATTAACACCCCTCACGTTCGTTATACTCAATGAGAACCGTTTAGTTAGTTTCAATTTAAATGTTAGCTTATGTTAGTTTATGATCTTCTAATTATTTGAGATATAAAAAGAGATAAGAGAAATGTTTTTGAATTGAATGTTAATGAGAAAGGACCTAAAAAGGTTTTTATTATTAGGGGGAAGAAAAGAACTAAACATGTTTTTTTTATTAATAGGCCTGACAAGATTTTGCAATCTTACTCCTACGAATCTCTATGTGCAATAGAGAACTCAAGGCTTACGCAGTTCTTAGTAGAAAATGTTTATTTGTTGGTCGATTTTAGAGAAAACTATCTTGTATTAATCGGCGAGAAACATTATTTTACCCAAAACAAATGAGGAGCGGATGTATACATCATATCGAATGAATTTACAAATCAACATTCAGAAAAACGTCACTTATCTCGACTCAATAATTGTGGATGAAGCATTTCTTTGCATCATCTTAAGACAAGATATCTTTCATTTATGAAAAGGTTTTGAAGATTAATCGCACGACGGAGAGAAAATAGTTTGATTGGTTGAATGTATTTTAAATGAATGACGAATGCTCAATGAGAACGAGACCTAAGTCTCGAGATCAATCAATTGGGGTTCCATCGGAATTCTAGATTCCAATGGTCATTTTTCATTCAAGATTATTTAATAAAATATTTGGTGGACAATGAACGTTTGATAATAATCAACTGTTCAAAGAGTCACGCCAGAATGCTTGATCCCAATGACCCTTATTTTGTGTGGGTTTTGGATTTTGAATGTTTTAAGAACGAAAGAAAAGAATGAATGGTTAACCCAAAATGCATATCTCGGGACTATTCATTCAAGGGTTCCCACCGGAATTCTAGATTCCAACGGTCCTCTTCCTTCGTATTTGTTTAAGAAAAGTTTTAAGATTGTGTTTAATTTTAAGAAAAAATCACTCGATATTTTGATTAAAGTTTGATTCAAATAAATTATTTGAGAAAGGTTAGGTTTTTGAAAATTTACTTTATGTTAATCAAGAGATCATTGTAAGGAAGCCCAAGAGTAAACCACGGAATCAGAGATAGCAATATGACATCATATGTACAAACACACTTTCATAGTAATTAAATCGAAAGAAGCAAAATCAAGGTGTGCACAGATTAAAATCGTGATGTGAGGATGCGAATCAAAGTCATATAATGCAAAGTCCATAAGTATCACATTGTTTTTTAACGTTAAAAATGATGTATTCATAATGGTCGTAATCGGAATAAAATCAATGGAAAAAATAAAAACAAAATAAAATGGCAATATAATATCACAAATAAAAATATGTGTAAAAAATTAGAAAGAATGTTTTTTGGATAGTTAGAAAAAATGCAAAAGAAATTAAAAAACAAAGGTTAAAAATGAAGAAAAAGAAGATTTTTTTTTGGAAAAGTGACAGCAAGGGTTCAAACCCAAGACTTAGGGACAGGAGACATGAAGCTTCAACCACTTCCCCAAGGTCCTATTGCTGATAGGGAAGTACATTTATAAATATATATAAGAAAAATAAATCACGAAAACAAAGGAAAGGAAGGGCACTTGGTCTCGAACCCAGGTCACGGTACCGTGACCTTTAAGTTGTTAACTTAAAACACTTAATAATATATGACATAAAAAAACACGCATAACCAAATAAGAAGGGGCCAACTCAGATTTCACCCACTTGAACCCTAATTTTCCTCTTAAACCAACCGTTCCCCTTATCTTCCAAGCAGAGAACACGATTATTTCTTCAGAAACCAACAAAACAAGGACAAAAAAAAAACTCTCTTGATTGAAAATTTCTTCCAGATTTCTTACTACCTAAATCTACATATTTATTATTTGTTTCTTCCACACAAAACCAATAAAAAAATTATGGTAAAAACATCCCAAACTCAGTTATAACAAAATCTCATGAACATTTTGGAACAACAAATCAATCGCAATATAGAGCAAAAAGCGACACAAACTTTCAACTCATAAACAAAGATATCACCTTAGATAAACCAAAGCGACAAATTCAGGTTCCTCCTTTCTCGACTCTGTAGCCTTTTCCTGTTACACTCACTTCATTTTTTTGTATGTGTTTTTTTCCGAATTTTGATAGGTAGTTCTTGAAACAATTTTGTGTTTATGGTTATCCTTTTTTTCTGGTATGAAATCGAAAACCTCTCTCTCTCTCTCTCTCTCTCTCTCTATATATATATATATATATATATATATATATATATATATTTATATATATTCTGATATGAACTCGAAAAACTATATATGTGTTGGTGTTATGAAAATCGAAAAAACTCCCTGTCGCATCTCGAAAAATACGATTCATCGCGAAGGTCGTAGAAAAAATTATGTTCGAACAGAGTCGCCACCGAACTTTATTTATCCCAATGAAGGAATAGGAAAATATCGATAAAACCTTTAGGAAATGGAATAATGGTCGTCGCAACCATATTCGGGTTTGGGAGTGGAATACGTAAGGGGAAGGTATTAGCACCCCTTATGTCCGTTGTACTCAACGGGAACCTTTTAGTTCTAATTTGTGTTTCGAGTGTTAATTTATGTTTGTTTGTTATCTTTGGGTTATAAAATATATTGAAAATAGAAATGGATGAGAACTTCAGAAAGGGAAAGGGGAGGTTTTTTTATTAGTGTGCTCGTGAAGATACAACAATTTCCTGCCTACGTATCCTTATGGTGCAATAAGGAAATCAGAGCATTTGTAGTTCGGGGAACTACGGTTGGTTGGTGTCTTTTATCGAACAACTGTTTAGATCGCATTCTACAGGCTAAACGCTGGCTTGTCTACTCTCGGAGGAGGCTTAAGCATTGGTTTGTTGTGCGCATTAGAAAGGATTAAACATTGTTCTTTCTGAAAAGATTTTTAGTCACACGGGGGTGACAAGTTGACTCAATATGTTGGGTGTTTTGTTTGATTGGTTATGATTGCACGAGGGCGAGAAAAGATAGGTTTTATGTGTTGAGATATTTTTGGTTGAGATGTTTTTGGTTGGATGACGATTACTCGGATAGTCGAGTAAGACAACTCGTATCCCAGTAGTCGGGAAAGGGAGTAGAAGACTCTATACCACGTTCTTTTTCATCCTTAATTATTGAAAGGATTTGATAATAATTCAAATGTTTTGAATGGACGACGAATACTCGGATAATCGAGTAAGATAACTCGTATCCTAATAATTGGGAAAGGGAATAGAAGACTCTAGACCGCTTTCTTTTTCATCTGAGTGATTATGAAAATAAGTTTGCGTATGATTGATGTATTTTCAGAATGAACGACAAGTACTTGAATGACTAAGTAAGACAACTCATATCCAAGCATTTGAAAAGAGGAATTGAAAACTCAAGACCATCTCCTTTTTCGTTTAGTTTTGATTGATTTATTAATTTATGGAAAACTGACAATTGTTCGACTGACCGAGTAAGGGAACTCGTATTCAAACAGATGAGGAGAGAAGTTGAAGGCTCAAAGTCATCTCCCTTTTCATTCAACTTATTGTAAAAAATGTTTTGATTTAAACGGGACATTTCAATTGAGTTTGAGAGAAAATACTCGACGTTGGATCGAGGTTTTAGATTTGTGTTTTGGATGAAGTGAATTTATTTAGTGTATTTCTCTTCTACTCGATAAAAATCGAATATGTCTCATTGTAAGAAATCCCAAGAGTAAGCTATGTGAGGTTGATGGCGATGCTTTAAAAGCGATCGACTTACAAGGGCGTTTTGAATTGATTTGGAAAAGGCGCACTCGATATTGACCGAGGTTTGTATTTACATGTGCATATGAATTGAATTATGAAAATGGCCTCGAAATGGGATTGCTTATGAATTTTAGCTTATGCAACGTGAATGCAAAGTAACCAACAAGAAAATAAAGAGTCTCATTGTAAGGTAACCCAAGAGAAAGCCTTTTGTATGCAAAAGTGACCTATGCTAAACAAAGGATAATGGTCTTACAAACATGTCCCTCTAAGGTGGTGCCATGATGCCATTCTTACAGCATGCATGTAAGTTGCGGATGAAAATCCAAGTGTTTACAAAGTATCATAAAGAGTAAAGGAAGACTTCCAAGCAAAGGTCCTAAGACGAAATCTTCTAAGTCCAAGTTGATTAAGAGTGGAGTGAATATTTTTGGTCTTTATCATTTTATCATGTTTTTGTTATTTTTAATGTATGATGACAATAAAATAAATAACAAGTAAATAAACATGCATGATGAGTTTGTACAATGATGATGATAATGAGTACTTGAATGCAAATTACAAGGTAATGACATAAAAGTAAATCACAAGATAAAGAATGGTAATATCACAATAATAATGGTTAGTGAATGTAAATGAACAATAAAATAAATTGCAAGGAAGTAGAGTGCAATAATGTAAATGTTAGAAGTTAGTAGTTAATGGTTAGTAGCAATAAAATAAATTGCAAGGAATTAAAGTGCAATAATATAAATGTTAGTAGTTAGTAGTTAGTAGAATAACAATAAGCAAATGGATTAACAAGATAATATAGAGAATATGGTTTCATCTATGCATCAAATGACTCAAATATGGGTGAAATAGAGGCAATTTATCAATGCCTCAAAGTATCATGAATGATCTATTGATCAACCATTAATAGGTTTGAAACATTGAAGATTTAATCAACTCTAAACAACCATGTCATGATCTAATAGAACTCATCAACCAAATAAATGTAACAACAAGTAAACAATAAATATTAAATGATAACAAGAAACAAAGTTTGATTGAAAATGGTGGATAAAAAGTAGTAAGAGCAAAAATCCCCAAAAGGGTGTAAACTCAACAAAAACCGCTTGTCTCAAAGTTGACTCAAATCTCTCTCAAAACACAACCCAAGAGTAAAAAGTCATTTTCAAACATAAAACAAAACCAAAAATGTCAAGGAGTTTGAGTCCAAAATACTACCAAGATTGTGGTGTCAAAACTAGGTTATTGATGTGTTTGGGTTTGAGAATGAAGAAAAAAACTTAGAAAAGGGTGGTTATGGTTATTATGGTAGAAAAATGGAAGGGAAGGAAGTTGTATGTTTATGTGGTGGTGGTGAATGATTATGTGAGTGAAGGTCACAAGTTTGCTACTGTTTTCGTTGTGTGGAGATTGTGGATTTTTACATGGTGGTTGGGTTGTTCAAAGAAGAAAAGAGGGTCTGGGTGAGTTAGGATTTAGGTTGAAAAGAGGGAGCTTGAATTTGATTTGGACAGAGGTTTTGTGGCTTTCAAGCTTGAAAAATGAGTGGGGATAGTGCTCTATTTATAGGGGAAGCAAAGGGGTTGAAGTGGGTGAAGCAAAGGGTCCTTAGGGTAAAAAATAGAGCTATTTCTGCTGTCTGCGCAGGTGTAATCGGTTACCTTGATTAGGGTAATCGGTTAAACAGTCCCAAAATGGCCAAAAAATCAGTTTTTGGTCTGGGTAATCGGTTACCCTGATTAGGGTAACCGGTTACCCAATTTTTTTTGTTTGAAATAATGAATGTATGTATGTGCAGTAGGGTCATGGATCAGATGAAAATTGTATCGGGGTAGGGACAAAATTGGGGTATGACACTCCCCCTCTGTTGGTGTTATGAAAATCGAAAAAAAGTTGCCCCTCTGTTGGTGTTATGAAAGTCGAACCCCCTCTCCATTTTCATCCTTTATGTTACTGTTATATATTGAGGGAAATTAGGGTTTATTTTATGTTTATGGAAGGCTGTCAGAGTGACTTTATCTTTGATGCAGAAAAAATGTTGAATTGGTGCAAGCTCTACCGTGTTAACAAAACAGGGGAAAGAACAACATTGTTTTTTGCCGTAGAAAAAACAAAGGTCATTTTGGTGATAAATTATGTTGTAATGCTGAAATTTCCTTGTTGTTATTTCTTTTTGAATTTGAATTTTCATGTGATTTGGTTATGGTTTTCTTGGCAACTAAACAAACTTTATATAATAACTTAAACAAATTTGTTTTCGCTTTCTCTTTTTTTTTAATGTGAAATGTTTCTTTGTTTGTTTATATTGTTATAGGTATGGTAATGGATCGAGTTTGGAAATTAAGATCTCATGGATGAAAGCTTAGAGTCATGGCATGGAAATTAAGATCTCATGGATGAAAACTTGGAGGCATAGCAATTATGGAGCAATTGGACATTTGAAGATTAGTTTTTTTTAGGGCCTACTTAGAATTTTTCTTTTTCAAACTTATTATATGTAACCATACATTAACATGTACTTGTGATATATCAATCTTTCTTATAACCTTGTGAAATTCTTTGGTAATGTAATGATAAACAATGAAATTTGTGACTTATTTTTTGAGTTATGTTTTTTTACAAAATAATATTTGATTTACAAATAACAAAATAGACAAATGAACGCTTAAAAAAGAAATGATGAATGAAACACCTATATCTCTGGATTAAAACTTGTTCCATCAAGAGAATGAATGAATGCACGTAAGTCTTAAATAAAAAGAAAACTTTAAGAAATATGGTGTATGAATGGAATGAGTTTCATGTAGCCTTAAGCTTGATTAAAATTCCAACTATCCTCAAAAGGAAACACCCATTCTTAATGATAACCTAATGAAATGCAAAATGAATGCCAATACATGCTTGGATAAGGAATGCCATGGTCTGACTATTCAAATAATCAAATGAAAAGTACAAGTTTTTGACTTTATACATTAAAGATTAATCAAAGACTGGATGCAACTTTAAATAATGCAAATGAAATGCTAATGAATGATGCAGATGCCTGAATTCAGATGAATTAGGTGGTTGTGAAGGGACTGAAATGCAGGTTAACCTAGTGCTAATGAATGAATGCAGTAATATGGCCTTGATTGCTTAAAGTCAATTAATGAAAGATTAGCATTAAGACCTTAAGTCACCAGTCCAAAACAATTAAGTGAAATTCAAAGTCAATGCTGATTATGGGCATGCAATGGATAAAGAAAATGTAATGGCTAGTCAGGGCAACTGAATCAAGAGGAGTGACCAAAAGTTCCACACTTTTAAACCTAATTTAAACCTATACGGCCAAATGAAGTAGTCATAAGAAATTAAATCAAATAATGGGATATAGATTAATGAAATGACTGTATACAAATGCACATCAATGGATGAAATGCAGATGATCATGTGGGGGGAAATTTAGGGTATGCCAATCCCCATCGAAAGATAATCAATAAACCCTAAGGCACTCTACAAATAGGAAGATCATATACTCGCAAACCTCCAACGATTCCAATGGAAAACTCAGGTACGCTTCCACTTTCTTTCTCATCTTGAATTCGGTAGGGGTTTATAGGATATGAGTTCATAGGATATAGACTCATTGGGATTAATTTAAGATTATGTTTTTGATTTCTATATGGGTAAAAATACATTCCATAATGAACTGATCCAACAGAGTGGCCTAGTTGAAATTTTCCCCTCCTACATATGTGTGTAATATCTATAGTCCCTTTGATCGAGTATGCCTCTAAAATACATTGTCATGCTGAAATAAGTCAGTATGAGATATTTGACTTATTTATTATTACTAAGTATATTCGGGTATCAAGAAGTATAATAGTTGACTATATAATAGTGACATTTGGATAACATTGATGTGTTGTTAGACGTTGCTTTTTATTTATAATATTAAATAAGTAATATAATATATTTGTCAATGACATTCTTAAGATGTACTGGCTTTAACTAGAGAATTGCAATACACTAGTATGTTAGTGTGATATTCACTCATTCATGTATTCTCAAAATCCTAATCACACTAGAATTTTGAGTTCGTCTTCTCTTTAAGGCTTCAGATCATTCAGAGTTATCACCATAAATGGAAGACTTCTTCGTTGCAGATTATGTTCGTGTGGACTAAGTAAAGGAAATGCCATTTCTGTGGTATGAATGATCAATCCGTTTTGACGATCAAAGATTCTGCATTACAAGATGTAATCAATCGATCATTAACTGATGACCATTTGCAATGATCCTTCACAAGGAAATTTTTGTATTTTTATCTGCTATTTTTACCTTAATTATTCACGATTTCTCTTATTTAAGACCTAATGAAAGGTTCATAAACATAAATTTTAAAGCTCTACCATCACCCGCTTTATACTAACACAAGTTGTATATATATTATAAGCACTTAATTATTTTGTTTATACAAACTTCAATTGAGGCATATCATTACAAAAAGAAGCATGTGTACCCTACATCCTCATTATAATAATTAGGGATGGAAAAATGGGTTGGACCCATTATGTTGACCTATTTATCTCGTTGTTATTTTCAAGGTGAGTTGTGATTTTAAACCCTTCATTACTAATTGGCTCGTCCCGCCTAAACTATTAAATAAATTGAATTATGATAGGCCATTGCGAGTTGTATTGTTAGGTTAAAATAAAGTTAAAGAAAAACTATTTTTAAACATTTATTTATAAGTCACAATTTATTTTCTAAATTTTTGGAATGTTGGTTGAAAATAATCACTTTAGTTTCAAAAATCTAACCTCAAATTTCTCATAATTTGTCCATTTGTGAACTATTTAACATTTTATATTAGGTTGTTGACTTATTAGAGTTTTAGATGATTAAATATGAATATTCGAGTATATGAAATGATAATTTCATATTTTTAATAGTCATTAGTCATAAATTTTGGCATTTTTTCATTCTTAATAAACCTCTTAACCTAAATAAAATTGGTATATGCAATACATTGAACTTGAGTACAATTAGCACAATCATGGATTAGCATAATGATCATAAGTTACAACACATCAGCAACTAAAACTATTGCCTATAGGTCATTCCTCATATCAAATTTTGAAAGAATAATTTTTGACAACATACTTTTTAACATATACATTTTCTTTTCTAATGGTTAAAACAAATATTTTTTTATTATTCTTTTTAAAAAAAAGCTGAAGTATAGCAGGGAAGGGAAAAATGATCAGGTAAAGATTGGCCATATAATAGTGAAAACAAAGTAAAAAAAAACTCAACAAATAAATTTTCTAGCTTAAAATAGAAAATAAAGTTTAATAACACCCTCTTTTATCCCTCCTCAATCTGAGTAAAACAGATACTGCAATCTGCAACATTTCATGCCTATATAAACTTAAATCTCATTTAGTAACTGTGAGATATTGGATCGAACTCTAGTATGGTCGAATGATAGCTTCTTGGTTCGACAATTTGACAAGACCTTAGCATGTCGTCGAAGTCTGTTCACATGTTATAGTCGAAGTATGCTAGGATTGTTAGCATGTCGAATTAAGCCTGTTTGTTATGCCTAATTGTTTAAGTTAGGTTATTCTCTAAGTTAGCTTGTGTAATGAGTATGTGTGTAAAAGCCCATTAGTTTAGTATGTTAGTTTTCTTATAAATATCATACTAATCTCTCATTATTGCATAATGCAAATCCTAATTAGGGTGAGAGAGGTTATTTGCTATTCTGTAACACTTGTAATCTTGTTTCATAGAGAAAGTAATGAATAACAGTTTATAACCAATTTCATTATGTTCTTATTGTTTTCTTCTTTTCTACCCATGTGGGTTTCTTACTAATCAAGAAACTAATTATACTTTGTAATTCTGGAATCATTTTCACAACAAATTTGTGCGGTGAGCATGGATGAGATATCGTCAACAAAGTATGAGATTGAAAAGTTCACTGAAGTGAACGATTACGATCTCTAGCGTTTGAACATGAAAGCCCTACTGGTTCAATAGGGTTGTTTAAAAGCGTTGAAGGGAGTTGCAGCCATGGATGTTGTGTTAAAGGATAAATAAAATTTGAATATGGTTGCATAATTCATTTGAGCGGGGTTCAATAGTGACTTGCATAGTAGATCACATGCAGAAGCTTCGCCTTTCGTCGCCCTAATACTGCCCCTACTGCATTATCACTTGCATTGCACATGATCTCAAAAGGGAGAGACCAATCAGGGGAAATAACTATGGGGGCAAACACAAGTTCCTTCTCCAGGGTCTCGAAGGCTTCCCTGCACTCTTTGTCAAAAAGAAAATGTGTGTCTTTCACCAGTAGGCTAGTTAGTGGTTTTGCGATCTTAGAGAAATCTCTTATGAACCTGCGGTAGAACCCCGCATGTCCCAAGAAGCTTCAGATGCCTTTTTCATTCACCGGTGGTGGTAAATTAACTATTGCCTCCACTTTTTCTATGTCCACTTCGATGCCTCGGTTGCAAATCTTGTGTTCCAATACTATCCCTTCACGTACCATGAAATGACACTTTTCCCAATTCAGGATCAAATTTGTTTGCTGGCATCTTTCTAACACAAGTGACAAGTTAGTTAAACATTTATCAAATGAAGAATCGAATACTGAAGAGTCATCCATAAATACTTCCATATGCTTTTCGAGCATGTCAGCAAAGATTGATGTCATACACCTTTGAAAAGTGGCAGGTGCGTTGCACAACCCAAATGACATTCTTCTGTAAGCGAAAACACCATAGGGGCATGTGAAGGCAATCTTCTCTTGATCTTCAGGGGAAACCGCAATATGATTGTATCCCAAGTACCCATCGAGGAAATAATAATAGTCATGACCGACTAACCTTTCCAACATTTGATCAATGAATGGTAACGGAAAGTGGTCCTTTCGTGTTGCCATGTTCAGTCTCCTGTAGTCGATGCACACTCTCAAACCTGTAACAGTTCTGGTTGGAATTAACTCATTCTTCTCAGTTTTAATCACCGTAGTGCCCTCTTTTTTTGGTACCACGTGGACTGGACTTACCCATAAACTGTCGGAAATAGGACAAATTAATCATGCATCCAACAATTTTATAACCTCTTTACGTACCACTTCTTTCATTGATGGGTTAAGTCTTCGTTGTGGTTGCACCACCGGCTTATGATCATCTTCCATTAAGATCTTGTGCATGCAAACTGTTGGGCTTATACCTTTCAAATCCTCGATTGCCCATCCGGTTGCGCCCTTGTATTTTTTTAGCACTTGAATGAGTTCTGCTTCTTGGACACTTTGTAGACTGACATTGATACTAGTTGGCCATTTTTTTCTCAGTATCTAGAAATACATACTTCATATTTGTTGGTAGCTGCTTTAGATTTACCCCTGTTTTGGGTTCTTTAGTGATATCTGATGGTGGCGGTGGTCTTAAATCTTCCCACCGATGTGGTTTAGATCTAATCCATTCAGGTTATTTTCCCATCATAGCGAGCACCTCAGAGTCACCCTCATCTTCATCACTTTCAAAAATCGATAGACTCAAAACACGTTCTAATGATGACTAGGGCATTTGCTTTTCAATTTCTTGAGCAATTACCTGATCTATTATCTCTACAATATGGCCTGTGTAAATATCATCTTTGTATTGCATCTTGTTCTGCACATCTATCTTTAACTCTTCATCATAGACTTTGAGGGTCATTGTTCCTCCCTCTATGTCTATCATACATCGTCTTGTCTCCAAGAATGGTCTGCCCAATATGAGAGGAATCTCCTCATCTTCGGGCATTTCCAGAATGACGAAGTCAATTGGGAAAGCAAACTTGTCAATTTTTACAAGAACGTCTTCCACAATCCCATAGGGTCGCCTAACAGAGTGGTCAATAAACTGAAGTGTCATCCGAGTATCTTGAACGGTGCCAATGCCTAATTTCTTTTAGATGGATAGTGGCATCAAGCTTACCCTTGCTCCTAAGTCAATTAGAGCCTTCTTGAATTTTCTATCACCAATAGTGCATGGAATAGTAACCGATCCCCTATCTTTCTTTTTCACTGGGATTTTCATACCTTGAAGAAGGGCACTACATGTTTCAGTCAGGATGATCGGGTCTATGTCAGTGGAACGCTTTTTGGAGATGATGTCTTTCATGAACTTGACATATATTGGCATTTGCTCTAATGCCTCAGAGAAAGGGATGTTTATTTCAAGCTTTTTGAACATTTCCAGGAACCTCTCAAAATTTGTTTCATGTTGATCTTTCTTCTTCAGTCTTGGACGATAAGGGAGTTTGATGACTGGTTTCAGAACTTTTTCCTTCTCCTTGACAGGTGGCAGCACTACTTCTTCATCTTGGTCCTTGGTTTCCTTGATTTCTAAGTCCACTTCTAACAATCCATCTTCCTCCATACTATTTTCTTCCATTGACTTCCCACTTCGGGTTATGACAGCGTTAACATTGTTATGTTCCCGCAGATTTGTTACCGTACCACTAGGTAGGGTTCCCGGAGCTTGAGAATTTGAAGCTAACTGTTGTGCTATTTGACCCATTTCAACTTCGAGATTTTTTATGGAAGCAGTGGTGTTTTTCTGATTGGTTATAGTTTCTTCTTGAAATTGCATGCTGTGGGCGGCTAGTTTTTCAATGGTGATCTCCTGTTCAACCTTTTCAGGTGCCTGTTGTTACTGCTGTTGTTGATACTGATTCTGATATTTCCTTGTACCCTGTTGCGGAACATTCCCTCTCTGATCCTTCCAGGAGAAATTCAGATGATTCTTTCAACCTGGGTTGTAAGTGTTGGAGTAGGGATTATTCTGCTTCAAGATTTTGATCTCTTCAATTTGTTGGGGAGTAGCAAAGCAATAAACCGTGTGATGAGGTCCATTACAGATTTCACAAGTGCTAGCCTGAGCCGGCTGGACTTGAGTTGTTTGTTGAGTACCTATATTCATAGCTTTTAATTTCCTTTCTACTTCGGCAGCAACTGTGTCTTCCAGACGGATTTTATTTGTCTCTAATTTTAAATCAATTACCCCTTCTGGATGACTAGTACACCTATCGTATAAGTCTAGATGCTCATTGGCAGTTATTGCTTCAATAATCCTTTTAATACCGATGGTTGTTGAGAAATTTGTTGAGCCACCAGCTACTGTATCAATCAACTATTTTTTTTTATTTTCAGCCTGTTAGCGAACATCTGCATTTGTTCAGTCTGATCCATATTATGAGTTAGACATACCACTAAGACCCTTTTGAATCTTTTGTAGGCGTCTCCCAATGATTCACCATCCTTCTATTTGAAATTAAGGATTTCATACCTTTTCCTCAGGAATACTGATGCTGGAAAGTACTCATTTAAGAATGCAGTTTCCATCTCTTCCCATGATGTGATACTGCCGATTGGAAGAAAGTAGAACCATTCTTCCGCATCTTCAGCTAAAGGAATGGGAACATTCTTAATTTTTTTGCTTCATCAGTATGGCCATCAATTTTCAACGTGGTGCTCATGGTTAGAAATCTTTGTAGGTGTTTGTTGGCATCTTCATTAACCTTTCCAGTGAAAGGTTTTCTTTCCAATTGATTGATTGTGCTAGGATGTAGTTGAAAATTCGTCACATTTACCGGTTGGTTGATAATGGTCAGTCGACCACCCGGTGCGTTTGCACCTCCATAGTCACCTAGGAGTCTTTCCGGAGGTGGAATTGAAGGAACATCAACCATTGGTTCTTTGAATTCGGAGTGATTAAAGGTGCTTTCTTCTTTGGAATCCACTCTTGCGTTCCCGCGTCTTCGGTGAAGGGTCCTCTCGACCTCTGCGTCAAAAAGAAATTCAGCTGAGGGTTCTCCTCGCATACACAAATTAGTAAATTATAAACAATAGAAAAATAATTTTATTGCATAGCAACAAAATTTTAATTGAACTTTAAAATTAAACTCTATATTTAGGAAGTCCCCGACAACGGCGCCAAAAACTTGATCAAAAAAATAGCAAGTGTACTATTTTGTCTGTTATAGTAATAAAGGGGAAATTCCCCAAATGTCGATCTCAAGGACTACACGTCAATATCGAGTTCAAATTATCATTCAATTAAACAAAAGTTATAATTGGGGTTTTTAATTCAAAATTATAATAAAGGCAAAGACAAATAATAATGAAAAATAAGGGTTTGCAAGGTAAGAGGAACAATACCAGGGAAGGTGTATGATTTATCCCTGTAACAACTATGAGTCACTATTGCATCAACAAATATCAATTACTACCAGTTCTCAAGGGTATTTTCTCCCAAGTCCTTGGTGAGAAAATCTTTAATCATTCTACCCTAATTTCTATGTCCATAGGAAATTAGGGTGAAGTTAAGCTTTATTATATCAAGAATACTCTGATTCATACAGGGTATCCCTAGTCCTAGGTGATATCTACTGCAGAGTAAACTTATGAAAACCTTACCAGTTGCGGTCCAGCCTAATTGATAACCACAAAACAATCTCGATTGGCCCGAAAGAGAAAGCATTAAACACATCAAAAGGTTACCGTAAGAATAATATTATAAATGCAAATGTAAACTCAAATTCGTTACAATTCTAAATCAGGGACACCCCCTAGCATTGGAGGGTTTAGCTACTCATATTGTTCAAAACGAATGCAAGATAAAAATTACACATTACAAGTATTTGGATGACTTGGATATTCAATTGCTTCCGCTCTCTGAATTCCTTGATCTCTGTAATACTTGATTGCTTGACAATTCTGGTGTTTGCCTTGTTCCAGCATGATCTTTTCTTTGGTAGAAGGTTCTCTTATATAATGAAAATTCCAAGCAACAGGTGGATAACTCCAAAAATATCTTCACAAGCCCGATGATCCAAAGCCCGTCAAAAAAAGGGAAATTTTGGGCCTGGGCTGACACGGCCTGTGTCAGCTCACTGCTTCACTTGACACACCCATGGGGGCTCAACGCGGCTAAGGAAAAGGCCTGACACGGGCCATGTCAGCTGACACGGCCGGCCGTATCATGCTACTATTTTAGCTTTCATCCTCCTTCTGCCTGACACGGCCCGTGTCAGGCCTCCTGTGCTGAAGTTTTTCCATTCCTTTGCTTACCGGAATTCCGCATTATCTCGCTCCAAGTTCCTCGGTTCTTCCTGTCGCATCCGCGAAAAACAATCGGCGGGAAAAAAGAAACAAAGAGAGCCGCCACCGTGCGTTATTTATCCCAAAGAGGGAAAGGAAACGCTCGAAGTAAACCTGGAAAATAAATGGTCTTACGACCGGAGATTACAGGGTACGAGAGTCGGTTATGCGAAGGGAAGGTATTAGCACCCCTACGCATCCGTCGTACTCGAAGGGATCCACGCTCGAAAGGAAAGAAAAAGGTTGCTAAAGAAGATGCTCAAAAGAATGCACGCACACACACTGGAAACAACACAGGTGGGAGAAGAGGGGAATTGGCTCGCTAGGATATCGCATCCTATGCCTACATATCTCATCTGGAATGAGAATTAGAGCTACCGTAGTTCGGCTCACGCACGCCGAAACAAAACACACGCACAGACGCTGAGACGTTAAAAGAGACACACAAACAGGCAAACATGGAAACCGAATGCCAATCGCTGGACTTACATCAGACTCCGAACCAAACAAACCCACACTGGAAACCAAATGCCAATCGCTAGACTTATATCGGACTCCAAGCACACAACAATAGGATACGGACTGCCAATCACTGGGCTTACATCCATCTCCTAACACACACAAGAAGGATAACAAACAGACAAGTTAATAAGGAGTCTGGAACTCGAGCCTAATAACTGTCAAACAAACACACACAAAAAGAAAAAGGGTGCCCGGAGAGATCTCGTACGATCTCCTGCCTACGTACCTCATCTGGTATGAGGATCAGGGCAACGTAGTTCCCCTTAACAGGGGAGAAACTTTCTCCTAACCAGAGACTGGGAAATGACAAACTAAAAGGGAGACTAACTCGAGCCTAATAGTTATCATGCAATCCACAATGGTCCTAGGTTGAGTTTTCTATCTAACTTGCACAGGCAGCAAGCTATCCTAAACAGGCAAAGCAGAGCAAACATACACACAATTAGCACACACTATATACAAACAAAGTGGGCTCACACAAGGTTAGGTTGTGAAACACAAGCCAACTGGAATCGGGTGATGTTAGCTCTTAACCCTAACATTGAGAGTTAGGGTGAAGCAGATGAAATGGGAAGTGAAGGTAAGACCTCACAACTCTTATCCCTGGCCTGGGAGAGCTTCAGACAAATGAAAGTGGGAGTTCAGAAAGTTGGAACTCTTCTCCACATATGACTGACACAACAAAGATCTTGGGTTAATATCCACAATGCATCAACACAAGGTGTGTGAGCAAAGGGATGACTCAACTGAATAGCAGGAGATGGATTGCACATCTCTTTTATCTGCCAATTGCCTTATCAAAGGTCTTTTCCTGCTTGGCACAAACATAAACAAACACAAGCATTGCCTCTTAAGGAGGGCTTCAGACAGGTGCCTGCCCAAGTAACAGGACAGGTCTTCCAGACTACATGAAGTCAGTGAGTTATACCTCAAATGGTTAAACAACCAAGCAACAGCAAAAGCAATTTCAAAAGAACTTTAGCAACTAATGTACCTGAAAACAATCTAACTCAGTCAGTACATAACTCACAAAGTCAAACAGACAATCCAAAAGTCAACAGACATAGTCAAACAGACAACAAGTGCAAGCTACAATGTGCAAGGCACAAGCTCAACTCAAATGAGCTAAATCACCTACAAAACAAACTCAATGTTAATCAACATCAACCAAATAGGCAACTCAAGCCAATGAATCAATTCCTCAAGGCCATATGCTTCTTGTCCTGAAAACAAAGCTCAAACATAAGCACAAACCACTAGGACAAGGCCTAGGGTCAAAGGGGAAGAAATAATTCAAAACAGAACATGAAAATTGACATGAATCAAATTAAACCAAATAGGAACATCATCCAAAAGGTCTCATGCCAATACTATGCACCAAATTCATTTCATAAATCACATAAGGCAAGGCATGCAAGTTGGAACCACATTGATACAACAGAATGAACAAATCCACATTAATTCAACAATGGTTCAATAAATCTCAAGAAATATCATGGCTAAACAGCACACATCACATGATCAACACACCAAAAATCAAGGCATTTGGACAAGTATAGGCAAGGCAATTAAATTCATTAAGTCAAGGTATGCACAAACAAGCTCAATTGGACACAATTTGCTACCTCAACTTAGCACAAGCCTAAAACAGAATTGACAAATGATAAATGCATCCAACCAAAGCCACAATAAACTTCAATGTGTCTAGAAACAATATGCAAAATTTAAAGTCCATATGATAAACATCAAGCATTTCACATATCATCTAAGTTCATGACTATCCAAAAGTCCACACATGGCTAACCAGAAAAGAAAATCCCAAACAAATCAGAAATGCATCTAAAAATTCTACAAAACTTCATGATCAATCCTAACATCCAGAAGAATCATCATGTAAGAAATCACATCAATTGGTATTTATTTGGCATGGAAAAGAAAATCCACAAGTTGAGCAAGCAAAGGTGTGACACACATTGTCACACCTATATTAAACAGATCATAACTCAACAACCAGAAATGAGAAAAATGCAAACTCTACACCAAAAGATCCCTAAAGGTGTCTAGTTTAAGCATACAAAGTTTCAAGAGCATTGAATAAAATCTCATCATTTCACAAATCAAATGGCAAGGTAGGTCAAGAAAACACATACATACACAATCCCTAAGCCAAAACAAAATTCATGCATGCACAATTTCTGGAAAAATATTCATAAAAAACTAGAAATGATGAGGATCAAGATGCAAAAATTCCCAGGTCATTTGGATCATTATTCATGGAGTTATGAATTTTCTAAGTGAATGGAAAAATAAAAAAACATGAACAAGGCTAGTATGAATGGCATGGCATAAGATGAAATAATATGCAAAGCAATTATTGAAACTGTCCTCAGCCAGATTCGAACTGAAGAGGAATTTGAACTTGGCGCGTTTTATGTGAAACGCACCATTTCACTAAGTACATGTGGCAACGGGAAGCAATTTGGACCAATCATTTTGACACGCAGGGTACACGTTGGACAAATGCATGGCGGATAACACGAAAATGCATGCAAAACGCGCTCATGAAGATTAAACACATTCTGGAAATCAAAACCCTAAGATATTCATCATACGTGTTCTTGAGCTCAAGAACACATGTGCTCAGAAATTCATAAAAATCATACCATTGGACTCGTCTTTCAACACACATCAACATGACAGGCTTAATTTAACCTAATTCTCAATATCATGAATGGATCGAGCAAGAGAAGTTCCACATGCTAAACTTAAAATCAACATAACTATCTCATTTCTTCATGGAATTTCATGGAACAAAGCTCAGATTAATCACCAATGAAAGATCTACAGCATGCATACATCAATTTCATGAATTAAAGCACTCGAGTTCTGACCTTATTGGAGAAACAGAAGTGGAATTGTAGCTTTCAGGCCTTGAGAAGTCCAAACAGTTGCTCCAATACTCTTGGATGAATGAATGGATGAAGGTTTGGAGGTTAAGCTTGCACGATCTAGCCAAAAAATCCAACTGCCATTGATGAAGGTGTGCTTCAACAGTCCTCAATTCTGCATGAAAACCTTGGAATCTTGCTTCAATCCAGCTAAAAAATGCTTCTAGGTGATGATTTGATCAAGAAACATGCAATGCTTTTGAGGAAAATTGGAGAAAAGTGAGAGAAAAAGTTTGAAGAGATTTGTGAATTAGATCTAGATCTGAGAATTCTGATGTGTTAATCATGAAAACAGTTATGCTTTAGCTTTTATATGGTGTGCTAATGATGTTGGTTAATCACAATTAAGCAATGCCAAAGTAATTGGTGAAAACCAAGTGTTGATGCAAATGTGCAATTCACCTTATGCATGTCATGACCAATGCTACAGTGCACGTTTCTGCTTCCAATTCACTTAAAAATGCCATGTAGAAGCCAAATGCAATGCTAGGAAGTGAAAACAATGCATGATTTTTGAATTTAGGATTTCCCTCCAAAATTCAAATGAAAATGCCAATATTTTTGTGATCAAAATTCATGGCTTATGATGCATGAATTGGATAGTACATGTCAAGAGAGAAATGTTGCAAAAAGAACCACTCCATTTGGCCTTATGGTTTGAAAGTTATGCCTTCTTGAAGTTCAAAATCATTTGACCATGTTTGATCCATATCTTCTCAACCATACATGAGAAATTCATGTTCTTGGACTTTTTGGAAAGGGGAGAACAATATCTTCAACTTTAATGTTGGACAAAATTTCATTTGAAGCATTTTTGGTCATGTAATCTTGAGGAGAAAACCTTTCCATTTTTGGCAAATTTGAATTACAAGTCACTTACTATTTTTGGAAAGTTTTGTCCTGACTTTATTTTCTTCAATGTTGATGTTTGAAATGTCAAATGAGACTTGTTTGAACATGAATGAAGTATTTCTAACCACTTCCCACCTCCAAATCCAACAGTTGACTTGTGGTTGACTTTTTCCAATTGATAGATGACTTGATCATGCACAGATGAATTTGAGCCTCAATCTCCTGATGAAATGGCTCCAAAATGAAACCCTAGCTTATACAAGCTCAATAAAGCCATATGATGATCTCCATCTCAATGAAGACCTCATTTCCTTGCAAAACCCTGATTGACACAATACAACTGATTAGGGTTGACCAGAGGTCAAAACCCTAATCCCAAGGCACATGAACAGGCACAATGAACTTCTTGGTGATGATAAGACCATGATGATGGTGATGTACCACTTCAACTAAGATAATAACCAATCTCCTTGAAGAACCAATAAACCCTAATTGAAGCACAACCCTCAGATGATTAGTGATCAACTCATGAAACCCTCAAGCTTGAATCTTTTAACCTCTTCATCTTCTGAGCAAGACTTAGGAGGATGACTTGCTTATTGTCTCCACATGATATGCAAAGATGCAATGACTAATGACCTACAAAATGAAATGCAACATGTTAAGCTAGTCCCAAGAGAGGAGGGCAAATTTTGAGGTGTTACAGCTGCCCCTATTCAATCCACTGTGAACCTGTCGATATGAATAGCCTCAGCTTTCAGATGATCAGGGTGAAGAGTGATTGAATACCAAGAACAGATGAACAATTTGCACTCTGATGGGAAAATCATTAACAATGCCTATCCGAATCGACAAAGAAACAATCTTGAAAGAAGAATCCGTCTGGTACGGAGAACAGTCGGCCTGAATACCGAAACAGGAATATTGGTCTGGATACCAAAATAAATGGTAACAGGAATACCATCATGGCCTGAACGCCGCTCGTCAGTCTGAACACTGAACATCATAGTATTAGAGTATGAACGTCGGTCTAAATACCGGAAGATTGGCCTGAATGCCCAAAGACTAGCCTGAATGCCACTTCGGTCGGAACACCACTTTGGTCTGAACACCACTTCGGTCCGGATACCGGAAAATTGGCCTGAATGCCACAAGCTGCATCGATCTGAATTTCGGAAGCTTCTTCGATCTGAACATCGGAACTTGGCCTGAATACCAAACAACTGGCCTGAACGCCACTTTGGTCTGAACACCACTTCGGTCTGGATACCGGAAACTTGGCCTGACTGCCATAAGTACTTCGACCTGAATGTCGGAAACTTCTTCGATCTGAAAATCGGAAACTTGGTCTGAACACCCACTTCGGTCTGGATACCGGAAACTTGGTCTGAACACCACATCGGTCTGAACACCGGAAACTTGGTCTGAACACCGGAAAACTGGCCTGAATACCATCTCGGTCTGAACACCGGAAACTGGTCTGAATACCACAAGTTCTTCGACCTGAACGTCGAAAACTTCTTCGATCTGAAAATCGGAACCTCGTCATGCCTGTCAGCGTCGGCAGAAATGAATAGCGATACATGAGACGGCACACGTGCCAACGACCCATGCTGGGGGTAACAAGCCACGAACCGGCTATTCTCTATTCAACCCCAGCAAACGAACACTTTACGCTCCGCTGGGGATTATTCTTCTCTCTTTTGTTGGCTCTTTTCCTTTTTGAACCACGAAACCTCTTTGATTATCATTTCCATCTCCGCCCGACAGAAACTCTTCCTCCAATATCGTACTACTGGGGAATATCATTGATTTAAAATCGCGATGCCAAACTCCTCAGAGTAACATCTTCACCTTCTGGCGAAACCACCTCTCAAACAATAACCACAGTCTGAGACTAGCCTACGCTTGCAATGATGATACATGATATCTTTTAGCGTAATGCTCCATAACCATGGAAATGCTACGCGATTTATTATGCAATATGCTATGCTTATCTACATGATGAATGCATAAAAGGTATCCCCCTCAAGGGACTCTTCTGGGGAGCTCAAGGCACTCTGCTGAGAAACTCGACAACACTCCAATCTCCACCCTGCTGGGGAATAGCACTGCTGCTGGGAAATAGGCCACCCTTACCAGGGGAAAACCTCCTTTGAACTCAATCCGCTTGGGGACTTCGCTGGGGAAAGAACCACCAACGCACTCTGTGGGGAAACCAACAATCTCCGACTTGCTGGGGATATAACAATCCCGACTCTGCTAGGAGAAACCGCTACCAATAGATACCTCCGCTGGGAAATAGCCACCTTCAGGCCTGGCTACTGAGGAAACACCGATCTCAAACCCGCTGGGGAGATAACCATCCCGACCCCGCTAGGGAAGGCACAGACCTTGAATCTGCTGAGGAGGTAACAATCCCATCTCTGCTTGGGGAAACCAGGAAATCTGGCATTGAACACCCGTCGACTCGTCGAACCATGGCATTCACCGTCTACATCCACTGTCAGCTTTCCAATTTTGAGAACTCCCAGACTCGTCTGGACTTTTCTGATTCATCACCCTGTATTCCCAACTGCTCCGCACTCTACGGAAAGCGAACTCCTGGGATTCATACAAACTTTCTAATCTTCAGACTTTAAAGAGTCTTCTTGATTAATATCCAGGATCGTTGTACGTCTCTCGCCGTCTTTTCACCTTTCTTCATCCATTCGTCCCTGATCGGACTCCACGGGGATCTTTTATCAAAAGCTTCCACCTCACAACCTGCAAGTGAGTGAAAATACCTAACAGCACCTGCAAAAGAGATCGTTAGATAAAAACGTGCCCCAGGCGTGTCAAGATTTCAACACTTGGGTCACTCAACCATCCGAATAAGATTTCAAATTTTCAATCTTATAAGCATGCATTGGAAGGGACCTGTATGTCTTAAAATGCAAAGATTCTTTATCACAATAATCGGATGTTTTCGCAATCAAAGCGGTAATGAACACAAAAACAAAATTATTTGACTGAATATGCATTTTATTGATCGAAAAAGTGTGGCTCATGAATGAGCAATACAAAGGAAGCAATCCCTGAAAAGGGGTAATTGCGCACAAAAGGAAAAATCTATCCTAATGGCAATGTGAATCCGCGATCTCATCGAGTTCCAACTCGGTTACACCCCATATGTCCTCAGACTCTCCTTGCTTTCTGCCTCCTGAACAAGACGTTTCCGATTGCTCCCTACCGGGGATTTATCCGGGTGCCTTAACCAAAGCAAACGATCATGCCTGACGCAGTTGTTCGTTTTAATCCCTCTTTTGCCTGGACCGCCCTTTCGGGTTTTCTGTCCACCGGGATACCCTTTTTTTCCCAAGCCGCCTTTTCAGGTTTTCGACTTGCCAGGTGTACAATTTTTCTTTTTATCCCTAATTTTTGCCCGAACATTTTTCATTCTTTTTTTCGATTCGCCGGGATGCCCATTTTTGCCTGGACTATTTTGTTCTTTTCGTCCAGCGGGTCTCTTTATACGAAGTATTTTTTAACTGCGTCCGTATTCACAGGGGATGGAAAATCCTCGCCATCCATGGTTGTTAACAACAAGGCTCCGCCAGAGAAAACCTTCTTAACCACGAATGGACCTTCATAATTAGGTGTCAATTTGCCCCTTCGATCGTTTTGAGGAGGAAGGATCCTTTTCAGCACCATATCACCTACGTGATACACACGAGGTCGTACCTTTCGGTCGAAAGCACGCTTCATCCGCTGCTGGTACAACTGCCCATGACAGATGGCCGCCAGCCTCTTTTCCTCAATCAGGCTTAACTCTTCATACCGAGTCCTTACCCATTCAGCCTCTTGCAACTTCACGTCCATCAGGACTCTCAAAGAAGGAATTTGAACCTCAACCGGTAGCACGGCTTCCATTCCATATACCAACGAGAAAGGCGTTGCCCCAGTAGATGTACGCACCGAGGTTCGATACCCATGCAATGCAAACAGCAACATCTCATGCCAGTCCTTATAGGTCACAACCATCTTCTGCACAATCTTCTTTATATTCTTATTAGCTGCCTCAACCGCCCCATTCATCTTCGGACGATAAGGAGAAGAATTGTGATGCTCAATCTTGAATTCCCGGCACAATTCCGCCATCATCTTGTTGTTCAAATTAGAACCATTATCAGTAATGATTCTCTCGGGAACCCCATTGTCATACCCCAAAAATTACCCATCATTTTTCCTAAAAAAAAAAAAAAAAAAAAAAAAACGAAAAAAAAAAAAAATCGAAAAAAAAATAAAAAAAAAGAAAAAAAAAATTTAATTAATTAATTAATTAAATAATTAAAATAAATATATAAATAAAATATAACAAATTATTTTGGACTTGGGTCTCCCTCATTCCAAGCCCATTACCCACGAAATTAGTCTATAAATACTGAAGTTTCAGTAGGGGAGTGACACTTGGAGTTACACTGGGAGATTCACTGGAGAAAGAAGGAAGAGAAGCAAAACACTCTGAGGTTTCCTTGGAACAAAACCTTGAGGAAAAAGAAAGAGAGAGAACAGAGAAGGACGGATAGAAACTTTGGCATAGGAACCCTGCCTACCCGGAGAATTTAGAGTAAAGAAACCCTGAAGGCAGCCCATCTGCACCGAAGCCATCGCCGTCCAATCCCCGCTGCCTAACTTATTCCGATACTACAAGTGGTCAATCCCTTCAACCTTGAATTGGCAAACAGGTTTGCGTATCTCTATTGTTTATACTTTCAATTGGCCATATCTACATATATAATGCATCATGATTAAATGTTGATATATAATTTGCTTTCGTATGGGAATTTAAATATGCCTGAATACCCTGAATGTTTGACCATGTTATTCCTGTGATAAAATGCCATAAAATTCAAAGTTCCTAACATGGGGCTGTTTTCAAATTCAAAATCCGTGGCCTATTCTGTTTTTTTTTATGTTTTATCATAGCCATGCATTATTCATCCTATCCTATTTATTGTTGTGATATTTCTCCGGTGTAATCTTCGATTGCACCCTGATTTGGTGTTCTGACATGTTTCTTTTTTTGAGTTTCATAAAGGTTCACATATCCCAGGAAAAGGTTATTGGCTAGGTATTCCACTTTATTTGTGGGATACCCTTGTGGAGTTTCACCCTAAATTAATTTTTTAATGTATTAATTTCTAATGTATTAATTTTTTAATATATTATTTTTTAATAATTTTAATGTGGAGTTTCATCCTAATTATATAATTAATTGTAAAACTTTGCCTTTGAATAAGTGATCTTGGACCTCTCTTTGTTGCCTTACGATTACGATATTACGGTCATGTCCCGCGAACGTGGGGATACCCTTAGCAAAGACCCTTCGGTTAAATCATCATAAAATAAATTATAGTCCCTCGGATGTTGCCTTCGAATATACAACTTTGTCCCTCGATGACCCTCCGATGTTGCCTACGGTTAAATGATGATAGTCCCTTCGAATGCTAAGGTATCCTCATAACTGTTGCCTTCAATGACCAATCGATGACCCTACGACGACCCTTTTACATCCAAAGGATAAAACTACTTATTTCTCAATAATAAGGACAGTTTTACCCTCATAAGGATAGGAAATGCCCGTAAAGACCTTGGGTCGGTATAACTCTTAATTGCTGGCTCACAACTTAAAACATTTTTTTTTTTGCACCTCACACCTTTCAAAATGCCTTTAGAAAATCACCACTTGGTATACATTCATACTAGAATCATTACCGAGTTATATTTTTCTAAACAATTTTCAAAACTAAAACGGGATAACCACTTTGTATACATTCATACAAGAATCATTACAAAGTTAAATTCTCTTTTCAAAACAATTTTCCAAACAATTCACAAACACTTTTTTAGACAAAAATAATATAAGTGATCGAGCAATTAAGAGCCCATGGATAACCATGGATACAAAGGGTGCTAACACCTTCCCTTTGTATAATGTACCTCCCGAACCCAAAATCTAAATTAAGGTCTTTCCTGTTCTTTTCCACCTTTCCTTATTGGATAAAAGAAAAGTCGGTGGCGACTCTTGCTAACCGCGACATTGCGATAAAAAACACAAAAAGTCCAGTTCACCGTATGACAGAACTGGCGACTCTGCTGGGGACCCTAAATATTTAAAAAGAGAGGTTACCTTAAAAACAAGATCACTTATTCAATTTGTCTGATTTATTTTTAAGGGATTGCTTGGGTATGTTATGCTTGAGTGAAAGATCCTACACCCGGATCTAGTGTACCTTAGGTAAGTAGCAAGAGATCATCGCGACTGTCCGGCGTATACTGGAATGGTCAAAATGATGGCTACGGTTAATGAGCACTTTGGATGTCCTGATGTTCCTCATGTTAGTTGAGGAAATATTTGGCATTCGCGTGGTGTCATAAAAGGATTAACCAGACCTTTAGAACCCTAATTGACTCATCCTGGCCATTAGAAAGTAGTGAGATAACTGGCTTCGGTTCCGACTGGAGTTGGTTGAGACTCGATACTACACTCTTTGAGATTGGACTTTAGGGAAGCTTCGGTCAACCACTTGGTGTTGCACTGAAGTGGACTTAAGGAAAGGTCAATGATTTGAGATCCTTCTAGAACCCGGTTACTATTCTAAGACAGGTTGAACCAACCAAACTTCAGTAGGGAGGGTATTTACCTATGGAACTCACGCAAGCCTTAAAACTTAGGAATGATTGTTGTGTGACTTGCTTGTGCTTGTTATTTATCTAACAACATGACATCATAACAACATAACATCATAACATCATGGCATGGTACTAACCATTTCAAGGATTTAGGGATTTAACTCTGCTAAAAGAAAAACAAAAGCAAAAACAAAAGAGAAAAGAAAAAAGAAAAGCTCTTTTTGTTAGTTTATGCAAAGTTAAATCCCGAAAGTCCTTGAAAACATTTCATACATTGCATTGCATCGCATAACAGGTATTCTAAAGGATCAGTGTTCTCACGATTTTCCTATCAAACAGATTCCAGCAGATTCAAACAGATTGAACAATGGCTCTCGAACAAACTGTCAAAGATCTCCAGGCCCAGAATGCTCAATTCCAGGAAATGATGCTGAGCTTATCTAAGGGGCAGGAAGAACTGAAAGCTCTTTTGATGGAGAAGAAGAAGGACCAGAAACCTGTGGGTTACATCAACCCGGGGAGAAGGCTTAAGGGACAGGTTACAGGAGTCAAGATTAGAATTCCGAAGGATTCAGAAGAAGAGACCGAGAATGATTCGGAAGATGAGAATCCTAATCTCGTCAATTCTGAGGACGACGATGAAGATTATGAACATGAACAGTACTCTCCGAAGGATGATAAGTACAAGTTGCTGGAAGAACGTATGCTAGCTATGGAGGGGCAGAAAGTGCCCGGTCTGGATTTCGAAAACTTGGGTCTGGTCTCTGATGTGGTCATTCCCCGCAAATTCAAGGTTCCCATTTTCACTAAGTATGATGGTGCCTCTTGTCCTCAGATGCATCTAAGGGCTTATGTGAGAAAGATTCAGCCACACACTACTGATAAGAAACTGTGGATCCATTTCTTCCAAGAGAGTCTGTCTGGCACACAGTTAGAGTGGTATTATCAGCTTGAGAGCTCTAACATCCGCACATGGACTGATTTAGCAACAGCTTTCTACAAGCACTACCAGTATAATTCTGAGTTAGCGCCTACTCGGCTACAGCTACAAAATATGACTATGGGCTCTAAAGAAAGTTTCAAAGAATATGCTCAAAAGTGGAGAGATTTGGCTGGCAGAGTCAAACCCCCTATGACTGATCGAGAGTTAGTGGACATGTTCATGGGTACACTGACTGGCCCATTCTACAGCCATCTACTGGGAAGTTCCTCGTCAGGTTTCACTGAACTTATCTTGACAGGTGAACGGGTTGAAAGCGGCATTCGAAGTGGAAAGATACAGGCAGCTACTTCTGCAAGCACCAAAAAGTCCTATCAGGGAAAGAATGAATCAAATGCTGTGTACAGTGAGAGGAAGCATAACAAGAAGAATCGTGACCATACTGTTGGGGCAGTTACAATTGCCGCACCGCCATCTCAGAACTTCCAACACAGACAAGACAGGTCGAGAAGACAGTTTACCAAGATCAATATGACTTTAACCCAAGCACTGCAGAGTATGTTAAAGGCCAATTTGATTACCCTCAGAGGCCCTCCTGCAAATCCCAACACTACTTCTCCTCGTTATAATCCCAACGCCAGGTGTGCCTATCACTCCGATAGCCCCGGGCATGATACAAATGATTGTTGGTTGTTGAAGAACAAGATTCAGGATATGATCGACGCTGGAGAAATTGAATTTGATCCTCCGGCGACCCCCAATGTCATCACAGCACCTATGCCTAATCATGACCAGAATGTTAATATTGTGGACGACAATTCTCACGTTACTGACGTTGCTGATTTAGCATCTCCTCTCCTGATCGTTAAGAAGAATTTATTGCAAGCTGGTTTATTTCCAGGTTGTGCTGAAGATTGCGATCTCTGTGTACTCCGACCCAATGATTGTTTGAAGTTGAAGAACGGCATTCAACGGCTGATGGATGATCGTACAATTCTATTTGAAAGGGTTCCTAAGGTGGACAACTCTATTGAAGAGGTATCTGTGATTGCTAGGTCCAAAGCTCCAGTGAAGATTACCGCTACTAGAGTGCCTGTGAAGATTACCGCTGAGCCCAAAGTGGCTCCCCTGATTATTACCGCACCTGGCCCCGTGCCATATTCCTCCAGCAAAGCTATTCCGTGGAACTATGGAGGCGACGTTTACATCCATGGCATAAAGCAAGTTGGTAGTTCTGCTAATCCTAATGATATTGTGGGGACTAGTAAAATTACTCGAAGTGGAAGGATCTACTCCCCAGAAATCTCACCTCCCGCTTCCGAAATTCGAGGAAAAAGACCAGTCAATCCTCCTCAGTCAGAGACATCGGTCGAAGTTACTTCTGAAGATGTTGCCAAACAGGAAATGGAAGAGATGCTGAAAATCATCCGTAAGAGCGATTTTGATGTAGTGGAACAATTGGGGCATACTCCGTCCAAAATCTCAATGTTGTCCTTGTTGTTATCCTCTGAATCCCATGCCAATGCATTGATGAAATTCTTGAAAACCGCTCATGTGCCTCAAGAAACATCCGTCGATCAATTCGAACATTATGTTGCTAATTTGACTGTTGACAATGGCCTAGGCTTTTCCGATGCTGACCTGACGCCAGCAGGAAAGAATCACAATAAAGCTCTGCATATCTCCATCGAGTGTGAGGGGATCACCCTGGCTCACGTGTTGATCGACAACGACTCTTCCTTGAATGTGCTCCCGAAAGCTGTACTCGATAAATTTGACTACAAAGGCATTGAACTGAAACCTAGTGATGTTGTGGTGCGTGCTTACGACGGTGCGAAGAGTGTTGTCTATGGTGAAGTGGTTCTCCCTATCAGGATAGGACCTCAAGTCTTCAACACTACCTTTCACGTGATGGACATTCGTCCCGCCTACTCCTGCTTGTTGGGGCGCCCTTGGATCCATGGGGCAGGTGCGGTAGCTTCGTCGCTTCATCAAAAGCTGAAGTATCCAATAGCAGGCATGGTTGTCACTGTATGTGGAGAAGAAGAGTATATTGTCAGTAGTGTGCAAGCCTTCAAATACGTCGAGATGGATGGTGAATTCTTTGAGACTCCTTCTCAGTCATTTGAAGTGGTTCCTCCACCCAGTCCTGTCCTTAAGCCAACTCCCCTTGTGCCCAAGTTTGTTCGTGCTCCCCCTGTCATGATCTCTCTGAAAGATGCTCAAGCCGCGATTGAAAATGGTGATCGTGCTGGTTGGGGTCAACTGATCAATGTACCGTACAAGTCTGATAAAGCTGGCCTGGGGTTTAACTCTGGAAAGATAGTCAAAAATCAGATTAATGCTATGGAAGATGCTGATAGTGATTGCGACTTGGATAGCTGGATTTTCCCAACAATTGGTGACGGACTCAACAATTGGAAGACTGAAGACATTATCCCGATTTCCTTTAGTCAGGAGTAATTGTTATTGTTTATTCTAGAATTGCAAATTTTAATTTTCTTTTACAATCAAACTTCTTAAAGCATTGTGTCTATGCCCGAGGCACAATAGCTAATTTGTTAAGGGTTTTGTCATTTTCATAAGCATATTTATATTCAATAAATCAATGGACGTTTTGCATTCAAATATTGCGCTCTTTGTCTTTCCTATTATCTTTCAAACAAGCTATGTTTTCTTGCACACACTCACGTAACAATTTGCCGATCCATATCCACTCTGGATCCTGTTGGTAATGACTCTGCTACTGTTCATTATGACTTTGAAAATCCGATCTACCAAGCCGAGGATGGAAGTGAGGAAGATTGTGAAGTCCCTGGAGAACTTGCCAGACAGGTACTACAAGAAGAAAAGACCACACAGCCGCATGAGGAATCAATTGAAATTGTAAATCTGGGTACTGAAATAGACAAGAAAGAAGTCAGAGGTTTCTTGGGACACTTGAATTACATTGCCCGATTCATTCCACACTTGACTGCTACCGGCAAACCCATTTTCAAATTACTAAAAAGGAAAAATCAAGAGATGGTATGGAATGATGAATAACAAAATAAGGAAATATCTCCAAGAACCTCCAATTCTGATGCTACCAGTTGAAGGAAGACCTCTAACTATGTATTTGACCGTGTTAGAAAATTCAATAGGGTGTGCTGGGGCAACATTACGAGTCTGGTCGAAAAGAGTATGTCATACACTGCCTTAGCAAAAGGTACCGACTGTGAAACAAGATACTCACAGCTCGAGAAAGCTTGCTGCGCTTTGGCTTGGGCTGCTCGCCGACTAAGACAGTATATGTTGAACCATACCACTTTATTGATTTCTAAGATGGATCTTATCAAATATACATTCGAGAAACCTGCTGTCTCCTGAAAGAGTTATCACTGATAATGGTACTAAACTGAACTCTGCATGCAGTTCAAAATAAAACACCATAACTCTTCTCTGTACCGGCCAAAGACGAACGGCGCCGTGGAGGCTGCTAACAATATCAAGAATATAACAGTAACATACAAAGACTGGTATGAGATGTTACCTTTTGCTCTTCATGGTTACCGCACTTCGACAGGGGCAACCCCTTTCTCTTTAGTCTATGGAATGGAAGCCGTTTTACCAGTGGAAGTTCAGATTCCCTCTCTAAGAATTGTGAAAGATGCAGGCTTAGATGAGGATGAATGGATTCAAACTCGACTCGATCAGATAAATTTGATGGATGAAAAGAGACTTGCGGCTGTATGCCACAGGCGGATATATCAGAAGCGCATGACCAGGGCATTCAACAAAAAGGTCAAGAGACAAGTGTATCAAATTGGCGACTTGGTAATCAAACGCATCATCCTACCACAAACTGACCCCAGAGGCAAATGGACTCCCACATACGAAGGGCCATTTGTAGTTAAGAAGGTATTCTCAGGTGGAGCCATGATACTCGCTACAATGGATGGTGAAGACTTCCCACATCCCGTGAACGCGGACATAGTTAAAAAATACTACGCATAAAAGAGACCCGCTAGATCGACGTATCTAGGCAAAAGTAAGGGCATCCCGGCGAACCAAAAGGGTTCGGGCAAAAATTAGGGATATATAAAAAAAAATGTACACCCGGCAAGTCGAAAACCTGAAAAGGCGGCTTGGGCAAAAAAGGGTATCCTGGTGGACTGAAAACCTGAAAAGGCGGTCCAGGCAAAAATTAAGGATTAAAGCGTATGACTATGTCCCGTTCTCAGTCAACTTTCATCCAAGTTCGAGGGACTGACCAAGCCAATCACTTCTATCCGACAGCAAGGGATGAGATGCTCGAAGACATAATGACAGTAGTAGGCTTAAAATCAATAGGACTTCTTCCACATAGCTTTCTCTTTGTTTTCGACAATTTCCTCTTACTAGGATTTCTGTCTCCTTGTACACAAATTGCCTGTTTATAGGCCTCCTTTCAAAATCAATACAACCCTCTTTCAAAAAAAAGATGCTTTTGTTTTTACTTTTCTGTTTTGGTTGCGTAAATGTCCATTGATTTAATTTGAATTAACATGTGCATTTGAATATGACTGATGTTTACCAAAAATACATGCATAGAATAGCAATAGCAAATTACTACCCGACTTCAGGATCGAGGATAAGGTCTAACCATGCTTCCAATGAATCCGCTACCAATTCTCTTCCCCAGCAAGCCTATTTTTCCCAGAAGAAATTGGCAGTATTCCCCGGCACAGCCAGCTATTCCCCAACAGAGGTCGGCATCGCCAGACAGGCTGATCATCTCATCCATCTCCAGCCCGACTCTGCTGAATATTTCCACCATCAGACAGAAATCAAGCATCCCCAGCCGAGAAAGGGTCATCGACACAAATGTCTCAAATCAGTAGATGGGGATTTATTTTCCCCAGTAGAGTCCCCAAGCAGAACTTCTCATACGCATAACTCATTCATTGCATCCTTTCACAGCATACGCATGCATACAACATTCACATTTATTTTAGCATAACACGAAACATCTCATGCATCATGACATAACATGAAGCTAACTTTTTCTTTGCAGGTTAATTATCCTCCTGATATAGTCAAAGTAGAAGGTTCATTCAGACAGACACCTTTATCAATCACATTCAAGATTCAGATACATATTTCAAATACAGTTCATGGGAACATTCATTCTGACAACACTTCGATATCCTCCTAACGATGGCATCTCTAAGCCCATCCCAGACATTTATTGCAAGTACAACATATACAGGTTATCAGATACAGCCTAACGCACGGTTCATTCTGATTCAGCCCAACATATGACTTCTTCAGCAACTCCAATGTGGTCTAACGTACGACCCATTTGGACCTTCAAATCCTCGGATACTGCCTAGCGTACGGTACGTTCAGGGGTGTAGTCTAGCGTACGACTACTTTCTTCTTCGGATACAGCCTAACGTACGGCTCATTCTGCAACTCAGATACGATCTAGCGTACGATCCAGTCTGAACTCCAGCAACTCCAACGCGGTCTAACGTACGACCCGTTTGGATCTTACAACCCTCAGATGCTACCTAGCGTACGGTACATTTCTGAAGTGTAGTCTGGCGTACGACTACCGCTTTCATCATCAGATGCGGCCTAACAGACGACTCATTCTGCGACGGTCTAACGTACGACCCGTTCGGATGTCCATCCCCTCAGATGCTACCTAACATACGGTACATTTCTGAAGTGTAGTCTAACGTACGACTACCCCTTTCGTCATCAGATTCAGCCTAACGTACGGCTCATTCTGCAACTCAGATACGATCTAGCGTATGGTCCATCCTGATCCTTTATCCCCAACAGCATATGACACACTCCGACTCCCCAGCGAAGTCGGCAGCCTAATGGATGACTCATTATTCGGTCTAATGTACGACCCAGTGTGGCACCCATGTCTTCAAATTGGCCTAATGTACGGCTCGATCTGAAGCTTTCGTCATCAAACCTCCCGGATGGCATCTTTAAGCCCATCTCCATCAAGACCAACTGTCGATTCTCAAGTGCAAATTTTTGGGGCATTCTAGTGTTCAATAATCTTCCACCTCCAGACCACGAATGGCATACACGCCATCCTAACTCTCTCGGTTCAAGAATATCGAACAGGGGCAGCTGTCATACCCCAAAAATTACCCATCATTTTTCCTAAAAAAAAAAAATAAAAATAAAAAATTAATTAATTAATTAATTAATTAATTAAATAATTAAAATAAATATATAAATAAAATATAACAAATTATTTTGGACTTGGGTCTCCCTCATTCCAAGCCCATTACCCACGAAATTAGTCTATAAATACTGAAGTTTCAGTAGGGGAGTGACACTTGGAGTTACACTGGGAGATTCACTGGAGAAAGAAGGAAGAGAAGCAAAACACTCTGAGGTTTCCTTGGAACAAAACCTTGAGGAAAAAGAAAGAGAGAGAACAGAGAAGGACGGATAGAAACTTTGGCATAGGAACCCTGCCTACCCGGAGAATTCAGAGTAAAGAAACCCTGAAGGCAGCCCATCTGCACCGAAGCCATCGCCGTCCAATCCCCGCTGCCTAACTTATTCCGATACTACAAGTGGTCAATCCCTTCAACCTTGAATTGGCAAACAGGTTTGCGTATCTCTATTGTTTATACTTTCAATTGGCCATATCTACATATATAATGCATCATGATTAAATGTTGATATATAATTTGCTTTCGTATGGGAATTTAAATATGCCTGAATACCCTGAATGTTTGACCATGTTATTCCTGTGATAAAATGCCATAAAATTCAAAGTTCCTAACATGGGGCTGTTTTCAAATTCAAAATCCGTGGCCTATTCTATTTTTTTTTATGTTTTATCATAGCCATGCATTATTCATCCTATCCTATTTATTGTTGTGATATTTCTCCGGTGTAATCTTCGATTGCACCCTGATTTGGTGTTCTGACATGTTTCTTTTTTTGAGTTTCATAAAGGTTCACATATCCCAGGAAAAGGTTATTGGCTAGGTATTCCACTTTATTTGTGGGATACCCTTGTGGAGTTTCACCCTAAATTAATTTTTTAATGTATTAATTTCTAATGTATTAATTTTTTAATATATTATTTTTTAATAATTTTAATGTGGAGTTTCATCCTAATTATATAATTAATTGTAAAACTTTGCCTTTGAATAAGTGATCTTGGACCTCTCTTTGTTGCCTTACGATTACAATATTACGGTCATGTCCCGCGAACGTGGGGATACCCTTAGCAAAGACCCTTCGGTTAAATCATCATAAAATAAATTATAGTCCCTCGGATGTTGCCTTCGAATATACAACTTTGTCCCTCGATGACCCTCCGATGTTGCCTACGGTTAAATGATGATAGTCCCTTCGAATGCTAAGGTATCCTCATAACTGTTGCCTTCAATGACCAATCGATGACCCTACGACGACCCTTTTACATCCAAAGGATAAAACTACTTATTTCTCAATAATAAGGACAGTTTTACCCTCATAAGGATAGGAAATGCCCGTAAAGACCTTGGGTCGGTATAACTCTTAATTGCTGGCTCACAACTTAAAACATTTTTTTTTTTTGCACCTCACACCTTTCAAAATGCCTTTAGAAAATCACCACTTGGTATACATTCATACTAGAATCATTACCGAGTTATATTTTTCTAAACAATTTTCAAAACTAAAACGGGATAACCACTTTGTATACATTCATACAAGAATCATTACAAAGTTAAATTCTCTTTTCAAAACAATTTTCCAAACAATTCACAAACACTTTTTTAGACAAAAATAATATAAGTGATCGAGCAATTAAGAGCCCATGGATAACCATGGATACAAAGGGTGCTAACACCTTCCCTTTGTATAATGTACCTCCCGAACCCAAAATCTAAATTAAGGTCTTTCCTGTTCTTTTCCACCTTTCCTTATTGGATAAAAGAAAAGTCGGTGGCGACTCTTGCTAACCGCGACATTGCGATAAAAAACACAAAAAGTCCAGTTCACCGTATGACACCCATATCTGCAAATGATGTCTCTCTTGAGAAATCTGGCAACAACCTGCTTTGTCACGTTCGTATAAGAGGCTGCCTCCACCCACTTGGTGAAGTAATCAATAGCCACTAATATGAACCGGTGCCCATTCGAAGCCGTAGGCTCAATCTTCCCAATCATATCAATGCCCCACATAGCGAACGGCCACGGAGACGACATCAAACTCAACGGATTTGGAGGCACGTGCACCTTATCAGCATAAATCTGGCATTTATGACACTTCCGCACGAAATTGAAACATTGGGCTTCCATTGTCATCCAATAATAACCTGCTCTCAACAGCTTCTTCACCATTGCATTCCCACTGGCATGGGTACCGAACGACCCCTCATGAACCTCTTTCATCAATTGGCTTGCCTCTTTGTCATCAACACATCTGAGCAAGACCCAATCAAAATTCCGCTTGTACAAAACCCCATCGTTATTCAAGTAGAACACCATAGCCAACCTCCGCAGAGTCTTTCGGTCCTTCTTAGATGCTCCCTCAGGATACTCTTGGGTTTCCAGATAGCGCTTGATATCGTAATACCACGGATTCTCATCATCAGGTGCTGTGTCAACAGCAAACACATAAGTCGGTCTATCCAGACGTCCCACCTCAACACTGGGGAACTGATTCCACCACTGTACCTTAATCAAAGCAGCCAGAGTAGCCAAAGCATCTGCCAACGGATTCTCTTCCCTAGGCACATGATGCATCTTCACGTTGGTGAAAAACGTCAACAATCTCCTCGTATAATCCCGATATGGAACTAAATGAGATTGATGCGTATACCATTTTCCGTTAACCTGATTCACAACCAAAGTTGGATCTCCATATATAACAAGGTTCTTGATCCTCAAATCAATTGCCTCTTCAATCCCCAGGATACAAGCTTCGTATTCAGCCACGTTGTTGGTACACTCAAATGTTAGCCGGGCAGCAAAAGGAATGTGGGATCCTTTCGGCGTAACCAAAACAGCACCAACACCGCTACCATTCACGTTAACAGCCCCATCAAACATCAGAATCCATTCGAATTCAGGGTCAGGCCCCTCCTCCGGGATCGGTTCCTCACAATCTTTCGATTTGAGAAACATGATGTCCTCATCAGGGAATTCAAACTTCATCGGTTGATAATCCTCAATAGGTTGCTGAGCGAGGTAATCAGACAATACGCTCCCCTTAATTGCTTTCTGAGAGGTATACTGGATATCATATTCTGTCAAAATCATTTGCCACCTCGCCACCCGTCCGGTCAATGCTGGCTTCTCAAAAATATACTTGATTGGATCCATCTTGGAAATCAACAAAGTGGTATGAACCAGCATATACTGTCTCAGTCGGCGAGCAGCCTAGACCAAAGCACAACAAGTTTTCTCGAGCAGTGAATATCTTGTTTCACAGTCGGTAAACTTTTTGCTAAGGTAGTATATGGCATGCTCTTTTCGACCAGACTCGTCATGCTGCCCCAATACACACCCCATAGACCCCTCGAGGACCGTCAAGTACAGGATTAACGGTCGTCCCTCCACAGGAGGCATCAGAATCGGAGGCTCCTGCAAATATTCTTTTATCTTTTCAAATGCCGCTTGTAAATCACTATTCCATCTGACCGTTTGATCTTTTCTCAACAACTTGAATATAGGTTCACACGTGGCTGTTAGATGAGATATGAACCGTGAAATGTAGTTCAATCTACCTAAGAAACCACGAACCTCCTTCTCCGTTCTCGGTTCAGGCATTTCCCTTATTGCTTTTACTTTAGCAGGATCAACCTCGATTCCTTTTTCGCTTACAATGAACCCCAGCAATTTACCGGACCACATCCGAAAGTGCACTTGTTCGGATTCAACCTCAGTCTGAACTGTCTCAGTCGGTCGAACAACTTGGCCAAATCTACCAAATGCCCCTCTTCTGTTTGGGACTTTGCTATCATGTCATCAACATAACATTCAATTTCATGATGAATCATATCATGAAACAAAGTCACCATAGCTCTCTGATAAGTAGCACCGGCGTTCTTGAGACCAAATGGCATCACCTTGTAACAAAAAGTGCCCCACGGTGTGATGAACGTTGTTTTCTCCATATCATCTGGCGACATTTTGATTTGATTATAGCCAGAAAAGCCATCCATGAAGGAAAACACCGAGAACTGAGCTGTATTATCTACCAACACATCGATGTGAGGTAATGGGAAATCATCCTTCGGACTAGCTCTGTTCAGATCCCGGTAGTCCACACACATTCTCACCTTCCCATCTTTCTTCGGCACTGGCACAATGTTCGCGACCCAAGGCGGATAATTAGTGACAGCAAGGAAACCAGCATCCCACTGCTTTTGCACTTCCTCTTTAATCTTCATGGCCATCTCAGGCCGAGTTCTACGCAACTTCTGCTTCACTGGAGGACAATCTGCTCTCAACGGTAGCTTGTGCACAACGATATCGGTATCTAACCCTGGCATATCTTGATAAGACCAGGCAAAGATATCAACATACTCTTTCAACAGCGCTACCATTCTGCTATTAACACTCTCCTTCAAAGCAGCCCCGATCTTCACTTCTTTTCTGACCTCGTCGGTACCCAGATTCACTATCTCAACTTGCTCTTCATGCGGCTGAATCACCTTCTCCTCTTGTTTCAACAACCTGGCTAATTCCTCCGGCAGTTCACAATCTTCTTCGCCTTCTTCTTCGGCATGATAGATCGGATTGTCGAAGTCATATGAGGGTGTAACAGGATTGTTATCAATGAGATCCGGCGAGAAATCGCATCTGCATGAATGTTGATTCATGCATTGCTTTAGAACCGGAGCGAGACAAATTGAAAAGGAAAATGAAAACATTGTCATTTCTATTTTGTTTTATTTTTAAACTGCAAAAATAAATGAAAAACAGGGAACACCGCTTTTAACTGAAAAACATCCTTTTATTTATGATGCAAATTTGCAAAATGAAACATGAGGTGACCCTTACAATGAACCATTACCTTTCGGGCAAAACGTATGGCTTTCATGCAAATAAAACTGAAAACAGAAATTATTACTCTTCCAGTAGAGTGACAGTGATGATCTTTTCAGCCTTCCAGTTCTGGACCCCCATCCCTGGTGCGCACGACTTTATCCATCGATCAATTTCACAGTCGCTGTCAACTCCTTCATCCACCATACAGATGTGATCTAGATCCAGCATTCCAGCACTGGTGAATGTGACTGACGTACGTCGTCCTCTGCCTTGTCCTAACGAGCCTCGGCCCGGTTGATAACCCACTCCAAATCGGTCTTTCTTGGCGGAGATGTCCATCATCTTCCCCCAACCAGGAGCTTCTCCACTCTTCACCACCTCAACGGCCTGCTTGTACGAAGAAATGGACGGTTTCTCCTCCTCTTTTGCAAAAAGAGCATTCTCCACCTTGACGGTTTCGAATGCTTGGCTCGGGGTCTCCCATATCTCACCGTCCATTTCCACGTATTTGAACGATGACAGGTGGCTGACGAAGATATCCTCTTCTCCACAGACGGTGACGACCTGCCCGTCCCAGATATACTTCAGTTTCTGGTGCAAAGTCGAAGTCACTGCCCCAGCAGCATGGATCCATGGGCGACCCAACAGGCAACTGTATGCCGGCTGAATATCCATGACATAGAATACTGACTTAAACACCTCGGGCCCGATCTTCACCGGGAGCTCTACTTCTCCGAACACCACCCGCTTTGAACCATCAAAAGCCCTCACTATCAAGTCAGTGGGCCTCAATACCAATCCTTCACAATCCAGCTTTGCCAGGGCTTTCTTAGGCAACACATTTAATGACGAGCCAGTATCAACCAATACGTGCGAAAGTACGGCTCCTTTACATTCCATTGCGATGTGTAAAGCCCGATTATGATTTCTCCCATCCACGGTCAGATCCATGTCGGTGAACCCCAACCCATGACTGGCATTAACGTTCGACACCATCGTCTCCAACTGATTTATCGTGATCTCTTGAGGAACATAGGCTCTCTTCAGAATCTTCAACAAAGCCTCTCTATGCCCCTCAGAGCTTAGCAACAATGACAAGATCGAAATCTTGGAAGGAGTCTGCTGCAGATGGTCAACAAGCTTGTACTTAGACTTCTTGATGATTCTAAGAAATTCTTCCGCTTCATCATCAAGTGCTCTCTCCGACCCACCAGGCGCCGGTGTCACTGCTGGAGTACCCTCATTGATTACTTGTTTTCCTCTCGCCCTGGCTAAAGCCTCAGCCTTTTCTTTCTTTTCTTTTTCTCCTTCTCCTCCCCTCAAAGCATTAGGAGCAAACAATCTCCCACTGCGAGTGAAACCACTGGGTCCGACATTATCCACCTTTGAAATGGTGGTTTCACCTGCAGTTTGATCTTCCAACTTCTCTCCATTACAATAAACTTCCCCACCATAATGCCACGGCACGACATCATCTTTGTCATACGGAATTAGCCCAGGTACCGTGATAGTAACTGGAGCCGCATCTGCTAGCGTTGACAAATCAACCGGATCAAAGTATATAGTTATGGTGGAGACATCTTCCTTCCCCTTATCCACCTTCTCAAACCTGAGGCTTCCCTCGTCCATCAGCCTCTGGATAGCCCCTCTCAATGATATACACCCATTGACAGCAACAGTGCACGCAACACAACATTCATCAGAACCCGGGAAGACCCCATTCTTCAACAACTGCCCCTTGACCTCAACCAAGGGAGTCTTCAACTGATCAACCCTCAACAGCCCGATCCTGCTCTCACCAGAGATTGCATTCACCCCCATTTGACCATGCGCAGGCATGGGATTAGCATTAACGTTTGGAGATGGAGCAAAGTTGATAGCTTTAGAATCCACCAGGTCTTGAACCACATGCTTAAAAGCTTTGCAGTTTTCTACGTTGTGTCCAGGAGCACCTGAGTGAAATTCACACTTGGCGTTTTCATCAAAACTGGCTGGCCTCTGATCAGGTCTCAAAGGAGCCAAAGTTCTCAATTGTACCAACCCCAAGTCTTTCAGCTTCTTCAACAAGAAAGAATAGGTCACAGGTGGCCTATCGAACTGAATATCAGCCATTCGTCCTCTCACCTGATACCCAGCCCTCTGTGGCCTCTATTGAAATGGTTGTCTTTGTTGTTGCGATTGTTGTTGCTGTTGTGCAGGCTGATTATCAGCAGGAATAGTTACCGCAATGGTGTGCTGGTAGTAACGATCCCTACTTTGTCCTCTTTGGGTATACACGGCACTGGTATCACCCTCTTTCTTCCTCTGACCATTTCCAAAGGGCTTCTTCGATCCAGATGACGAAGCGTTACCCTGTATTTTCCCCAGCTTCAACCAACTTTCTATCCTTTCCCCAGCCACCACTATATCAGCAAAGTTGGTCACCGGGCAACCCACCATCCTCTCGGCAAATGTCCCCTGCAAGGTACCCATAAATAGATCAGACATCTCTCTGTCCACCAGTGGAGGTTGAACTCTGGCAGCCAACTCCCTCCATCTTTGTGCATACTCTTTAAACCCCTCGTTAGGCTTCTGAGACATACCCTGTAGCTGGGTACGACTAGGAGCCATGTCAGCATTGAACTGGTATTGTTTAAAGAATGCGTCACCAAGATCCTGCCAGCTCTTGATGTCAGAAGACTTCAGCTTGGTGTACCACTCCAAGGATCCTCCGGACAGACTGTCCTGGAAGAAGTACATCCAAAGCTTTTGGTCCATCGTGTAAGCAGAAATCTTGCGAACAAAAGCTTGAAGATGAGTCTTCGGGCAAGAAATCCCATTATACTTATCAAATGCGGGCGCCTTGAACTTCTGTGGGATCACGATCCCCTCAACCAGCCCCATATTTGACATATTCACAACCCCTGGAGTGGCATAGCTTTCGAGAGCTCTGATCTTCTCTGCCAGCAACTGAATCTCTTTGTTCGGTGGTTGGACACCATATTGACCAAACGGCTCATTATGCATGGAGAATTGATCAGCTTCTCTGTCTTCCTCTCTATCATCCTCAACCCCAAAGAACGGAGGAAACAGACTATCCTTCATATTATTGCCCATCTGACCGGGTCCACCACCTGTGGCAGCACCAAAACCACCGGCATTATTATTCACTATACCCACCGTTGTTCTCTTTCCATCGTCCCTAGAACCACCAAGACCCTGGTTAGAGACACCATCCAGATTGACCCCACTATTGGCAGCTGAAGCCCGCTCGAGCTTCTCAATCAGCCAGTGCCTTCTGGCCCACAGCAAAACCTTGCATGATGTTAATCAACTCGTTCATTTTATCCTTCAGCTCGAGAACATCTGTATTGGGTAGATCCATCAGTCTAGGAGTGTTGCGCCTGGTGAAATATCTGTGTGGACGTGTTGAGTGCAAAGGTACAACTCTACGAGCACGAGCAATGATTCCTGAAACAATCAAGCACGTTAGCAACTGACACCTGCAAAATAGAAAACAAGTTATTATGATTATGCATGAATGCAATGTCTATCCATATGAGGAACACTCTGTCTTTCGATCCTGGCTTCATCGAGACAGATAATAATCCGGCAGCAACATTCTGATATTCAATCATTTGAGTTTCATCATACAGATCAGAGATATATGATTTAGCAAAATACCAACCAACCATGTGTGTGCCATGTGAGTGCATACAGGAAAGCAAATAAAGCTTGAAGATCCATCACTGAATGAAAATAACCACTATATATCAAAATGCACAATTAAGTGCCATAGTCATACATCAAGTCTGATACAAGCCACATACCATCCTCCAGAATCAAAAGGAAAATACAAGCAAGTGAATTCCGTCAACAGGCCTGACGGTAATCCACACAAATAAGAAAGGACTAATCTGATGAAGGTCTCACAGAAGGCCCTACATCATCAACCATCCTAGTAAACTCCCCGGCGAACCTGAGCTCAGTGTTCTCCTGTTGCAATCTCCCTATCTCCTTCTGGTGAATCTTCATCTGTCTGAAGTAGTGATCTCTCTCAACCTGATAATGATCTCTCTCAGCAATGATCTTCATGTTCTCTGCTTCCTTGGTCTTCAGTTTTGCCTCCCACTCAGCAATAAGGACTCTAACTCTGTCTTCCATCTGATCCCTCACAAGGATTTTCCTCCTCTTCTCATCTTCAATGACCCTTAAGGCTCTGGCTAGCTTCTCCTTAGTGATGTCGTGCTCCTTTGTAGACGACTCCAATGCTTGGCTGATCTTCCGATAATAAGCAGTGTCTATCTCAAAGCGCTTCGCTTCCAGGGCATGTCTCTTATCCTGATCTTCCATCCTCACTCTGATCTCCTGATTAGCCATCTGAATCCGAGCAACACTCATCTCCAATTCAGTCTTCTCTGCTTGCAACTGATCTCTGGCTTTCTTCACCTCGAGGAACTCTTCCATACTGACAGAAGAACGTGGCCCCTCAATCATAGGACACCAAGGATCACCTCCAGGAAATGGTATATATGTGAGCTCAATCCTCTTCCTAAGCCAATCATCAAATGGAGGAAAAGACCTGCTGTTAACCTTGCCAAAAGGAACCTTGCCCTTTCTCTGAATATCACACCACTCATCCAACACTTGCCTCAACTTGGCCTGATTGCCCTCAATCAGGAAGTAAAAAGACTCCTGAATCTCTCGTCCAAGAGGAGGACCCTCCACAGCAAACCCCATCTGTCTCCTAAGAAGCACCGGGTTGTAGTTAATGCAACCTTGAACTCCTATAAGAGGCACATTGGGAAGACTCCCACAACTGCATATGAAATCTCGTCCAGCCATACCGTTGTGAGTCCAAGCTATGTCTTTGGCCCGCAAACCCATCAGCCTGAATGACCATTTGACAGTAGGATCAAGACAAGCAAAAGCACCCCGGGAAGGCAAATACCCCATAAACCACTTGTACAACAGCTGAGCACAACATCGAATCAATCCTCCACGCCGCTTCTCGTTCCGATTATGGACCGAGTAATAAACATCTCCAACCAGAGTAGGAATAGGATTCCTCTGCACAAACAACCTGATGGCATTAAGGTCCACAAAGTTCTTCTGATTAGGAAACAGGATGGTCCCATAAATGCTCACAGCAATCAAGGCACAAACTATCTTCCAATTACCCACAGCAGCATGCTCCTTGGCTTTAGCCTCCAAGAAACTCAGATGAAAACCGGGTAACTTTCCCTTCTCTTTCAAACCCCACTTGGTCACCTCCGGGCTCAAATAAAGAGCACGAGAAATCTCAGCAATATCAGGCTCCCCCTTAGTGGCAAAGAAAGGAATCTGATCTCGGATCTGAATACCCAAGATGCTGGCATAGTCTTCCATCAAAGGCCCCAACAGGTAATCCGGGAAGACGAAACATCTCAAACCCAGGTCATAAAACTGGAGAAGAGTATGAATGGCGCTCCTATCACTGTCTGTGAGCCTGAAAACCAACTTCAGAATACCACCGTATGCCTCACGGAACATCCCCACATGGTCAGGTGTAATTAATTTTATCATATCTCTCAGCACACCAATCTCTGGGTCGAAGAAACTATAGACAACATCGTCTTTCAAACCGGTCCTCGTGTCTGGGACAAAGAAGTCTCTCAACCAGGATCTCGATCAAGAATGTCCCTGCATATGGATAAACATGAGTTAGATGCAGATAAATGCAAAATGTGATGATGCTGATGAATGCAATGCATTGTGCCATCCTCCAAGTCATCTGAACATCTGTTGCACTGAGTTACGGCCTCTGAACTGATCACAATCATCTGAAGGAATATGTAACCACAAATCCAACTTAGGGTTCCGAAATAAACGGAACTGAAAGATACATCACCATCATCACCAGAGATTCACTGATCTGATAACCACAAAACCATCTGAACCAGCCCAGGGAATCCTGAAATAAACGGATCCCCACTGATAAATACCACGGACAGCACTCCGGCCTCTCGGAAATAAATATCCATAAATCCGACTTATAAACAGGACTCTGATCAACGGAACCATCAGTCACCATCAAAGTCACCATCTGAACATGCATCTGTAAGAATCACCCTCCCCTCACAGGTGAATTCTAATCAGGTCATCCTAAGGCGGATAATGGTCTCGACAATCGGGCAAAGATACTCAACGGGTTTGCCCTTTCGGGTGTGCCGTTGTAGCTCTCTTAAGATCATCTCAACCAAAGACCTGGGAAAGAACGGTCACCGAAGTCAATAGCTCATATGGAGTGACTCAACCAAAGTGGAATACCCCACAAAGGAAGAGCACTCTCAAATGAACCTCGTCCGGCTTGTGGTATGTCATGTCGCCAAAAACATGTTGACCTAACATGAGAGGCAACATGAGACCTCACTAATCCTAGGTGTATACTCGGGTCTGGGTTTTAGCCCCACTCAGAACACCCACCCCAAAATAGAGGAATCACCTGTACAAAAGACGGCACAATGATAGTATGATGCATGCAAATATTTATGCAAATATATACACAACATAATAATCATAAATGCAATAAATAGAGCAACACAAGCAACCTACACTATCCTAGAGAACGCTAGGAGAGACTCGCTTAGGGAAGATGGACCAGCAAGAGGTCAACTTCTCTAGTCCCCAGCAGAGTTGCCAGTTGTCGCATCCGTGAAAAACAACCGGCGGGAAAAAAGAAACAAACAGAGCCGCCACCGTGTGTTATTTATCCCAAAGAGGGAAAGGAAACGCTCGAAGTAAACCTGGAAAGGAAATGGTCTTACGACCGGAGATTACAGGGTACGGGAGTCGGTTATGCGAAGGGAAGGTATTAGCACCCCTACGCATCTGTCGTACTCGACGGGATCCACGCTCGAAAGGAAAGAAAAAGGTTGCTAAAGAAGATGCTCAAAAGAATGCACGCACACACACTGGAAACAACACAGGTGGGAGAAGAGGGGAACGGGCTCGCTAGGATATCGCATCCTATGCCTACGTATCTCATCTGGAATGAGAATCAGAGCTACCGTAGTTCGGCTCACGCACGCTGAAACAAAACACACGCACAGACGCTGAGACGTTAAAAGAGACACACAAACAGGCAAACATGGAAACCGAATGCCAATCGCTGGACTTACATCAGACTCCGAACCAAACAAACCCACACTGGAAACCAAATGCCAATCGCTGGACTTATATCGGACTCCAAGCACACAACAATAGGATACGGACTGCCAATCACTAGGCTTACATCCATCTCCTAACACACACAAGAAGGATAACAAACAGACAAGTTAATAGGGAGTCTGGAACTCGAGCCTAATAACTGTCAAACAAACACACACAAAAAGAAAAAGGGTGCCCGGAGAGATCTCGTACGATCTCCTGCCTACGTACCTCATATAGTATGAGGATCAGGGCAACGTAGTTCCCCTTAACAGGGGAGAAACTTTCTCCTAACCAGAGACTGGGAAATGACAAACTAAAAGGGAGACTAACTCGAGCCTAATAGTTATCATGCAATCCACAATGGTCCTAGGTTGAGTTTTCTATCTAACTTGCACAGGCAACAAGCTATCATAAACAGGAAAAGCAGAGCAAACATACACACAATTAGCACACACTATATACAAACAAAGTGGGCTCACACAAGGTTAGGCTGTGAAACACAAGCCAACTGGAATCGGGTGATGTTAGCTCTTAACCCTAACATTGAGAGTTAGGGTGAAGCAGATGAAATGGGAAGTGAAGGTAAGACCTCACAGCTCTTATCCCTGGCCTGGGAGAGCTTCAGACAAATGAAAGTGGGAGTTCAGAAAGTTGGAACTCTTCTCCACATATGACTGACACAACAAAGATCTTGGGTTAATATCCACAATGCATCAACACAAGGTGTGTGAGCAAAGGGATGACTCAACTGAATAGCAGGAGATGGATTGCACATCTCTTTTATCTGCCAATTGCCTTATCAAAGGTCTTTTCCTGCTTGGCACAAACATAAACAAACACAAGCATTGCCTCTTAAGGAGGGCTTCAGACAGGTGCCTGCCCAAGTAACAGGACAGGTCTTCCAGACTACATGAAGTCAGTGAGTTATACCTCAAATGGTTAAACAACCAAGCAACAGCAAAAGCAAGTTCAAAAGAACTTTAGCAACTAATGTACCTGAAAACAATCTAACTCAGTCAGTACACAACTCACAAAGTCAAAAAGACAATCCAAAAGTCAACAGACATAGTCAAACAGACAACAAGTGCAAGCTACAATGTGCAAGGCACAAGCTCAACTCAAATGAGCTAAATCACCTACAAAACAAACTCAATGTTAATCAACATCAACCAAATAGGCAACTCAAGCCAATGAATCAATTCCTCAAGGCCATATGCTTCTTGTCCTGAAAACAAAGCTCAAACATAAGCACAAACCACTAGGACAAGGCCTAGGGTCAAAGGGGAAGAAATAATTCAAAACAGAACATGAAAATTGACATGAATCAAATTAAACCAAATAGGAACATCATCCAAAAGGTATCATGCCAATACTATGCACCAAATTCATTTCATAAATCACATAAGGCAAGGCATGCAAGTTGGAACCACATTGATACAACATAATGAACAAATCCACATTAATTCAAAAATGGTTCAATAAATCTCAATAAAAACCATGGCTAAACAGCACACATCACATGATCAACACACCAAAAATCAAGGCATTTGGACAAGTATAGGCAAGGCAATTAAATTCATTAAGTCAAGGTATGCACAAACAAGCTCAATTGGACACAATTTGCTACCTCAACTTAGCACAAGCCTAAAACAGAATTGACAAATGATAAATGCATCCAACCAAAGCCACAATAAACTTCAATGTGTCTAGAAACAATATGCAAAATTTCAAGTCCATATGATAAACATCATGCATTTCACAAATCATCTAAGTTCATGACTATCCAAAAGTCCACACATGGCTAACCAGCAAAGAAAATCCCAAACAAATCAGAAATGCATCTAAAAATTCTACAAAACTTCATGATCAATCCTAACATCCAGAAGAATCATCATGAAAAAAATCACATCAATTGGCATTTATTTGGCATGGCAAAGAAAATCCACAAGTTGAGCAAGCAAAGGTGTGACACACATTGTCACACCTATATTAAACAGATCATAACTCAACAACCAGAAATGAGAAAAATGCAAACTCTACACCAAAAGATCCCTAAAGATGTCTAGTTTAAGCATACAAAGTTTCAAGAGCATTGAATAAATTCTCATCATTTCACAAATCAAATGGCAAGGTAGGTCAAGAAAACACATACATACACAATCCCTAAGCCAAAACAAAATTCATGCGTGCACAATTTCTGGAAAAATATTCATAAAAAACTAGAAATGATGAGGATCAAGATGCAAAAATTCCCAGGTCATTTGGATCATTATTCATGGAGTTATGAATTTTCTAAGTGAATGGAAAAATAAAAAAACATGAACAAGGCTAGTATGAATGGCATGGCATAAGATGAAATAATATGCAAAGCAATAATTGAAACCGTCCTCAGCCAGATTCGAACTCAAGAGGAATTTGAACTTGGCGCGTTTTATGTGAAACGCACCGTTTCACTAAGTACATGTGGCAACGGGAAGCAATTTGGACCAATCATTTTGACACGCAGGGTACACGTTGGACCAATGCATGGCGGATAACACGAAAATGCATGCAAAACGCGCTCATGAAGATTAAACACATTCTGGAAATCAAAACCCTAAGATATTCATACATTCATACGTGTTATTGAGCTCAAGAACACATGTGCTCAGAAATTCATAAAAATCATACCATTGGACTCGTCTTTCAACACACATCAACATGACAGACTTAATTTAACCTAATTCTCAATATCATGAATGGATCGAGCAAGAGAAGTTCCACATGCTAAACTTAAAATCAACATAACTATCTCATTTCTTCATGGAATTTCATGGAACAAAGCTCAGATTAATCACCAATGAAAGATCTACAGCATGCATACATCAATTTCATGAATTAAAGCACTCGAGTTCTGACCTTATTGGAGAAACAGAAGTGGAATTGTAGCTTTCAGGCCTTGAGAAGTCCAAACAGTTGCTCCAATACTCTTGGATGAATGAATGGATGAAGGTTTGGAGGTTAAGCTTGCACGATCTAGCCAAAAAATCCAACTGCCATTGATGAAGGTGTGCTTCAACAGTCCTCGATTCTGCATGAAAACCTTGGAATCTTGCTTCAATCCAACTCAAAAATGCTTCTAGGTGATGATTTGATCAAGAAACATGCAATGCTTTTGAGGAAAATTGGAGAAAAGTGAGAGTAAAAGTTTGAAGATATTTGTGAATTAGATCTAGATCTGAGAATTCTGATGTGTTAATCATGAAAACAGTTATGCTTTAGCTTTTATATGGTGTGCTAATGATGTTGGTTAATCACAATTAAGCAATGCCAAAGTAATTAGTGAAAACCAAGTGTTGATGCTAATGTGCAATTCACCTTATGCATGTCATGACCAATGCTACAGTGCACGTTTCTGCTTCCAATTCACTTAAAAATGCCATGTAGAAGCCAAATGCAATGCTAGGAAGTGAAAACAATGCATGATTTTTGAATTTAGGATTTCCCTCCCAAATTCAAATGAAAATGCCAATATATTTGTGATCAAAATGCATAGCTTATGATGCATGAATTGGATAGTACATGTCAAGAGAGAAATGTTGCAAAAAGAACCACTCCATTTGGCCTTATGGTTTGAAAGCTATGCCTTCTTGAAGTTCAAAATCATTTGACCATGTTTGATCCATATCTTCTCAACCATACATGAGAAATTCATGTTCTTGGACTTTTTGGAAAAGGGAGAACAAGATCTTCAACTTTCATGTTGGACAAAATTTCATTTGAAGCATTTTGGTCATGTAATCATGAGGAGAAAACCTTTCCATTTTTGGCAAATTTGAATTACAAGTCACTTACTATTTTTGGAAAGTTTTGTCCTGACTTTGTTTTCTTCAATTTTGATGTTTGAAATGTCAAATGAGACTTGTTTGAACATGAATGAAGTATTTCTAACCACTTCCCACCTCCAAATCCAACAGTTGACTTGTGGTTGACTTTTTCCAGTTGATAGATGACTTGATCATGCACAGATGAATTTGAGCCTCAATCTCCTGATGAAATGGCTCCAAAATGAAACCCTAGCTTATACAAGCTCAATAAAGCCATATGATGATCCCCATCTCAATTAAGACCTCATCTCCTTGCAAAACCCTGATTGGCACAATACAACTGATTAGGGTTGACCAGAGGTCAAAACCCTAATCCCAAGGCACATGAACAGGCACAATGAACTTCTTGGTGATGATAAGACCATGATGATGGTGATGTACCACTTCAACCAAGATAATAACCAATCTCCTTGAAGAACCAATAAACCCTAATTGAAGCACAACCCTCAGATGATTAGTGATCAACTCATGAAACCCTCAAGCTTGAATCTTTTAACCTCTTCATCTTCTGAGCAAGACTTAGGAGGATGACTTGCTTATTGTCTCCACATGATATGAAATGACTAATGACCTACAAAATGAAATGCAACATGCTAAGCTAGTCCCAAGAGAGGAGGGCAAATTTTGAGGTGTTACACTTCCACCTGGACCTGTTGGACAAAAACACAGACATCCTACGCGTAAAATCACGAAAATATAAAGTAAAACATGACAATGAACGGAAATGCTCAAATCTTATACGAGAAGTAAAATTGCCTTGAAAAGTACCAAAATGCTTGCATAGTGTCTCAAAATCATCGGTTTCTTGTCGGATCAGTAACGAAAACTTAATGAAAATGGTGACTGATCAGCTAAGCATTTATGGGCAGAAGTAGTTAACATAACTTGTTATATTCAGAACATGATTTCTATTAGACATATTCTGGGTAAGAGTCCCTATGAATTATGGAAGAACTAAAAGCCCAACATTTCTTACTTTCACGCTTTTGGTTGTGAGTGTTTTATATTGAACACTTAGGAGAATCTTGGCAAGTTTGATTTTAAAGCACATAATTGTTTATTGTTAGGATATTCTGAACACTCTAAAGGCTACAAAATCTTTAACAATTAAACACAAATTATTGAAGAATCAATTCATGTTAGATTCAATGATAAGCTTGACCTTGAAAAGTTAAAGCTATTTGAGAAATTTGCAGATCTGAAGATCAATCTTTTAGAATCCAAGGATAATGATTCTAGAGAAAAAGACTCAGAAGACAAAGCTAAGGAAACTGAAGCAAACGATTCAGAAGCGACTTAACCAGAATTTGTCGTTGGTCTAACTCCCCAGAAGAAGAGTAGACCAAGAACTTTTCATTATAAAGAATTGATTCTGGGAGATAAATACGCTCAAATCAAAAATAGATCTTCACTCAAACCTTCTGAAGAGACTCTTTTGGGTTTGGTATCTCTGGTAGAGCCGACATCTATTGATGAAACTCTTCTAGATAATGAGTGAATGATGGCTATGAAAAAAGAACTGAATCAATTCACCAAGAACGGCGTATGGGATCTTGTTCAGAAACAAAAAAGGCTTCCATGTTATTGGAACCAGATGGGTATTCAGAAACAAGCTCAATGAGAAGGTCGAAGTTGTCAGAAACAAGGCTCGACTGGTAGCACAATGTTATAGTCAGCAAGAAGGTATAAACTATAAATAAAACTTTGCTCCAATTGTAAGGTTAGAGTCTATTCGTCTTTTAATTTGTTTGCAATCAATCATAACACCATCCTTTATCAGATGGATGTTAAAAGTGCATTCTTAAATGGATATATTTTTGAAGAAGTATATATGCACCAACCTCCTGGTTTTGAAAGCTCTCAAAATCTTGACTTTGTTTTTAAACTGAAAAATTTGTTATATGGTCTGAAACAACCTCCCAGAGCTTGGTATGATAGACTAAGTAACTTCCTTTTGGAAAATAATTTTACCAGAGGGAAAGTGGGCACAACTCTCTTTTGAAAAACCTTTAAGAATGATATTCTGGTTGTGCAAATTTATGTTGATGATATTATTTTTGGTTCTGTTAATGCTTCGTTGTGCAAGGATTTTGATAAGTCAATGCAAGCAGAATTTGAAATGAGTCTGATGGGAGAATTCAAGTTCTTTCTGGGAATTTAGATTGATCAACATTAAGAAGGAATGTACATTCATCAGAGAAAATATACAAGGGAACTTCTGAATAAGTTCAACTTGTCGGAGTGCAAGCAAGCCAAAACTCCAATCCACCATACATGCATTCTGGAGAAAGAATAGGTAAGCAGTATGGTAAATCAGAAGCTATTCAGAGGTATGATAGATTCTCTCCTTTATCTAACCGCTTCCAAACCTGATATTTTATTTAGTGTTTGCTTATGTGTTCACTTCCAATTAGATCCTAGGGAGACTCACTTAATTGCTGTTAAGAGAATCTTTAGGTATCTGAAAGGTAATACTAACCCTGGTTTGCTTTATAGAAAAGCAAGTGAATAAAAATTATTAGGCTATTGTGATGCTGACTATGCTGGAGACAGAATAGAAAGGAAAATTACTTTTGGATGTTGTCAATTTCTGGGAGATAATCCGATCTCATGGTCCAGCAAGAGACATTCAACAATTGCGCTTTCAACTGCCGAAGCTGAATATATTGCAGCTTCCTGATGCAACACTCAGATACTCTAGATGAAGAGTCAACTGGAAGATTATCAGATATTCGAGAGTAACATGTCTATTCTCTGTGATAATACTTTTTCTATCTGCTTATCTAAGAATCCTATCTTGCATTCTAGGGCTAAGTATATTGAAGTTAAACATCATTTTTTATGTGACTGTGTTCAGAAGGGTATTTTTCACCTAAAATTTGTTGATAAAGGCCATCAATGGGATGATATCTTTACAAAAAAAACCTTGCTGAAGATATATTCGTTTTCATTCTGAGAAACTTATTTATGGATTTATGTCCATAATGAAAAGATGAATTTCATAATGTTCAAGTCTTCAGAACTCTAGATTAGATTATGAGAATTTATTTGTTGACTATGAGACATGAGCTTTCTGAAGTAAGGAAGTTTCATGAATCAGAAAGGTTATGATTAGAAGTAATCTTATCGATTTGTCATACTGATTCTGAATAGTCATTGTATTAAATGGTTGTCATATCATTTGATATCATGTGGTTCTAAATGGTGACAGTTATCCCAATTTCTGAGCATGCATGATAATAGCGTGACACATTGGGTTTCGCAATTCTTGGAATTAAGTTAAAATCTCTTACGCTTCCCCCTATGTCGGTGTAATTTTAACTTATCATCATTGCAAAAAAAATCTATATAAACCCACTTCACTCACATTTTCACATTACGTGCACAATATTCCCACACTTTCTTCTTTCAAACCTAAAACAGCCTCTCTGTAACTTTTCATCCTCTCCTTTAACTTCAACAACGGATGCTCCTCAATAACAGATTCAACAACAACATTCTCCCAACCGCTCCATGGCTGATGAAAATCATCCCGTTATGGAAGGGATTCCTGAGTTAACTCTAAATACTCTTGTTGATGAGTTAATGGTTCTTTGTGAGACTATCGTGGACTTCAACAATCTGAAGGACAATGGCTTTTGATTTTTTTGAAACATTGGAATTCCAAGGATGGAAGAGTTTCTTTGAAAGGTTAATTAGTCTTGTTTATCCAGTGCTTGTGAAGCAGTTTTGGATTCATGTTGTGGCTACAAAGGACACAATCTCTTCCTTCGTCATGAACAGGAAGATTGTTGTCACTGAGAAATCTATCGTTGATCTTATTTCTCATAACAGTTATGGAAAAAGTTTCTACAACATTAAAACTGATGCAAGAAGGGAAGCTATGATTGAATTTGTCATCTTCAAGGAAGGAACCACGTTGGATGAAAGAAAAAGTCCAAGTACTAAAGACCTAACTGATAGACTGAGAGTTTGGTTCAAAATTATTCTGGGATGCATTCATCATCGACCCAACACAAATTCCTCTGACTACATCAACATTATCCATAAGTATATGTTGTTCTTCTTGGAAATAGGGTACAGGGTAGCACTTCCAGCAATTCTATTCAAATTTCTCAGGGATTCCATTAGAGAAACCAGAACTGGAAGTACATGCAAGAAGGGAAAGTTCATTCCTAATGGAAGGCTTATTTCTAATATTCTTATTAAAAACAATTTGGTGGATGACCTTCTGGTTAGTGGTTTAACTGATGAATTAGTGAAGAATGCTGAAAAGATCTTCTGGGGAAAGAATCTCAAGAGTATGGGTCTCATCTCTAAGATAGTCAGGCCATATTTCATTCCTTCAAAGGATGATATTTGTGGAATGAGGATTCCAGTAGAAAACTTCCTAACTTTCACCAAGATTGATCCTCCGGAAGTTCTGAAATATTACCTTGAAAGTTGTCTAAAGGATGAAATTGATTCAATGGTTGACCCATTCAACCTACCAGAAACTTATCATGATGTGCATGGGAAGAGGAAGAAAAAGTCTGGAGAAGAAAGATCATCAAGACCTCAGATGAAAAAGAAGAAGGTTGTTACCTTTCTGGATGAAGATGAGGTGCCTCTCAGTGAGCACCAAAAAACAATGCTTCTGAAAAACATGTCTAGTGTTGTCCACTAATCTTCTAAAGCTCCTGACACTACTACTTCTGGTAAGCTTCTTGGAGCTAGTAATCTTGTTGTTCTGATTTTGTAATGTTTGAAAGAATCTTACCAAATCCACCACCTACTAATTCTCAACCAATATCTGAACCTATTTTACTTCCACCTCCCACAGAAACTCTAGTTTTAGAACCTGTTACAGAAATTCCTACAGTTTCTGAAACTCCCTTACAACAACAACAACATTAGATACCACCAACACCACCTCCTTCACAATTACTTTCTTCACCCAGTCTATATCCATCTATTTTTGCTCCCCATATATAAAATCCAAAGATAATAACCCCCAGAACATATCCCTCAAGAGATTCTGGAAACCAAATGTTTGAGGGTACTCCTGAAAGCATGTTCAATTTTGAACCTGAACCTGTAGTATCTGATCCATAAACACCCCAAATCGTTTTCCCTACTATTCCAACTCTTTATGGTCCTGATCATGAAAAAACCATAATAGATCTTTCTGTAAGAATCCTTAAACCACCTAAACCTAGTCCCAATGTTGGTAAGATTCTGAGTCAGACTCAAGAAAATGTCTTCACGATGCTATGATAACAAGTCACTCATCAGCTAATCCTGCTGAAAATGACTCTGCTTGGGAAGCCTATAGAAGATGGATTAACTCCAAAATCTCCAAGCTAAAAGACTTTGGGTATGAATTATATGAAATAAATTTTCGTTAAGGGTTTGTTCCCTTAATGGAACTCTGGAAGTTAAGAAATGCTCCAGTATGTCTTCCTGCTCCGGAGATTAAGAAAGTTGTTCAGGAAGCTGAGGTAGATTTTGGGCATCCAGAATGTGTCATGGAAGAAGTTGTTGCACAACCGGTTGTTTCTGAAGGCCAACAAATTGAAGTTTCTCTTCATCAGCAGTCAACTGGAACTTCTTCTAGAGAAATTCCTAATGTGCTTCATAAGACCATCTAGGAAATAAAAGTTGATAATGCTCTGGTCAAAGAGCGTCTGGAAAAACAGAATATGATGTTTCAGTTGATACTATCCATACTTCCTTCGCCTCCTCCTCAGAACCCTTAGCATTTTTCCAATGTTTTTATTTTGTTTTAATATGTTTTTCTATTATTTTTTTATTGTATCTTTTCTACCTTTTGGCATTGATCAATGAAAATCATGTTTGTTTCTTTCCATTACTTTCAGCTTTTATTTCTTTTGTCTATGTCTTTTTGATTAATGACAAATGGGAAGAACATATTTAAAGGGAAGAATCGTTATTTGATTTTGACATGCCTATATTCCTGAATAAGAATCCAAACATTGTTTGAAGTTTATGCTAACAACTACTTTGAAAAATAGTTTGTTAATTGTTTTGCAAGTTCAAACATCAGAAGCTCTTTTGAAGTTTCTCATATTAGAATATAAGTTACCAGTTTCTGAAGAAATTGTCTACTATTTGTTTCTGAAAGAGTCTCAACCAAGAATCAGATCCAAGCATTGAGTCTTCAAGGAATTAAAAATCAGGCTCTGAACTTGGAACTTGGGGAACTTGGCATCAAGTTTTCAATTCGACGCCAGGCTCTGAGGAAGTGTTACTTTCATAGTAATAATACTTGGCAATCAAGCTTTTGAGAAGAATTCTTAACTTGGTTCTGAAAGCTCTTGTCAAAGAGATTTGTTCTTCAAAGGTAATCAAGCTCTGAAAAAGAATTTCAAAGAAAACAAGAATTCAAGTTTATGAAAGGAACCAGACTCTGAAGCTTCTTCAAAAAGAATTCAACTAAGCTTCTGAAGTAAAGTTCATCAGAATGTTAATGTTAACAAACCAGTGCTCTAGACAACATCAAGCAACTTCTGAAGACAAACCAGATTCTGATGGAAGATCATTCTGGTACTTTAAAAAGGTTAATCAGGAAAGTGTTCTTTCATTCTGATTTTATCTTTTTAGAATTATACGTCCCAGGATGAGCTTTGTGCTTTTGTAAGATGTATCCTTTTGTGATTATCATGTACAAAATTGTTCATCAAAATACATGTTTTTGTCATCATCAAAAAGGGGGAGATTGTTAGAATAAGATTTGGTTCTGCATCTATACCTTGAGTTTTGATGATAATAATGTTGTATTTGTGTGAGAATAATTTTGGTACCCTAATGGTTTGTTATTGTGTAGCTTTAACACCAAATTCTAATTATGAGTGTATGACGTGCAACATCATCAATTTCTGAACGATGAATTCCAATTCCGCTTATGCGCCAGTCATAAGAAGTTCTAAAAGATGTTCAAAGTTGTTGCTGCAATGATCTTTCTGCTTTTGTGTTGATTCACTCTTGAGAAGCTTCTGAGCAACGTCTCTCAGTTCATGCTTTTGGACGTGACTCTAATCATTAAGCTTCTGAAGAATGGCAAGCTTATGAAATTTTGTTACTTAGCTGAAGATTCTGAAGATCTTAAGCCAAACATTGAGGTTATCAAGGTTTTGTCTGTAAGATTATGAAGATTCTGAAGATTCTGAAGATACTGAAGATCTCAAGCCAGACTACTGACGCTGTCAAGGTTCTGACCAAAGATTCTAAAGTTTCTGAATCCAACTTTATGTTTCTTCATTTCATGTTTCATCAACTTTCATTAGAAGTCAATGAACTTGAAGATAATGTCAAATGGACACGTGATCAAATAGTATATAGTACAAATCAAATATCCTTTCCACTACATGATATTATGGGCAAGGACAGTACTATACATCACACCTGTCACTGAATTTATGGGCGAAGGAAAGTACGCAATATCACTTCTTTCACCATCCAACAGTGAACAACCACTCTATGTAGTTTCCCCATTTTGCCATCCAACTGTCTCTTTTCTTATGCTATATAAGTGGGACTTGGAGACTTGAAGAAAATGTTGAATGCTAAAGGTGCTACAACAATTTGACAAGTTTGTTTCTTTGTGAAAAGCTATCAATTTTGTACACAATTTTTCTTTAAGTAATTGTTTATCATTTGTGTAAAATATGTTTGTATAGAAGAAACTTGTAACACAAAAAATATTATTCAAACTGTTTATTTGATTCCTTAAGGAGACTAGGGTATAGTCGGATCCTTGAGAAGACAAAAAAGGGTATTCTTTGTGATTCCTTAAGGAGACTAGAGTATAGTCGGATCCTTGAGAAGACAAATAAGGTTATTCTTTGTGATTATTGTAATCAGTTGATTATAGTGGATTAAATCTTAGTGTATAAGGCGAAATCACATTGGCGGGTGGACTGGAGTAGCTTTGAGTTTCAAGCGAACCAGGATAAAATACTTGTGTTTTTATCTCTTTGTTATTAACTTTTAAGTGGTGTTCTTGAGTTGGTAAAAAGATTTTATTTTATAAAACCCAATTCAAACCCCCTTTCTTGTGTTTTTCACACCTTCGAGGTTTGTTTTAATTCTGACGGAGCTGCCACTAGCAGATTGCTTACTAAGTGTGGGGGCCTTTTTCGTGACAGTCCAGGAAGATAGCTTTGTGGCTTTCATAAGACTATTGGTGATTGCAATAGTCTTGCTATAGAATTCTAGGGTGTCCTTATGGGTTTGGAGCTTGCTTGGAAGAGAGGTTTCAAGAACCTTATTGTTCAAGATGGCAACAAGACGGTAGCAGATGCTCTCCAAGGGTTGCCTTTGAAGTCTAAACAAGGCTCGAGTTTGGCTAGGCATATTCTTCATCTCCTTCAGCATTTTAAAGAAGTACGGTTCATTCACATTTTTAGAGAAACTATTAAGTGTGCTGATTTTTTAGCCAAACTATATTTGTCCAATTTTGATGGTTGTATCTGATTCGATGATAATTTTCTAAGTAATTGTTCAGGTGTTTGTGAGACATGTTGCCTAATGTCTCCTCGTTTTAGGCCTTTGACCCTCCCATTTTACTAATAAATAAATAAATAAATATATTTGATTAAACAAACTTAAAAATTTATTATTTTTATTATATGAATTAAATAGTTTAAGTTTCAAATTCTGAAACGTCACCATAAAAAACTATTCACTTACATTCTGAATTTAAAAGAATATAAATTTCAATTTCTGAATTGTCAACCAAAAAAAAATTCGATCAATGAAAGCCCTAATCGTGACAAAAAAATAATATTATATTTTAAATATCAAAGAATTTAAATTTCAAATTCTGAATTTATTACCATCAATTATATCTAAAATTATTAGATTACTTTTCATAATATAAAATCATAATTAAAAAAACAAATATTTTTTAAGGATTTAATTAAAATATACTAACAGTTCGACTTAAATATTTTTTTACTAAAAGTTCGACTTAAATATTTTTTTTTATCTTCTATTTTGCTAAAATTATATTTTTTTACTCTCCAATTTGTAAAACTAATATTTTGGTTCGCTATTAATCAACGCTGCATATTTTTTAGTTTTCAAAACTTTACTTTCGTTAAAGAGGTACTTCATTTCAAAATTATTTTACCAAACGAAAGTTATATCAAAATAAATATATCATTTTACTTTTTCAATATTAATTTCTTTCAGCAATGTCATTAAATAATTAAAACTATTCTTATTTTAGAACGGAATGAGTAGCACTCAATAGATATTTATGAACCGGATAAAATATATCATTGTTTTTATAACAAAAATATTACAAAAATATTAAAACAACCTACTTCTTCTTCAACAACACCCATATTAATCCTATTTGAATCTTCTCAAACTTCAACAAAATTCAAGAAATCGATATTCCGAATTTCCCTTTTTCGGATTTTTTTTAAAAGTTGATTATTTATATTTAACTTACCATTTTAAGGTACTTTTAATGTTCAACTTACCATTTTAAGGACACTCGTTAGCATTTCTCTTTCACCAAAACTCCCAATAACTTTATATCTAAGGACAATTATTGTACTATGTATTCAAGCTTCAGGTTAGTCCTATTCATAGAGGATATGAACTCTACTGTTTTGATTAACTTGTGCCATAAGCAGGGGACGGAGTGAGAAATTTTAACTAGTGGGGTCAATAATCCTTTTTATAAATAATATATTTTAATTTCATCTCAATCACTTGAAAGATATACTAACATTTTTTTGTCTTAAATCGGGATCGTTATGAAGTTTTTTCAATTCAAACTCATTTTGTTTTCATAAACGGCCTTAATTTAAAGTTTTCACGTTCATCAAGTGTTTGAGGATTAAGAGTCTATAATTCCTCGATTGATTTTCTTTTTAACAAAATTTCCATTGCTTATTACTAAAAATGAAAATAAAATAACATAATTAAAATCATATTAAAAAATGATTCATACTTATACTATAAAATAGATACAAACACAACAATTTCAAACATTAGACAATCTCAAGTTCAATAAGGTAACAAAATATTTTATCTTTTATTACAATAATAAAATAAATAATAAATTCATAAAGATTAAAATTTTAAAAAATATATATCTTTTAGAATATCAACAATAAAAAGAAATCAATATCAAAGAGGTAAAGTGAGTAATTTATTTGTCCTTAAAAAAAGTCAAAAATAATTAATAGGAATGGAAAAGAAAAGTTGATTACTTATTATTTTATTAAAATTATTTATTTTATTTAATATATAAATATATTATTTTTAACATTATATATTAAATAATAATAATTGTAGTGGGGGCATAGACTCACCCTTGAAATAAGGTGTCTCCGTCCCTGGCCATAAGAGTACAAGTTCATATATTCAAAAGTGGAAATTTACCATTGTAAACTTCAATGTATGATCGAGACAACACCAATGATCGATACAAACATCCATAAGTCAATCGATATTATGAACTTCGCCATTGTTATTTTCCATATCAGTATAAGTTAGCAGTTCCCTTTCTATGCACATTCAACTAAAATGGAAATTTAATCACATACCTTCATGACTGCTTGAATCTGATAGCTGATATGCTAGATCATAAACCATTGAGAAATAAGACAATGATTCCGTTAGTAAAAAACATGAGCATTAAAAGGGATGATTGTTTTATATATTGTAATTGCCAAAGTGATGGCTATTTATAATCTAGGGGTGAAACTGAAGCTCCAAATATTAAGGGAGTTCTTCCTTGAGACTAGGGATGGATAATCCACAGTCAGTTCCTATTAGATAGGTAACTAACTACTACTATTAAGCAATAATACAAATAAATACAGTATTAGTTATAGCTATCTATTATGCCCCCGCAAAATTGGGTCACAGTCAACAACTCCAATTTTGTCTCTAAGATGTGTGAACCGACTACGATGTAACGGTTTTGTGAGAATATCTGCAAGTTGGTCCTTTGTAGAGATGTGAGAGATTGTAAGTTTTCCATTTTGAACTTGTTGCCGCACAAAATGATAGTCAAGTGCGATGTGCTTCATTCTTGAATGAAAAACTGGATTAGAACATAGGTAAGTTGTACCAATATTATCACAGAAAATGGTAGGTATTTGAGATTGTATGCCAAGTTCACCCAAAAGATTTGAGAGCCACATAATTTCTGCTGTAGAATTGGCAGCAAACTTGTATTCTGCTTCTGTTGAGGATCTCGCGACTGTTCGTTGTCGTTTTGATAACCAAGAAACAAGATTACCACCGAGATAAATTATGTAGGCTGAAGTTGATGTTTTGTCATCATGATTACCACCCCAATCCGCATCGGTATATGCTTGTAATTTCAGATGAATTGGCTTCGTAAGTTTCAAGCCATGGTTGATAGTGAACTTGAGATACCGTAATACTCTTTTAAGTTGCTGAACATGCAATTCAGTTGGTTGATGCATGAATTGTGACAGTTTATTTATGGCAAACGATAGATCTGGCCTGGTTAATGTGATGTATTGAAGAGCTCCAATGATGCTACGAAACATTTTTGAGTCAGCAGGAGCTGATCCATCCTCTAACTTGAGGGGTGTAGTCATACACAATGGAGTTGTTGTAGTTTTAGCTCCTGCCATATTGAACTTATGCAATAGGTCTCTGATGTAACCATGTTGTGACATAAACAAGCCAGTTTTGATTGGAATAAGTTCTATGCCAAGAAAATAATGTGGAAACCCAAGTTGTTTGAGAGATATTTTTTTTCGAAAGCTCTGTCATGAACTGATTTGAGAATGAAGTGTTGTTACCTGTCAGCAGTAGATCATCAACATAGACGAGTAAGAAAGCACGGACACCGTCTTTATTGTAGATGAACAATGAGGGATCACTTAAGCTTGTGGAGAAACCAACTGAAATCACAAAGTTTTTAAGCAATTCATGCCACGCACGAGGAGCTTGTCTCAAACCATAAATGGCATTTTGAAGTTTGCAAACATGATTTGGAAATTCTGAATGGATGAAACCAGGAGGTTGTTGCATGTATACATTTTCAGATAATTTGCCTTGCAGAAACGCATTGTTAACATCCATTTGATGTAAACTCCACCCTTGCCCGAGTGCGATCGTGAGGACTACTTTAATTGTTTGAGGTTTTACAACGGGAGCAAAGGTTTCTTTGAAATCAAGACCCGGTGTTTGAGTGAATCCCTTTGCTACTAACCTGGCCTTATATCGTGCCACACTTCCATCCGGATTTCTTTTAATTCTGAACAACCACTTGCAGCCGACCAAATTGGTATGTCTGTCTCGTGAAACTAAGGTCCAAGTGCCATTATTCATTAGTGCATTAAATTCTGCTGAGCATGCATCTCTCAGTGTGATATTTTAAGAGCTTGAGTGATGGTGGACGGTTCAAGATTTTCTTGTAACTCATGTTTGGTGGCAACAAATGTTTTCTTTGGTTTGAAGATATTATGGTGAGACCTTGTAACAGTAGGATCACGAACTGCAGGTTTAATGCATTCCGTATTAGGTGCATTATAGTTGTTGTTGGTGATAGAACATGTTTGTAAATTAGACTCTAATCGTGGAAGCTCATTGACCGATACAGACGCTGAAGTTGACTCAGGAACAGATGGCTGGATTGGTGATTGTGACTCGAGCATAGATGGTGCAGGTGTGGGGAATGGACTCGGAGCATTTTCCAACGATAATACAGGTGACTCAGGGAGCTGACAGCATGTGGGAGTTTGAGTTGGAACAGGTACAACAGAGCAACTTGAACCAACTTGATCTTGTAGAGATGTTACTAGAGCAGTATTTGTTGGTTCACGTGGAACATTTATAATACTGTGAATGGGAGAATCAAATGTTGGAAGTGTTTGGACAGGTGATGGTGTTATTATTGATTGATACGAAAATGAATTTTCCACAAACTTAACATGCCTAGAGACATAGACCCTATTTGACAATGGTTTTAGGCAGATGTAGGCATGTTGAGACATAGAGTATCCTAGGAATATACAAGGTTTTGACCTAGGTTGGAGTTTATTTTGCATGTATGGTTTTAACCATGGATAGCACAAGCATCCAAATGAGTGAAGTTTGCTATAGTCCGGTTTTAGATGAAACAAGAGTTCAAAGGGAGATTTCATCTCAATGATTGGTTTTGGCATTCTATTGATGAGGTAAACTGCAATAGTGAATGGAAATGACCAGAATTGAGGTGGTAGGTTAGCATGATGCAAGAGAGCACGACCTATTTCAACAACATGTCGGTGTCTCCTTTCAGCTGTACCATTTACCTCGGGTGTATGTGGTGGTGTGGTTAGGTGAGAAATACCTTTGTTAGCCAGAAAAGATTTCAATTTGATAAATTCTCCACCATTATCAGAGAAAAGAGAGACAATAGGCAAGTTAAACTTTTTTTCAACAATGGACTTAAATTGAACAAAAATGGTAAATACATCTGATTTATGTTTCATTGGATACAACCAAACATATTTGGAAAAATGATCTACAATGATTAAATAGTACAAATAACCATCTAACGATCTAACAGGAGCCGGTCCCTAAACATCAGAGTACAAAAGTTCCAATGGTTTGCTACTTGTGAGATGATGATTTGAGAAAGGCAGTTTGTGACTTTTGGCACAATGACATGAACTACACTCATGAGATGTTGGAAGCTTTATTGGTAGATGATGACCGTCAATCAGATGCTTTATTATTTTGAAAGAAGGATGACCTAACTTATGATGCCATGTAGATGCAGAATGGATGCTTGTATGCAATGCATGAGGTGTATGTGAAGGAATGATAGCCGCGGGTAAATGATATAGATTTTGTTTAAGAGGACCTTGGAGTAGAGCCTGACCCGAATTCAAGTCCTTGACAACAAAATGGTTTGGAAAAAATTCAACAGAACAAGTATTAGATTGACATAGTTTTGAAACAGATAATAAATTAGACTGGATTTTAGGAACATACAAGACTTGTTTGAGATAAAGGGGTTTAACAGGGGTGTGAATGATAGAGTTACCAGTATGAGTAATTTTCAAACCTGTTCCATCATCGACAACGACCTGATCTGCTCTAGGATATGATGAGATGCTCCATCATTGAGCGTGTGAATCACAAGATCAGTTTCATCAAGGGGGTGATCTATGATTGATAATTCATCTAAGATGACTTTAATTCCTTGAAGGTATTTAGCCATGGATTGATTTCCTTTTTTGAAATTGGAAATTTTTTATTTGAGTGTCATTACACGCACACGAGAGCGGCCAACACACATGGTTTTCAGAATCTCCCATGCTTGATTGGAGGTTTTGACAGTGCCTAAGTGTGTGACCACTGTTGCAGCCACAGAGGAAATGATGCTATGTAGAATGAGTTGATCTTGTCGAACCCAATGTGTAAAGACTGGATTAACAGTCGTAGTATTGTTCTCCAACACTTTTGGTGGACATGGTTTACTTCCATCAACATAGCCCATGAGATCATAGCCTGTTAAGAGAGCCATGAACTGAATTCTCCAAGCGGGATAATTGTCTCCATCAAGCTTGATGCAGAGTTGAGATCCGGCATTCAAAACAGTTAACTTGTCAGCCGGTGATGACATAGTGGGTGTCTCTTGGGGAGTTTCAACATCAGAATCTAGTGATGCCATGAATGAAGGATCGAGAGAAAAAAAACTTTTAAGTTAATTTGCTCTGATACCATAAAAGGGATGATTGTTTTATATATTGTAATTGCTAAAGTGATGGCTATTTATAATACAGGGATGAAACTGAAACTCCAAATATTAAGGGAGTTCTTCCTTGAGACTAGGGATGGATAATCCACAGTCAGTTCCTATTAGATAGGTAACTAACTACTACTATTAAGCAATAATACAAATAAATACAGTATTAGTTATATCTATCTATTAAGCATAACAATCATGAATATGGTGTTTATCGGTTATATATAATTGTCAACTGAATATGGTTTTAGAGTTATAGATATATTCAAAATCAACCATGCATAAAAGAGTCATCTGTCTTAATTAATGGAAGTTAATTAGGTGAAAATTAATTAATTAATATTAATTAATTATTAATTAATAATTATAAGGTATCACTCATCAAAACCTAATTTTAACATAATTTTTATTAAGTAACTTCCTTCCACTATTTTCTCTCCACTCAGTTGAATCTTTTATACATAAATAGGGTTTCTCAGTTCAATTGCAAATGACTCTAGATTTCTGAATTTTTGGAATATCTCTTCTCCTTCTTTATTCTCTTCATCTCAAATTATTTATATTCTTCTTTATTTTTCGAGTGGTTTATTGTGCCATCAACGACTAAATTTTTTCAGATACTACGAGTGGTTTAAACACCATTTGAAGGTGTATTTTTTTGAACGGTTTATTACAGTGCAAGTGATATTCGTAAAATTGAACGAGTTGTTTTATCCTAGAGACGTCATCGAAACTCGACTGCATTGCATAATTATTGACAGTACGGTGAAACGTCTTAAAGAAAGCAACCTAGTACGCGACTCATCCCAATAATTTTCTGTGGAAAATTTTTTAAAACCGAAAACAACAATTTTAGGACGATGCTTTAACTGCCATGGCTATTGAGGAAATTATCGGTACTACTATGGCCGCTGCTGTCTTTAACAAACCATTTAAGTCTGAGGGTTTTCACTTCAAACGTTGGCAAACTAAGATGGAATTTTTCTTAACTTTAAAGAAGGTTGCCCACGTTCTGACTGAGGATATCCCTATTGCTCCTTCTGGATCACCCGAACAAACTAATGGTAAGAACTCTGTAGATTCAGGTGGAATTGCTAAAACTGATGAATCTGCGAGTAATTTACAACTCAGGAAAGAAATCGGCTTATGGCATGGGAGTGACTATCTCTGCAAAAATCACATTGTGAACAGTCTTGCTGACGAGTTGTACGATTACTATAGTAATTGTAAGACTGCTAAATAGGTATGGGAAGCTCTGCAGAATAAATATGATACTGAAGAAGCTGGTGCAAAGAAATATGATGTCAGTTGCTACTTGAACTATAAGATGGTGGATGAAAGGTTTGTGGAAGCTCAAAGCTACAAAATTCAAAAAATTGCTCATGAAATCATAACTGAAGGTATGCCTCTCGATGAACAATTTCATATTGCTGTTATAATTGACAAACTGCCCCTGGTTGGAAAGATTTCAAAAATTTGCTTCGCCACAAAACAAAAGAGATTTCAATGGAGAGTTTGATCACTCGCCTCCGAATTGAAGAGGAAGCTAGGAGACAAGATCATAAAGATGAAGTTTTAGTTGTTTCTAACAACAACAAGAGATTCAGTGTGGTTCTGAAGCCTACAGATAAACCATTAGAGAATCAGAACCGTAATGATGTGAACCGAATTAAGAATGGGAATCTGTAACACCCCTTTTTCTACCCCAAATTATTTAGCATATAATCAGAGTAAATAAGCACGCATATAAAGAAAAGGGCGTCACATCGACGTTTTCGAAACTTAAAACTTTTAAAAACCAACAATACACCTGGTCATTCAAATAACACATTTCACTCATCATGAATATTCAAGCAGTATGCGTTTGCAGCAGAAAATAAGGAATACTCATGTATTTCATAAGATGATCCATGTCCCATACCATGATCAAATAAATAAAACAATTAATGACATAAAGCATATCAAAATAAGATACGAGTTCAATACTACTAATCTACCCAGTGTTACATGACCAGAGCATTAACTCATTACCAATTGCAAACTAAATACGGAAACTCTCCAGCTATTCTTGAGCGAGCTACCGTCCACCTACGCTAGCAATACTACTCGGTAGTATCTGCACGATACCCATGTAAAGGTAACATTCAAACAGAAAGGGTGAGAATTCCAAATCGTTATGAATATAGCATAATAAGGCACAATGAATTAAAACACAATTTAAGAATTCATCACACTTGGTACAATTATATCAATGATATTAACAGATAATTATTCCACATATTTCAAATGTACATCACACTCACATCAATACATGCATCCAATGATCACATAACGATAGACGACTCAATGCAAGACAATGTGACTCCATGCATGTGGTACTTCAATGTGAACTCAAACTTTCACCGCTTTCCGATTCAATATCTAGAATCCAAGCCACGCTTCCGATCCGGACAAGACCAAAGCCCTACGTCTGTTTCCAATGAAGGATCACCGCTTAATACTACGCCTGATTCCAATTGAGAATCAACGTCTGCTCATGTGAACCCACAGTTTCACCACTTCCACAATGAAGTCAACCATGCTATGAATGAATGCACACATACCAACGCATATGCAATTAAGACCCTTTTATATACCGTCTTAACATCCCACATATCACCATGACTCACAATTGGTACATATACACATTCATCACAACACATCAATTACGATTACATATACACATTCATAACCATAAATCATTCACAATTCAATAATGGCATACATACACATTCATACAATATATCATTCACCAATATAAGCCAATGTACACAGCTTTCATTCCAAAACGCACACAACATTTAAATATCAAATTTTCACTTTTCAAACAGTGTTAACCGGTTAACGCCATGGGTTAATCGGTTAACGCAAAACAGAATGCGCTTCTTGGCAATTTCTAACAGTGTTAACCGGTTAACACCCTAGGTTAACCGGTTAACGCAAGACAGAATGCAATTTTTCATAAATCGTAACAGTGTTAACCAGTTAACGCCCTGGGTTTAACCGGTTAACGCAAAACAGAATGCTATTCCTGCGCTAACAACAAAACAGAATGCAGAATTCTCCGCATTTTTCATCGTTGGAGGACTTCCGGACCTCCGATTTCGATTCCGTAAAAAGCTACACGTTCAGAAAATCATGACTCATCCAAATATATATTCATTCACAGTTTTTAGCATAATTTAATCATCACAATTCAAGAGTATTTATCAAACCTAATAATTCCAAACCATGCCAATTAAGGATTTCAACCTAAAACATGTTCCTACCCATTGACCAATCATACTAACCCTTAATAATAAGAATTTCTCCCCTTACCTTGTAACTCTGATGAAAACCCTGACTCCTCTTTACTTTTCCTCTCCTCTTTCTCTATTGCCTTTAGTGCTCCAGTGACTTATATTTCTCACTCCCCTCACCTCTTACTATTTATAATAGTATTCTAGTTGGGCATTAAATCGTTTAATTTAATCACTAGGCCCAATAATACCTAATATTTACATACCTCTATTTAAATTTAAATAATTAATCACTCACTATGCACATCAATTGGATTAATCAATTCAATAATTTAATTATTTCTCATATCCACTAGATAATGAATTAATACACCAATTAATTAATTAAGACTCCATATAATTAAATTAAAATATAATCATAATAGTATAATAATTAAATACTAAAAAAATGGGTTGTTACAACTCTCCCCCACTTAAAAGATTTTCTTCCTCGAAAATTTACCTCAAACGAACAACTCCGGATATGATTCCCTCATCTTATCCTCGAGTTCCCACGTAATATTTCCATTGGCGACTCCGCCCCATATCACTTTTACCAAAGCAATCTCCTTACCACGAAGCTTCTTCACTTCTCGATCTTCAATCCACACAGGTGATGTATCAACCGTCAAATTATCCCGTACTTGCACATCATCTAATTGAACAACATGCGATGGATCCGCAATGTACTTCCTCAATTGAGACACATGGAATACATCATGAAGATTAGAAAGTGACGGTGGTAATGCAATCCGATATGCCACTTCACCTATCCTCTCGGAAATCTGATAAGGACCAATGAAACGCGGCGTCAACTTACGTGACTTCAAAGCTCTACCAACACCCATTATTGGCGTAACTCGAAGAAACACATGCTCTTCTTTCTCAAACTCAAGAGTTTTCCTCCTCTTATCGTGGTAACTCTTTTGACGACTCTGAGAAGCCTTCATCTTCCCTTGAATCATCTTAATCTTATCTGTAGTCTCTTGAATCGACTCGGGTCCAACCACATCACTTTCTCCAGATTCGTACCAACATAAAGGAGTTTTACACTTTCTGCCATAAAGAGCCTCAAACGGTGCCATTCCAATACTTGAATGGAAACTGTTATTATATGTAAACTCGATTAAAGGCAAGAAACTATCCCAATTTCCTCCTTGTTCCAAAACACAAGACCTCAAAAGATCTTCAAGCGACTAAATAGTCCTCTCCGTTTGACCATCAGTTTGCGGATGATATGCTGAATTCAAACGCAACTTCGTACCCAAAGCACTTTGCAAACCTTCCCAAAATCTCGAAGTGAACCTCGGATCTCTATCCGAAATAATACTCGACGGTATACCATGCAAACACACAATCCTCTCGATGTACAACTTAGCAAGTCTCTCCATCGAATAATCCATCCTCATCGGAATAAAATGAGCATACTTCGTCAGTCTGTCCACCACGACCCAAATCGCCTCACAATTACTCGATGTTCTTGGTAAGCCCGAAACAAAATCCATAGAGATACTATCCCACTTCCACTCGGGAATAGATAACGATTGCATCAAACCAGACGGCTTTTGATGTTCAATCTTTGACTTTTGACAAGTCAAACATGAATACACAAATTCCGCTACATCCTTCTTCATACCTTGCCACCAAAACATCTTCCTCAAGTCTTGATACATCTTAGTAGCACCAGGATGAATACTCAGACCACTTCTATGCCCTTCCTCAAGAATCCTCTTCCTCAAATCCGTACCATTCGGAACACACACTCGATCACGACACCTCATGATACCATTCTCATCAATCCGAAAGTCACCACCTTTACCTTGGTTAATCAATGTCATAACATCGACTAACTTCAAATCTGACCTCTGACCTTCTCTAATCTCGTCAAGAATGTCACACGTAAGCTTCAACATCCCAAGCTTAACGCACGAAGACGTCGCTTCACAAACCAAACTCAAATCTCTAAATTGCTCCAACAATTCAAACTCTCGCATCATCAACATAGACATATGCAATGACTTCCTACTCAATGCATCGGCTACAACATTCGCCTTCCCAGGATGATAATTCAAACCAAAATCATAATCCTTCAAGAATTCTAACCATCTCCTTTGCCTCATATTCAATTCTTTCTGATCGAACAAGTACTTCAAACTCTTGTGATCACTAAACACATCAAACCTCGATCCAAACAAGTAATGTCTCCGAAGCTTCAACACAAACACAACGGCGGCCAACTCTAAATCATGCGTCGGATAATTCTTCTCATGAACTTTGAGTTGCCTTGAAGCATAAGCTACCACTTGCCCTTTTTGCATCAGAACACCTCCCAAACCCAATAAAGAAGCATCGCAATACACCACGAAGTTTTCTAACGGATCCAGTAAAATCAAAATATGAGCCGTAGTCAATCTTCTCTTAAGCTCTTGAAAATTCGCTTCACACTGCGAAGTCCAAATGAAAGCTTGACCCTTCCTAGTCAACTGCGTCAACGGTAACGACAACTTAGAAAATCCCTCAATGAACTTCCTATAATAACCAGCCAAACCAAGGAAACTTCGAATCTCAGCAACAGACTTAGGAGCTTCCCACTGAGATACAGCTTCGATCTTCGTAGGATCCACAGAAATCCCACCGCTCGAAATCACATGTCCAAGAAAACTTACTTCACTCAACCAAAATTCGCATTTAGAGAGTTTAGCAAACAACTTCCTCTCTTTCAACACCGATAACACAACCTTCAAATGCTCTGCATGATCCTCTTCGCCCTTGGAATAAATCAATATATCATCGATGAACACAACTACAAACTTATCCAGATAATCATGAAAGATTCTATTCATATACTCCATAAACACACCAGGTGCATTCGTCACCCCAAAAGGCATCACGGAATACTCATAGTGACCGTACCTTGTCCTAAAAGCAGTCTTCTGAATATCCTCAGCCTTTACACAAATCTGATGATACCCAGACCTCAAATCAATTTTGCTAAACACACTAGCTCCAACCAGCTGATCCATCAGATCGTCAATCCTCGGAAGTGGATACTTGTTCTTAATCGTCACTTTATTCAGTTGTCTATAATCAACACATAATCTCATAAAACCTTCTTTCTTCTTGACCAATAGCACAGGTGCACCCCACGACGACATACTAGGACGAATAAACTTCTTCTCAAGCAAGTCTTCAAGTTGACTCTTCAACTCTTTCAACTCAGAAGCGGACATTCGATAGGGAGCCATCGATACAAGACTAGTTCCAGGAACTAAATCAATCGAAAACTCGACCTCTCGTTCCGGCGGTAAATCACTTATATCTTCCGGAAATACTTCCGCAAATTCACAAAATATTGGCAGTTCTTCGATCGTCCTAGTAACCCGAAACATCAAACAAACAGTATCGATCGTGTCAGATACACAAATCAAATACTACGGAAAACCTACTACTATTGACCAACTGGTCGACCATGCTCTGATACCACTTATGTAACACCCCTTTTTCTACCCCAAATTATTTAGCATATAATCAGAGTAAATAAGCACGCATATAAAGAAAAAGGCGTCACATCGACGTTTTCGAAACTTAAAACTTTCAAAAACCAACAATACACCTGGTCATTCAAATAACACATTTCACTCATCATGAATATTCAAGCAGTATGTGTTCGCAGCGGAAAATAAGGAATACTCATGTATTTCATAAGATGATCCATGTCCCATACCATGATCAAAAAAATAAAACAATTAATGACATAAAGCATATCAAAATAAGATACGAGTTCAATACTACTAATCTACCCAGTGTTACATGACCAGAGCATTCACTCATTAGCAATTGCAAACTAAATACGGAAACTCTCCAGCTATTCTTGAGCGAGCTACCGTCCACCTACGCCAGCAATACTACTCGGTAGTATCTGCACGATACCCATGTAAAGGTAACATTCAAACAGAAAGGGTGAGAATTCCAAATCGTTATGAATATAGCATAATAAGGCACAATGAATTAAAACACAATTTAAGAATTCATCACACTTGGTACAATTATATCAATGATATTAACAGACAATTATTCCACATATTTCAAATGTACATCACACTCACATCAATACATGCATCCAATGATCACATAACGATAGACGACTCAATGCAAGACAATGTGACTCCATGCATGTGGTACCTCAATGTGAACTCAAAGTTTCACCGCTTTCCGATTCAATATCTAGAATCCAAGCCACGCTTCCGATCCGGACAAGACCAAAGCCATACGTCTGTTTCCAATGAAGGATCACCGCTTAATACTACGCCTGATTCCAATTGAGAATCAACGTCTGCTCATGTGAACCCACAGTTTCACCACTTCCACAATGAAGTCAACCATGCCATGAATGAATGCACACATACCAACACATATGCAATTAAGACCCTTTTATATACCGTCTTAACATCCCACATATCACCATGACTCACAATTGGTACATATACACATTCATCACAACACATCAATTACGATTACATATACACATCCATAACCATAAATCATTCACAATTCAATAATGGCATACATACACATTCATACAATATATTATTCACCAATATAAGCCAATGTACACAGCTTTCATTCCAAAACGCACACAACATTTAAATATCAAATTTTCACTTTTCAAACAGTGTTAACCGGTTAACGCCATGGGTTAATCGGTTAACGCAAAACAGAATGCGCTTCTTGGCAATTTCTAACAGTGTTAACCGGTTAACGCCCTGGTTTAACCGGTTAACGCAAGACAGAATGCAATTTTTCATAAATCGTAACAGTGTTAACCGGTTAACGCCCTGGGTTAACCGGTTAACGCAAAATAGAATGTTGTTCCTGCGCTAACAACAAAACAGAATGCAGAATTCTCCGCATTTTTCATCGTTGGAGGACTTCCGGACCTCCGATTTCGATTCCGCAAAAAGCTACACGTTCAGAAAATCATGACTCATCCAAATATATATCCATTCACAGTTTTTAGCATAATTTAATCATCACAATTCAAGAGTATTTATCAAACCTAATAATTCCAAACCATGCCAATTAAGGATTTCAACCTAAAACATGTTCCTACCCATTGACCAATCATACTAACCCATAATAATAAGGATTTCCCCCCTTACCTTGTAACTCTGATGAAAACCCTGACACCTCTTTACTTTTCCTCTCCTCTTTCTCTATTGCCTTTAGTGCTCCAGTGACTTATATTTCTCACTCCCCTCACCTCTTACTATTTATAATAGTATTCTAGTTGGGCATTAAATCGTTTAATTTAATCACTAGGCCCAATAATACCTAATATTTACATACCTCTATTTAAATTTAAATAATTAATCACTCACTATGCACACCAATTGGATTAATCAATTCAATAATTTAATTATTTCTCATATCCACTAGATAATGAATTAATACACCAATTAATTAATTAACACTCCACATAATTAAATTAAAATATAATCATAATAGTATAATAATTAAATACTAAAAAAATGGGTTGTTACAGAATCCATCAAGGGCCCATATGCTCTGATTGCTAGACAACAACCATCACCTCAGAGAAATGACGCTTCATTATTCACTTGCTTTAATTGTGGAAAACTGGGTCATGTGGCTAAGAAATGTAAGAGCATGCCTAAACCCGTTGGCTCTAATGCACAGGTTAACCTGACTGATGATCAATTCATTGTTATGATCACTGAAATCAATTGGTTGGTGGAAGTGATGGTTGGTGGATAGACACCGGTGTCTCACGTCATGTCTGTTATGATCGTGCTATGTTTAAGACATACACGAACGCTGAAGATAAAAAAGTATTGTTGGGAGATGATCACACCACTGATGTTGCTGGAATTGGAGATGCTGAGTTGAACTTCACCTCGGGAAAGACTTTCATCTTGAAGGACGTCATGCATGTTCCTGAAATTAGGAAGAATCTTGTTTCTAGTTTTCTTTTAAATAAGGCAGGGTTTAGTCAGCCTATTGGGGCAAATTTGTACATCATCACTAAGAATGGTATTTTTGTTGGGAAAGGGTATGCCACTAATGACATGTTTAAGTTGAATGTTGAATTGAATAAAATTTCTCCTTTTGTTTACTCTTTGTGTGATTTTAATATTTGGCATGCTAGACTTTGTCATATTAATAAGCGAGTTATTTCTAATGCATGCAACGTAGGCCTAATCCCTAAATTAAATGTCAGTGATTCAAATAAATATGAATGTTGTAGTCAAGCTAAAATAATTAAGACTTCGCATAAATTAATCATTAAAGAATTTGATCCCCTGGATCTTATACACTCTGATATATGCAAATTAGATGAAACTTTAACTAGAAATAGTACGCGTTATTTTATCATCTTTATTGACGATTGTTCTGATTATACTTATGTGTACTTAATGAAGAATAAAAGTGAAGCGCTTGACATGTTTAAGATGTATGTAACTGAAATTAAGAATCAACTTAGTAAGAAGATTAAGAGACTTCATAGTGATATGGGAACTGAATACGGTTTTGGGTTATGTAATGATTTTTATAGTAAACATGGAATTGTACATGAAACGACTGTTCCATATTCTCCTAAAATAAATGGTAAAGCAGAAAGAAAGAATAGAACTCTTACTGAACTTGTTATTGCAATTATGATGAATTATGGTGTTGTACTTCACTAGTGTGTGGGTGGATGGGTGGGGGGGGGGGGGTATTGACTGTTTGCTATGTCCTAAATAGAGTTCCCAAGTCAAAAAGTAAGATATCTTCCTATGAGATATTAAAGAAAAGACAACCAAGTAAGATCTCTTCCTATGATATATTAAAGAAAAGACAATCAAACTTGTCTTATTTGAGAACTTGGGGTTGTCTGGCTTATCAGAATTCTGGATCCCAAATGAGTTAAACTCGCTAGTAGAGCCTATGAATGTGTATTCATTGGGTATGCAACAAACAGTAAGGCATATAGGTTTTATGACCGAAATGCAAAAATGGGCATAAAATCAAATATTGTTGAATTTTATGAAGACAAATTTCCTTTCAAATCGAGAAATAGTGGGGGCACTCAATCGAGTCACATTCCCCTTATTAGAAGCACAGAAAGCGGCGACAATGTAGAAACAAAAATTCGATGAAGTAAAAGAGTAAGAATTGATAAAGACTATGGGACCGATTATGCGATTTATAATGTAGAAGAAGATCCAATAAATCTTCAAGAAGCCTTGTCATCTCTAGTTGCAGATTTATGGCAAGAGGCTATTATGCGACTTATAATGTAGAAGAAGATCCAATAAATCTTCAAGAAGCCTTGTCATCTCTAGATGAAAATTTATGGCAAGAGGCTATTAATGATGAGATAGAATCTCTAGAACTAACAAGACCTGGCACTTAGTAGACTTGCCTCCTGGTTGCAAACCAATCAGTTGTAAATGGGTTTTGAAAAAGAAACTAAAACCTGATGGAACTATTGATAAGTACAAGGTTCGCCTTGTAGGCAAGGGTTTTAGACAAAGAGAAAACATAGATTTCTTCGACACCTTTTCTCCAGTCACTAGAATTACATCCATTAGGGTGCTTATTTCAATAGTTGTTATTTACAACTTAATAGTATACCACATGGATGTTAAAACAACTTTTTTAAATGGTGACTTAGAATAAGAAATCTATATGGAACAACCGGAAGGATTTGTGATTTATGGACAAGAAAACAAGGTTTATAAGTTAGACAAGTCTCTGTATGGACTAAAACAAGATCCTAAACAATGGCGTGAAAAGTTGATAACTTAATGATATCAAATGGGTACAAAGTGAATGAAAGTGACAAATGCGTTTATTACAAAACTGAGAGTCGCATATGCACTATCATATATCTCTATGTTGACGATCTACTCATATTTGGATCAAACACTCAGACTATTAATGATGTGAAATCATTATTGTGCAACAACTTTGACATGAAAGACCTCGAAGAAGCAAGCGTGATCCTTGGTATCAAGATCACGAGATCCGAACAAGGAAGTTCTTTGGATTAATCAAGCTATATGGAGAAGATCTTAAAGAAATATGAATACTTTGACTGTAAACCTGCGTGCACACCATATGCTCCAAGTGTGAAATTGTTTAAGAACACTGGTGAAAGTGTCAGACAAACAGAATATGCGAGCATCATTGGTAGTCTTAGGTATGCCACAGATTGTACTAGACCCGACATTACATATGTCGTAAGACTGTTATGCAGGTTTACGAGTAGAACGAGTAACGAACACTGGTAAGCTATTGAGCGAGTCATGAGGTACCTTAAAAAGACCATGGATCTCGACCTACATTATCAGAAATTTCCTGTTGTATTAGAAGGGTACAATGATGCAAATTGGAACACCTTATCAGATGATTCCAAAGCTACAAGTGGCTATATATTTAGTATAGTTGGAGGAGTTGTATCTTGGAAATCAAAGAAACAGACTATCCTGGCTCTGTCCACAATGGAGTCTGAGAAGATAGCACTAGCCACAGCTAGTGAAGAAGCAAGTTGGTTAAGATTCTTGCTAGCTGAGATCCTTTTATGGAAAAAAAAATCCATGTAAGTTGTGTTGATCCACTGCGATAGTACTGCGGCTATCGCAAAAATTGAGAGTCGTTATTATAATGGTAAAAGACGTCAAATAAGAAGAAAGCACAACACCATCAGAGACTATATCTCTAAAGGAGCTGTAAGAGTGGATCATGTACGCACTGATGAAAATTTAACAGATCCTTTGACGAAAGGATTAGCTAAAGAGAAAGTCCACAATACATCTAAGAAGATGAGACTAATGCCTGTAGAGAAATGAGTTGCCCATGATGGTAACCAAACCTAGATGACTGGAGATCCCAAGAAATAAGTTCAATGGGTAATAACAAGTTATGAGTAATATGAGATGATCATGCAAGTGAAGCATGAATTCTGAAGTAATAAGAGGATGAGATAATAAAAGCTCTTAATGAGATCTATATTCTGTAAGAGGGAGTACCTAGGCTAGAAGAGTACTCTTGATAGATTCACATTTGTGATTGTGGAACTTTGGGTTGGTTCCTATGGAATTTCGGAGCATAATTCCTAGAGCATTCACTAAATCGGGATACACGTGCAGGATCATTAAAGCACAGACTATTAAACTACACCTTAAAAAAATGTTATGTGCGGGTCTGATGTCTGAGATAGAGTTCAAAACAATTGTGTCACTCTTGTTGAATCAGACTCCTACTTATTATACAAAGGTTTAAATTGTAGACACTTTTGCTTATGCACAATCTTAGAAACGTTGATGTTATTTCTAAAATCACCTTTTAAATTCACGTGGGAGATTGTTGGAAAACTTGATGTGATTTTAAAAGAGTCGCCCATATTAATTAATGGAAGTTAATTAGATGAAAATTAATTAATTAATTTTAACTAATTAATAATTAATAATTATAAGATATCACTAATCAAAACCTAGTTTTAACCTAGTTTTGACTAAGTAACTCTCTCCCACTATTTTCTCTCCACCCAGATGAATCATTTACCCATAAATAAATAGAATTCCTCATTTCAGTTGCAAATGACTCCAGATTTCCGAAGTTTTGAAATCTCTCTTCTCCCTCTTTATTCTCTTCATTTCAAATTATTTATATTCTTCTTTATTTTTCAAGTGGCTTATTGTGTCATCAACGACATTGTGTCATCAACGACTAAATTTTCTCAGATACTACGAGTGATTTAAACACCATCTGAAGATGTATTTATTTGAACGATTTATTACAATGCAAGTGATAATCGTAAAATTGAACAAACTGTTTTATCCTGGAGACGTCGTCGAAACTCGATTGCATTACATAATTATTGGCAGTATGACAAAACGTCTCAGACTATTTTATCCTGGAGACATCGTCGAAACAGTAACAATTGACCCCAAACTCCTTAGAATATACTTAATCCGATTCAAAGCCATAATTCAGAAAGAAAGGAAATAGCATAACAATAACCAAGTTCTTTTTCTACATATCATTACAATGCCATTCAAGTTTAGCCCATGGTTCAAAAAGTTACAGAATAATTAAACCAATAATTTAAAGTGGGTACAAACACTTCAAAACAAAAGGGGCTAAAAAATGTAACCTGAAAACAAAAATGAACACAATTAGTTCAAGAAGAAGAATATTTTTATTACTTACTTGCATTGCCAGTGGTGTTACTTGAGCAAAGCCTAGTGTCGAGGGTGAGGCACAAATTGGTATTATTCTCCAGCTCAGCCAAGTGATTATGCATTAAACTGATACCACATTTTCTCTGGGAGAAGCAATTGAAGCATTCTAAGAGAAACTTGAGAAATACCCATCAATACGCATAAAAATGCTCAGTAGACATCAAAGAGTAAAGGTAATCAGAAGAACTGTTACCCATGGTTTTAAACTGCTTTCCACAAGAACAACGACAGTAATTGTGACTACAAGTCTATATCTGACTACAATATTCTACATATCAAATATCATAACATAACCACCACAACTGTAATTAAAAACCTTATTTATTATAATAAAAAGATGTGCATAAAGTAAACCAGGGTGTTACAATTTGATTACATTACATGTTTTAGCTGAACCAAAATAAAAAACATAACGAACAGGCTTTTCCTTTCTGTTTTACAGGTAAACTGAATGCTAAATTAAGCCGATAAATAAGAGACTCGTCTGTCATCATTCATTAACTATGAAAATATGGAATACACAAAAATGCTCATCACCAATTCACCACCACTATCACCAATTACTACCACAATAACTAATAACTAACATGTGCTTGTGATCAAAACCATAAACACATCCAACCAAGCCAACAACATATAAACAATTTCATCAATTACACCATATCTTGATAAAAACAAAAAATTGCCATTTAGATCTATGAAACACTGGCACATATATAGACACGACACACAGGACATTGACTAGTTGAATAATGCGGTAATGCGGAATACCAAACACACACCTTCAATCTGAAGTGTCAATGCTACATAGTCATGATCAATCATCATCATTATGATCACTCTCATCACTGAAATACCCAGCTTTCTTCCCTTTCTTCTTCGTCTTGTTGTTGGCCAAACCCTCATCATCATTTCTGTTTCTCCCCAGCAACCTTTCACCCGCTTCATCATCCACAATAAAAGCCCAATTATCCTCAAACTGCTCCGCAACAATCTGACCACCCTCTTCCTCCTCCTCATCACCTTCCTCCTCCCCATCCATATCCCTCAGCCCACTAAATCCCCGCCGCGGCTTCTTAGGCTGAGGCCTCGGCCTCGGCCCCAACTGATTCTTAGGACACTCATACGACAAATGACCATGCCCCCCACACTCATAACACAAAGCAGTCTCAGTATTGTACACGCGCTTCCGAATAAACTCCGGAGCACGTCCATTATCAGCAGCAATAGAAGCAGTTAGAGTCCTTCCATTGAGAATCTTCTTATTCATCTCCGCCACGGCGCGTTGAGCGTCATTATGAGAAACGAATTGGACAAACGCGACACCGCGGCTTAGGCGCGTGTGACGGTCTTTGAGAACGGTTACACGCGCGATGCGGCCGAAAGTAGAGAAGAGTGTATGGAGATCGGAGTTTGTTAGGGAGTAATCTAGATTAGAAACGTATAGCGTCGATTTTGATGGTGCTAAGGGTTCACCTGTACCTCCTATTGATGATCCTTTGTTGTTCGGTTTTGATTGGGGTTGATTACTGGATGTGGTGCCGGTGGTGGTGTTGGGGGTTGAGGACGAAGCGCAGTAGCGGTAGTAGAAAACGTTGTCGTCTTCGTCGCTGTGTTTTCGTTTGTGTTTCTTCTTGCTTGACATTTTTTTCGGTTCAAGATTTTTGTTTCCGGCAACGGTGTTCGGTTTCCGGCGACGGAATTAGTTCTCCGATGCTTCTTTAATCTATAGAGAGGAAATCTGAGAGTGGAGAGATTCTATAATGCGTTTGAGAAACCCTAGAGAAGTGAAGCGAAACTCCAAGCGGATCTGGACATGGATCCGGATATTTTGGATTGGTTTTATATGTGGTTTTATCCATTCTTATTTTTTTATAAGCAGTATTATCCATATGTAAATGGATAACTTGCTCACCGCCAGAGTACTTGTAAAGATAGCATAAAACTAAAAAAAATTATGTTTTAATATTTTTTTGTTTAATTGGTCAGCCAACCATCTGCATATATAAACTTTAATAATTTTTTGTTAGTATGATGCTAGATTTTTTAAGACAAAAATTTCTAGTTCGTTAGATATACAATTTTATTATATTATTATAGATTATGTTTTAATATCTTAAGATAAATAGAGTTATTGAAATTTAGCAAAAATAGAATAGAGTGGAATAGAAATTTTATTACTTTATTATTTGAATAATTAGCGATAAAAACAAAGTTTTTTATTCTGCTCATATAAAAGAGAAACAATACTGATGGAAAGTGATGAAAATTTTCATTCTGCTCATATTAAAGGGAACAATACTAGTAGAAAGTGATCAATACTAGTAGAAAGTGATGTAATTTTTTATTCCTCATATCTAAGGAAAATAATGCTAATGAAAAGTGATGAAATGAAATAGAATAATAAAATTTCATTATACTAGGTCTGATTTTAATTAACTCAAACAATGGAATCTTATTCTATTTCATCTCATATCACTTCATATCATCTCATTGCATCAACTTAAGCAAAATCTTGGTCTAATAATTTCAATTTCACAACATTTAAAAACTCTTATGTAGAATTTGTCGAGAATTGAAGAGGACTCATCTCTTATTAAAAACTCAACAATTAATTTGTTTTCAAAAGTAATGTTTTATTTATACACTTAGATTATGTTTGGACATCTTAAAATAAAGATATAAGAATAAAAATGAACATAGTGAATGAACAAAATTAGAAGTACATACGATTAAAATGCATCAAAATCGAAGACATCTTTTTAAATTTATTGAACTTTTCGCATTAGACTTTTTTCTATTGTATTATTTTTCAACGTCATTTAATTTCTAGATCTCATGCATCCTATCCAAAAAAACAAAGTTCTCACTCAGATTTTTATTCCTTAAGACGTTCTCTCCATTCTACGAATGTTGGTGGTAGAGGACACCCTCGTTTCAAATAAGCTTGTATAAAATGCATCTTAGTAGCAATTTGATATAAGATGACTCATTTCAGAAAAATTCATCCACTTTATTGTCGTTGTAGGTGTCGCATCCGCGAAAAAACAACCGGCGAGCTAAAACAAACAAACAAACAGAGCCGCCACTGCGCGTTATTTATCTAAAGATGGGGAAAGGAAACGCTCAGAGAAACCTGGAAAGACATGGTCTCGCGACCAAAGAGAAAGGGTACGGGAGTCGGTTACGCAAGGGGAAGGTATTAGCACCCCTCACGTCCGTCGTACTCGACGGGATCCACGCTCTAAGAAAAGAAAAGGTTGCTAAAACATCACACACACACTCACCGAAGACAACACAGGTGGGGGTTAAGAGGAACGAGCTCGATAGGACGTCGCATCCTATGCCTACGTATCTCGTCTGGAACGAGAATCAGAGCTGCCGTAGTTCGGCTCACGCATGCCAAACAAGCAAACAAACACACAGGCAAACATGGAGCCTGAACGCCAATCACTGGACTTACATCAGCATCCGAACCAAAACACACAAGAACACTGGAACCCGATTGCCACTCGATGGACTTACATCAGTTTCCAAACACACAACAACCAACAAGTTAATAGGGAGTCGGGAACTCGAGCCTATAACTGTCAAGCACACACACAAAAAGATAAAAAAAGTGCCCGGAGAGACCTCGCACGGTCTCCTGCCTACATACCTCGTATGGAACAAGGATCAGGGCGATGTAGTTCCCCTGAAAGGGAAAGAAATGCCAACCAGACACAAAGGGAAGACACACTACCAGGGAGCTGGACTCGAGCCTAGTGTTATCATGCATCATTGCCCTATGTTAAGGTTTCTATCCTGACTTGCATAAGCAAGCTAATCCTATCCAGGAAAAACATGCATACAAGCATACAAGCAAACAGAGCAAACAAATATTCACATAGCACGCACTATAACCAGTCAAGTGGGCTCAAACAAAGGGTTTGACTGCCGAAGCAAGTCATCTGTACAGAGGTAGCTTTAGCTCTTAACCTTGCCATTGAAGGGCTAAGGTGAAGCTGATGAAAGGTGAGTGAAGATTAGACTTCACAGCTCGTATCCCTGGCCAGGGAGAGCTTCAGACAAAGGAGCGTGGGTTCAGAAAGATGGAACCCTTCTACGCTCAAAAACTCTGACACAACTGATCTTGGGTTAATGTCCCAATGCATCAACACCAGTTGTGTGAGCAGAGGGACGACTCAACAGAATAGTGGGAGATAGATTGCGTATCTCTTTGATCCACCAATTGCCTTAATCAAGGTCTTTACCTGCTTGGGACAAATATAAACAATCACAATCATTGCCTCTTAAGGAGGGCTTCAGACAGGTGCCTGGCCAAGTAACAGGCCAGGTCTTCCAGACTACATGGAGGAAAGAAATTCTACCTCAATTGGTTTATACAACCAAGCAACAGCAAGCACAAGTTCTCAAGGAACTGTAAGCAACTTAATGTACCTGAAATCAATCAAGTATCATCAGTACTCAGACAAACCAACAGTAAACAGCAAATGGTTAATCAGTTAATCTGTACAAGCAACACAAGTTAATGCACATAAGTGCAAGCCATGAGCTCAAGCTCAAACATCAAGCCCTACAACACAAAGTCAATGTTAGTAAAAAACAATTCAATAAGTCAACTCAAATGGACTTGAAGCAATCTCCTTAAGCATTGTGCATTTCATCCTGAAAATCCAAACCAAATGTGAGAAACTAGACCACTAGGCCAAGCCTAGGGTCCAAAAGGGATAAAAAATTCTAAACAGCAAGTGAAAATTATCCAAAATCACATTCAAACAAATCAAAAGCAAATGCAATTGGTCCCATGCTCATATCAATCACCATTATCATTTCATGCACAATTTAACATCAATCATGCAATTTGCAACACCAAAAGTCCAAACAGAATGACTTCAATCAAATCCATACCAAAACAATTCAATTAATTCCACACAAATTCACACCTAAACAGGACACATTCAATGCATAGCATGTCAATTTTCAGCTCAATTGGACAAAAGAAAGTAGGTCAATGAAATTCAAGAAGTTCAGACACATTTATACAAGCCAATACATGATATCCAAACAAGCATCCACTTCAATAAATCATAACACAGTGACAACAATTAAGAAATGAATGGGATCAAAACCACAATGTCCTATAATGTGTCTACAATGCTCATGTTAAATTTCATCTTCATCCAATACCATATGAGAATTTCACAAATGAAATACAAACATGTGTCACACAATGTCACCAAATGAGCCAACAGAGAAGAAAATTATCAATCAATTAGAAAATGCCATCAACAATTCCATAAAAATTCTCATGTAATCTTGACATATCGATGATCATCCACACAAAATTTCAGCTCAAATCAACATTTCTAGGTCAGGCAAATAAAATCATGAAGTTGACCTAGCTTGGTGTGACACAAATTGTCACACCTTAATTCAAAAATTCATATCTAATCAACCAAGTATCCAAAAATCACAAACTCTACATGAAAATCACCATCAATGAGTCCAGAACAAGCATAAAAATTTTCATTCATTTCTTTAAAGGTATGAGTATTTCATGAAGGTTTTGGCAAAACATACAAAAATGTGACACATTTCATAAACCCTAAGCCAATTATTTTTCTATACATGCAAAAAATCCAAAAAAATAGCCATTAAATTCTACACATTATCATGAGAATAATGCAAAAACTTTCACTCAATTTGGATGAATTTTGAAGCCTCTATGCATTTTTGAAGTTCATGGCATTAAAATGAAAAACAAATGAAAAAGAAATAGAAATATTATTTAATTTAGTGCGCCAGTGGCATTGTTGTAATTCTTAACACATTGAGCTAAACGACGCCGTATCAACTAGCGGCCAGGAAATGTTTCTATTGGTCAAAACCGGCGGTAAACAAAGTTTCAAACAAAGCCACGAAAAACTTGGATCAAACAGCCTTCTGTTCATGTTCTTCGTCAAAAAATATCCAGAAAATGCAGAAAATCATGATCCACGAATTTCCACCAAAATCAACAAATGGATAACCAAAAGAACCGCATGAACATGTAGATTCAAGATATGTGATCTATTTAACCTAATTCCTACTGTGGTGAAGGGATCGATCGATTAAAGTTATGAACACAAATCTTCAAATCACAATATCTCTCTCTACAGTTAATCATTTCAAAAACCAAACACATCACGATCATCTACATTGAACGCACTACAATAAGCATATGATAATTTAAAAAATGGTGAAATTCGAATTCATGCACCTTGGAAATGGCAGCAACGATTCTTGATGATTCTGGATGTATTTTGCCAAAACAGATGAACATCAAGGTTGAGGAAGATGATTGGAGAAGTTAGGTTAGCTCAAGGTCACTCCAGATGTGAGAAATCTTCAAATGCCATTGATGAGCACAAGCATGACAGTCACGAATCTGAAGGTTTCTTGCACAAATTCTTCAAAACAGTTGGAGAGGAAGGTTCAAGGAACACGAATCAACAAGAATTTTGCAATATGATTGAGAATTGGTGAAGATTGGATCAAAAAAAGTTTGATGAAGATTGAAGAGTTTTTGTGGATTTGGAGGGAAAGTTAGTTACAGCTCTTGAAAATTGTGATTATTCTTTGCAATTCAGTTATGATTAAACATTTATACTCCAGCTTAATCACTTTCTTAATCACCAATTAGCAAAAACTCATGTGATTAGCATAATGTGAAATTTAAGTGAGAGTTCCAAAATGCCCTTGCCAAATATTGAACCATGACAGCTCATGACAACTCAAACAACTTCTATTTGGCATTTGTGATGTGTTGCAAAAATCCTCATTCCAAAATTCCATGTATTTCTCCACTTGGACCATTTTGCCCTTGGATTTTAATTAGTGCACTTGAAAATTGACCTTTTGCATTGACCATTTTTGATGAATTTTGATTATGCACCATGAAAGTACATGTGAAATGGAGTTTGCTCATAAAAAGATCACTCATTTTGGACACTCCATGTGAAAGTTATGCCACTTTGATTATAGGCATTTTTTTGAAATTGAATGGACCATAACTTGCCAACCATACATGGGAATTTCAAGTTCTTGGACTTTTTGGAAACGTGAGAACAAGATCTACAACTTTCATGTTGAACAAATTTTCATTTGAAGCTTTTTTGGACATGTATTTTTATGGTGAAAAACTTTCCATTTTTGGAAACTTCCATTACAAGTCACTTTCTATTTTTGGCAATTTTTGTCCTGACTTTATTTTCTTCACTCTTGAGCTTTGACATGTCAAATGACACTTATTCCAACATGAATGAAGTGTATCCAACTCTCTCCCACCTCCAAATCCATAAAATCAAGCACAGTTGACCACAATTGACTTTTTCAACTGATAGATGAATTTGGCAATGCACTGATCAATCTGAGCCCCAACCCTCTGATGAAATGGACCAAGGATGAAACCCTAGCCTCAATAAGCACAATATAATCATGAAATGATCCCCATATCCATCATAGACCCCATCTCCTGCACAAACCCTGATTGGCCCAATGCAGATGATTAGGGTTGACCAGTGGTCAAAACCCTAATCTCAAGGTGTATGATCAAGCACTTGATGATGACAAACCATGATGATGATGATGTATCATTTCAAACAAGATGTAGACCAATCCCTTTGAGAACCACAAAACCCTAATTTGGACCTCCACATCCTCAGATGATTGATGACCAGTCCAATAAAACCCTAGCTTGCACATGACCTCATATCTTCTGATCAAGACTTGGGAGAATGGCTTGCACAATGTAACCACATGATATGCAATATGCAATGCCTAATGACCTAAAAATGATATGTAATATGTTAAGCTAGTCCCAAGAGAGGAGGGCAAATTTTGAGGTGTTACAGCTGCCCCTATTCAATCCACTGTGAACCTGTCGATATGAATAGCCTCGGCTTTCAGATGATCAGGACGAAGAGTGATTGAATACCAAGAACAGACGAACAATTTGCACTCTGATGGGAAATAATCAACAACGCCTGTCAGAATCGGCGAAGAAACACAATCTTGAAACAAAAATCCGTCGGGAACGGAAAAAACTCAGCTTGAACCCCAAAACAGAAACGTCGACCTGGATACCCAAAATAAATGGTAATGCAGGGATAACCATGGCCTGAACACCACACATCCACTGGGGATTATTATCTCTTCTTCATTTTATGCTTTTCTTGAACCCCGAAATTTTTTTATCCTTTTTTTCATTTTCTTGAACCCCGAAATTTTCTCTGCGCAAATGATCCCCGATCACTGCATTTGAACCCCGTTCTCCTGTTTGCCAAAATAATGAACCCCATTCTCCAGTTTGAACCCCAGTCGCCTGACGATAACTTGTGATCGCCAATGTGAACCCCATCTCCAGAAAATTCCGCAACATCTCCCTTTCTCCATTTGAACCCCGCTCTCCAGAAAATGTCTCAACACTTCCTTTTCTCCATTTGAACCCCGCTCTCCAATCTCTCGTGATAATTCCGCTGGCCACATCGGAAATAACACCAAACACCACTCTGAGGGCGACATGTCAGAGGGTATACCTTCACAAAAGGAAGGTAGCATGTGTATCTCTTCCTCAGAAGACACCTATAACGACCTCCATTGGCCTCGGCCAGAGTCTAAGGTGACACATGAACAGAAGATAATCCTAAGGACCTCATCCCGGATACAATCTTCAACTCCAATCTCTATTTGAACCCCAGAAAATGCCTTAGCATTTCCTCTTCTCCATTTGAACCCCGAAAATTCGCGCTGATCGCGTAACATCCTTCGATTTCACTTCCATCTCCGCTCGACGGAAAAATCTCATCCAATATCGCACTACTGGAGAACATTGCTGATCTGACATCATGATGCTGAACTCCGCAGAGTAACATCTCCACCAACCGGCGAAACCAAAACTTCAAGCGGTAACCACGGCTTGAATTGCGCTGATCGCAAAACATTTCCCATCTCTGTTCGACGAAAAAAAACTTCCTCCAGTATCGCACTATTGGGGAATACCCTTGATTAAATCAAGATTCTGAACTCCTCGGAGTAACACCTTCACCTTTTGGATAAAACCCCCTCTCAAACGGTAATCACGGTCTGAGACTAGCGTATGCTTGCAATATGATGCATGACTTTTTCTGCGTAATGCTCCAAAACTATGGAAATGCTACGCGACTCATTATTTTATCTATGCAACATGCTATGCTTACACTACATGATGAATGTATAAAAGGCGTCCCCCTCAAGGGACTCTTCTGGGGAGCTCGAGACACTCTGTTGAGGAACTCGTCAATTCTCCGATCTCCACCCTGCTGGGGAATAACACTGCTGTTGGGAAAAGGTAACCCTTGCTAGGGAAGAACCTCCTTTGCACCCAATCCGCTCGAGAAACTGCTGGGGATAAGCACCACCAACGCTCTGTGGGGATACAACAGTCTTTGGTTTGCTGGGGATATCAATCCCGACTCTGCTTTGAGAACCCTCACAGATACCTGACGACTTCACTGGGGAAATGCTCACAGATACTCTGCTGAGGAAACAGCCACCTTCAGGCCTGGTGACTGGGGAAACATCGATTTGACACCTGCTGGGGATAACCATCCTGACCCGGCTGGGGAAGCGAATGCCACTCCGCTGGGGACAACCCATGCAATCCACATGTAGGATACACTCAGCTGGGGATACAAATATCAGTCTGCTACGGAAACTCATCCAAACCACTGGTAGTATGAACACTGCTGGAGATATATTTCATTGAAACCCGCTCCACTCGGGGAATAACAACCTTCGGGCCTGGCTGCTGAGGAAACACCGTTTTGAACCTGCCTGGGATAACCATCCTGACTCGGCTGGGGAACTCACAGATCTGGAATCTGCTGGGGAGTTGGTCCTCTGATTCTGCTTTGGGACCTCGTTGGGGAAATGAGAAAAGTTGGTACAGAACACCCGTCGACTCGTCGAACCATGGTATCCACCTCCCAATCTCGTATTGGCTTTCCACTTTTGAGAACTCCCAGACTCGTCTGGACCTTTTCTGCTCCATCATCTTGTACTCCCAATCGCTTCGTGCTCGACGGAGAGCAAACTCCTGGGATTTATACAGAAATTTCAATTTTCTGACTTTGAAGAGTCTTCTTGATTAATTCCAAAGATCGTCGTACGCCGCGACGTCGTCTCTTCACCATTCTCTAATCTTGCTTGTCCCTGATCGGACTCCGCGGGGAATTTCTACAGACTTTCCAACCTTCCGACTTTGAAGAGTCTTCTTGATTACCATCAAGGATCGTCGTACGTCTCAACGTCTCTTCGTCATCCCTTCATATTCATTCGTCCCTGACTGGACTCCATGGGGATTTGCTTTTATCAAAAGCTTCCACATCACAACCCGCAAGTGAGCGAAAATACCTAACAGTTCCTGCAAAACAGATCGTTAGATAAAACCGTGCCCCAGGCGTGTCAAGATTTCAACACTTGGGTCACTCAACCTTCCAAATAAGATTTCAAGCTTTCAATTTTATAAACATGCATTGGAAGGAACCTGTATGTGTAAAAATGCAAAATTCTTTATCAAAATAATCGGATGTTTTTGCAATCAAAGCGGTAATGAAAAACAAAAACAAAATTATTTGACTGAATATGCATTTTATTGATTGAAAAGTGTGGCTCAAATGAGCAATACAAAAGGATGCAATTCCTGAAAAGAGGTAATTGCGCACAAAAGGAAAAGTCTATCCTAATGGCAATGTGAAACCCGTGATCTCATCGAGTTCCAACTCGGTTACACCCCATATGTCCTCAGACTCTCCGCTTTCTGCCTTCTGAACAAGACGTTTCTGATTGATCCCTACCGGGTGTTATCCATGATGCCTTAACCAAAGCGCAAACGATCATGCTAGACGCAGTTGTTCGTTTTAATCCCTCTTTTGCCTGGACCGCCCTTTCGGGTTTTCAGTCCACCGGGATACCCATTTTTGCCCAAGTCGCCTTTTCAGGTTTTCGACTTGCCGGGTGTACAATTTTTCCTTTTATCCCTAATTTTTGCCCGAACCTCTTCTTTCTGTTTTTGGTTCGCCGGGATGCTCATTTTTGCCTGGACTATTTTATTCTTTTCGTCCAACGGGTCTCTTTATACGAAGTATTTTTTAACTGCGTCCGCATTCATAGGGGATGGAAAATCCTCGCCATCCATGGTCGTTAGCAACAAGGCTCCGCCAGAGAAAACCTTCTTGACCACGAACGGACCTTCATAATTCGGTGTCCATTTGCCCCTTCGATCGTTTTGAGGAGGAAGGATCCTTTTCAGCACCATATCACCTACGTGATATACCCGAGGTCGTACCTTTCTGTCAAAAGCCCGTTTCATCCTTTGCTGGTACAACTGCCCATGACAGATGGCTGCTAGCCTCTTCTCTTCAATCAGGCTCAACTCTTCATACCGGGTCCTTACCCATTCAGCCTCTTGCAATTTCACGTCCATCAGGACTCTTAAAGAGGGAATCTGAACCTCAACCGGTAACACCGCCTCCATCCCATATACCAATGAGAAAGGAGTTGCCCCAGTAGATGTACGCACCGACGTTCGATACCCATGCAATGCAAACGGCAACATCTCATGCCAGTCTTTATAGGTTACCACCATTTTCTGCACAATCTTCTTTATATTCTTGTTGGCTGCCTCAACCGCCCCATTCATCTTCGGACGATAAGGAGAAGAATTGTGATGCTCGATCTTGAATTCCCGGCACAGCTCTGCCATCATCTTATTGTTCAAGTTAGAACCATTATCAGTAATGATTCTCTCGGGAACCCCATATCTGCAAATGATGTCTCTCTTGAGAAACCTGGCAACGACCTGCTTCGTCACGTTCATATAAGAGGCTACTTCAACCCACTTAGTGAAGTAATCAATAGCCACTAATATGAACCTGTGCCCGTTCGAAGCTGTAGGCTCAATCTTTCCAATCATATCAATGCCCCACATAGCAAACGGCCATGGAGACGACATTAAGCTCAACGGATTTGGAGGCACGTGCACCTTATCAGCATAAATCTGGCATTTATGACACTTCCGCACGAAATTGAAACATTGGGCCTCCATTGTCATCCAATAATAACCTGCCCTCAGCAGCTTCTTCACCATTGCATTCCCACTGGCATGGGTACCGAACGAGCCTTCATGAACCTCTTTCATCAATTGGCTTGCTTCTCTATCATCGACACATCTGAGCAAGACCCAATCAAAATTCCTCTTGTACAGAACCCCATCCTTATTCAGGTAAAACACCATGGCCAACCTCCGCAGAGTCTTTCGGTCCTTCTTTGATGCTCCCTCAGGATACTCTTGAGTCTCTAGATAGCGCTTGATATCGTAATACCACGGCTTCTCATCATCCGGCGCTGTATCAACAGCAAACACATAAGCCGGTCTATCCAAACGACCTACTTCAACACTGGGGAACTGATTCCACCATTGCACCTTAATCAAGGCGGCCAGAGTAGCCAAAGCATCTGCCAAAGGATTCTCCTCTCTGGGCACATGATGCATCTTCACCTTGGTGAAAAACGTCAACAATCTCCTCGTATAATCTCGGTACGGCACTAAATGAGATTGATGCGTATACCATTTCCCGTTAACTTGATTTACCACCAGAGCTGAATCTCCATATATGACAAGGTTCTTGATTCTCAAATCAATCGCCTCTTCAATCCCCAATATACAAGCTTCATATTCAGCCACGTTGTTGGTGCACTCAAATGTTAGCCGGGCAGCAAAAGGAATGTGGGATCCTTTCGGCGTAACCAAAACAGCACCAACACCGCTTCCATTCACGTTAACGGCCCCATCAAACATCAAAATCCATTCGGATTCAGGGTCAGGCCCCTCCTCCGGGATTGGTTCCTCGCAATCTTTCGATTTGAGAAACATGATGTCCTCATCAGGGAATTCAAACTTCATCGGTTGATAATCATCAATAGGTTGATGGGCGAGGTAATCAGACAATACACTCCCCTTAATTGCTTTCTGAGAGGTATACTGTATATCATATTCAGTCAAAATCATTTGCCACCTCGCAACCCGTCCGGTCAATGCTGGCTTCTCAAAAATGTACTTGATTGGATCCATCTTGGAAATCAATAAAGTGGTATGAACCAGCATGTACTGCCTCAGTCGGCGAGCAGCCCAGACCAAAGCACAACAAGTTTTCTCGAGCAGTGAATATCTTGTTTCACAGTCGGTAAACTTTTTCCTAAGGTAGTATATGGCATGCTCTTTTCGACCAGACTCGTCATGTTGCCCCAATACACACCCCATAGACCCCTCGAGGACTGTCAGGTACAGAATTAACGGTCTTCCCTCCACAGGAGGCATCAGAATCGGAGGCTCCTGCAAATACTCTTTTATCTTTTCAAATGCCGCTTGACAATCATTATTCCACCTGACCGTTTGATCCTTTTTTAACAACTTGAATATTGGTTCGCACGTGGCTGTTAGATGAGATATGAACCGTGAAATGTAGTTCAATCTACCTAAGAAACCACGAACCTCCTTCTCCGTTCTCGGTTCATGCATTTCTCTTATCGCTTTTACTTTTGCAGGATCAACCTCAATTCCTTTCTCGCTTACAATGAACCCCAGCAATTTACCGGACCGCACTCCGAACGTGCACTTGTTCGGATTCAACCTCAGTCTGAACTGTCTCAGCCGGTCGAACAACTTGGCCAGATCTGCCAAATGCCCCTCTTCCGTTTGGGACTTCGCTATCATGTCATCAACATAGCATTCAATTTCATGATGAATCATATCATGAAACAAAGTCACCATGGCCCTCTGATAAGTAGCACCGACGTTCTTGAGACCAAATGGCATCACCTTGTAACAAAAAGTACCCCATGGTGTAATGAACGTTGTTTTCTCCATGTCATCTGGCGACATTTTGATTTGATTATAGCCAGAAAAGCCATCCATGAAGGAAAACACCGAGAATTGAGCTGTATTATCTACCAACACATCAATGTGAGGTAATGGAAAATCATCCTTCGGACTAGCTCTGTTCAAATCTCGGTAGTCCACACACATTCTCACCTTCCCATCTTTCTTCGGGACTGGCACAATATTCGCAACCCATGGCGGATAATTAGTGACAGCAAGGAAACCAGCATCCCACTGCTTCTGCACTTCTTCTTTAATCTTCATCGCCATGTCAGGTCTAGTTCTGCGCAACTTCTGCTTCACTGGAGGACAATCTGCTCTCAATGGTAGCTTGTGCACAACAATATCGGTATCCAACCCTGGCATATCCTGATAAGACCAGGCAAAGATGTCGACATACTCTTTCAACAGTGCCACCATCCTGCTCTTGACACTTTCCTCCAAAGCAGCCCCGATTTTCACTTCTTTCTTGACCTCGTCGGTACCCAGATTCACAACCTCAATCGGCTCTTCGTGCGGCTGAATCACCTTCTCCTCTTGTTTCAACAACCTGGCTAATTCCCCTGGCAGTTCACAATCTTCTTCGTCTTCTTCTTCAGCAAGATAGATTGGATTGTCGAAGTCATACAAGGGTGTAACAGGATTGTTATCAATGAGATCCGGCAAAGAATCGCATCTGCATGAATGTTGATTCATGCATTGCTTTAGAACCGGTGTGACAAAATTGAAAAAGAAAAATGAAACATTGCCATTTTTATTTTGTTTTTATTTTTAAACTGCAAAAATAAATGAAAAACAGGGAACACCGCTTTTACTTGAAAAACATCCTTTTATTAATGATGCGAATTTGCAAATATGAACATGAGGTGGCCCTTACAATGAACCATTACGTGTCGGGCAACACGCATGGCTTTCATGCATATAAACTGAAAAACAGGAAAAATATTACTCTTCCAGCAGAGTGACCCGGATGATCTTTTCAGCCTTCCAGTTCTGGATTCCCATCCCTGGTGCGCACGGCTTTATCCACCGGTCCATGTCACAGTCGCTATCAGCATCCTCACCCATCATGTAGATGTGATCCGGATCCAGCATTCCGGCACTCGTGAATGTGACTGACGTACGACGTCCTCTGCCTTGTCCTGAGCCTCGGCCCGGCTGGTACCCCACTCCAAAGCGGTCTTTCTTTGCATGGACCTCCATCATTCTGCCCCAACCAGGAGCCTCTCCACTCTTCACCACCTCAGCGGCCTGCTTGTACGAAGATATGGACGGTTTCTCTTCCTCCTGCTTTGCAAACAGAGCATTCTCCACCTTAACGGTTTCGAATGCTTGGCTGGGCGTCTCCCATATCTCGCCGTCCATCTCCACATATTTGAATGAGGACAAGTGGCTGACAAAGATGTCCTCTTCTCCGCACATAGTGACGACTTGGCCCTCCCATATATACTTCAGCTTCTGGTGCAAAGTCGAAGTGACTGCCCCAGCAACATGAATCCATGGTCTACCCAACAAGCAACTGTATGCCGGCTGAATATCCATGACATAGAAAGTCGACTTGAACACCTTTGGCCCAATCTTCACTGGCAGCTCTACCTCTCCAAACACGGCCCGCTTTGACCCATCGAACGCCCGCACAATCAAATCAGTCGGAGTCAAAATCAGCCCATCACAATTCAACTTCGCCAGAGCTTTCTTCGGCAACACATTCAATGAGGAGCCGGTATCAACCAGCACATGCGAAAGCACGGCCCCTTTACATTCCATTGCGATGTGTAATGCCCGGTTGTGATTCCTCCCATCCACAGTCAAATCCATGTCTGTAAAACCCAGCCCATGGCTGGCATGCACATTAGACACCACCGTCTCCAACTGGTTGATTGTGATCTCTTGAGGAACATAGGCTTTCTTCAGGATCTTCATCAAAGCCTCCCTGTGCCCCTCAGAGCTCAACAGCAACGACAGAATTGATATTTTGGAAGGAGTCTGCTGCAAATGATCAACCAACTTGTACTCAGACTTCTTGATGATTCTCAAAAATTCTTCTGCATCATCATCAAGTTTATTTTCCGACCCAACCGGCGCCGGTGTCACTATTGGAGTACTACCACCAACCACTGCTTTTCCTTTTGCCCTGGCTAAAGCCTCGGCCTTTTCTTTTTTCTCTTTTTCTCCTTCTCCTCCCCTCAAGGCATCTGGAGCAAATAATCTGCCACTGCGAGTGAAACCACTGGTACCGGCATTATCCACCTTTGAAATGGTGGTTTCACTAGCAGCCTGATCTTCTAATTTCTCGCCATTACAATAAACCTCTCCACCATAATGCCACGGCACGGCATCATCTTTGTCATACGGAATTGGTCCAGGTACCGTGATGGTAACTGGAGCCGCTTCAGCAAGATTAGACAAATCCACCGGATCAAAGTAAATTGTTATGGTGGAAACCTCCTCTTTTTCCTTATCAGCCTTCTTCTCAATCACGATATTCCCCTCGTCCATCAAACCCTGGACAGTCTTCCTCAGAAGTTCGCACCCATTGACAGAATCACTGCACTCAGCACAATCAACATCGCAGCCCGGATAGACCCCATTCTTCAACAACAGCCCCTTGACCTCAGCCAACGGAGTCCTTAGTTGATCAACATCAGACAACCCAACTCTCCTCTCTTCAGAAATAGCATTCACCCCCCTCTGACCATGCGCAGGCATGGGATTAGCATTGACGTTGGGAGATGGTGCGAAGTTGATAGCCTTAGAATCCACCAGGTCTTGAACTGTGTGCTTAAAAGCTTTACAGTTCTCAATGTTGTGTCCGGGAGCACCCGAATGGAATTCGCATTTTGCGTTCTCATCATAGCTGGCTGGCCTTTGATCGGGTCTCAAAGGTGCCAGAGTCCTGGTTTGCACAAGCCCCAAGTCCATCAGCTTCTTGAACAGGAAGGAATAAGTCACCGGAGGCCTATCAAATTGTCTGTCCACTGCTCTCCCCCTGACCTGATACCCGGCCCTTTGAGGCCTCTGCTGGAAGGGTTGCCTCTGTTGTTGTTGCTGCTGTTGCGGTTGCTGTTGTTGTTCAGCAGGAATGGTTACCGCAGCAGTGTGCTGAAAGTAACGATCCCTACTGGGTCCTCGTTGAGCATACACAGCGCTTGTGTCACCCTCCTTCTTCCTTTGACCGTTATTACCAAACGGCTTCTTCGACCCAGACGACGAAGAAGACGCAGTACCCTGAATCTTCCCAAGCTTCAACCAGCTCTCTATTCTTTCCCCCGCCACAACAATATCAGAAAAGTTGGTCACCGGACAACCAACCATCCTCTCAGCATAAGCCCCCTGCAGCTAGGTACGACTCGGAGCCATGTCAGCGTTGAACTGATATTGCTTGAAGAACGTGTCCCCAAGATCCTGCCAGTTTTTAATATCTGAGGACTTGAGCTTGGTATACCATTCCAGTGAGCCTCCGGACAGGCTGTCCTGGAAGAAATACATCCACAGCTTTTGGTCCATAGTGTACGCTGAGATCTTGCGGACAAAAGCCTGCAAATGCGTCTCAGGACAAGAACTTCCATTGTAACGATCAAACGTGGGCGCTTTAAACTTCTGTGGGATCACAATCCCCTCAACAAGCCCCATATTCGACATGTTGACCACCCCAGGAGTGGCATAACTTTCCAGCACTTTAATCTTCGCAGCCAACAGCTGAATCTCCTTGCTTTGAGGCTGGACCCCATATTGACCCAAGGGCTCATTATGCATTGAAAACTGGTCTGCTTCCCTGTCTTCCTCTCTGTCCTCATCAAACCCGTAGAATGGAGGCAACAGACCGTCCTTCATATTCTGCCCCAGACCGGGCCCAGGTTGACCACCAGCACCAAAACCAGCAGCATTGTTCACAACACCAACAGTTGTCCTCTTACCACCGTCTCTTGACCCCAACCCCTGGTTGGAGACACCATCCAGGTTTACACCACTATTTGCTGCAGAAGCCCGCTCGAGCTTTTCAACCTTGTCTGCTAGAGCTTTCTGACCAACTGCAAAGCCTTGCATGATGTTGATCAGCTCATTCATTTTATCTTTCAGCTCGAGGATGTCTGTATTTGGAAGATCCATCAGTCGAGGAGTATTACGCCTGGTGAAGTATCTGTGAGGACGAGTTGAGTGCAAAGGTACAGTTCTGCGAGCACGAGCAATGATTCCTGAAAAAATCAAGCACGTTAGCAACAGATACCTGCAGAAATAAAGCACAAGTTATTATGATCATGCATGAATGCAGTGTTTATCCACATGAGGAACACTTTGTCTCTGGATCCTGGCGTCATTGAGACAAATAATAATAATCCGACAGCAATATTCTGATATTCAGCATTTAATTCACCGTACAGATCGGAGATATGTGACTTAGCATGATACCCCCAACCATGTGTGTGCTTGTGTGAGTGCATACGGTAAAGCAAATAAAGCTTGAAGATCAATCACTGAATGAAAAATCACCATCACATAACAAAAAGCACAATAAGTGCCATAGTCCTACATCAAATCAGATACAATTCTCCAGAATCGAGAAAGAAATACAAGCAAGTGAATTCCGTCAACAAGCCTGACGGTAATCCAACACAAAATGAAAGATCTAGCCGGATGAGGGTCCCACAGATGGCCCTATTTCATCTTCCATCCTCGCGAACTCTGCGGCGAACCTGAGCTCGGTGTTCTCCTGCTGTAGTCTCCCCACTTCCTTCTGATGAATCTTCATCTGCCTGAAGTAGTGATCTCTCTCAGCAATGTAATGATCTCTCTCGGCAATGATCTTCACATTCTCCGCTTCCTTGGTCTTCAGCTTAGCCTCCCACTCAGCAATGAGAACTCGGACTCTGTCGTCCCTCTGATCCCTCACGAGAATTTGCCTCCTCTTCTGATCTTCAATGACTTTTGAAGCTCTGGCCAATCTCTCTTTGGTGATGTCGTGCTCCTTTGTTGAAGATGCCAAGGCTTGACTAACCTTCCCATAATAGGCAGTATCCATCTCAAAGTGCTTTGCTTCCAAGGCATGTCGCTTGTCTTGATCTTCCATCTTCACTTTGATCTCCTGGTTAGCCGTCTGAATCCGAGCAACAGTCATCTCCAATTCCGTTTTCTCTGCAAGCAACTGATCTCTGGCCCTCTTCATCTCGAGGAATTCTTCCATACTGACAGAAGAACTTGGACCCTCAATCATAGGACACCAAGAATCACCTCCAGGAAATGGTAGATGTGTAATCTCAATTCTCTTCCGCAACCAATCCTCAAATAATGGAAAATACCGACAGTTGACCTTGCCATAAGGAACTTTACCCTTTCTCTGGATGTCACGCCACTAATCCAATACTTGCCTCATCTTGGCCTGATTGCCATCAATCGGGAAGTAAAAGGACTCCTGGATCTCTCGCCCGAGAGGAGGACCCTCTACAGCAAACCCCATCTGTCTCCTGAGAAGCACCGGGTTGTAATTGACGCAACCCTGAACCCCTACAAGAGGCACATTGGGTAGACTCCCACAACTGTATATAAAATCCCGTCCTGCCATGCCATTATGAGTCCAAGCGATGTCAGCAGCCCGCAAACCCATCAATCTGAATGACCACTTGACCGAAGGATCAATATGAGCAAAGGTACCCCGGGAAGGCAAATACCCCATAAACCACCTGAATAGCAACTGAGCACAGCACCGAATCAAACCCCCACGTCGCTTCTCGTTCCCGTTATGAACCGAGTAGTAAACATCTCCGACCAGAGTAGGAATAGGGTTTCTCTGCAGGAACAACCTGATAGCATTATGGTCCACAAAATTCTTCTGATTAGGAAACAGAATAATCCCATAAATGCTCACAGCAATCAAAGCACAAACCGTCTTCCAGTTACCCACTGCAGCATGTTCCTTGGCATTAGCCTCCAAGAAACTCAAATGAAATCCAGGTAATTTTCCTTTCTCCTTCAAACCCTCCTTGATCATTTCCGGACTCAAATAAAGAGCACGGAAAATCCCAAGGACATCGGGCTCCACCCTAGTAGCATGGAAAGGAATCTGATCACGGATCTGCATACCCAGGATGCTAGCATAATCCTCCATCAGAGGTCCCAACAGATAGTCCGGAAACACGAAGCATCTCAGGCTCGGGTCATAGAACTGGAGAAAAGTATGAATGGCGCTTCTGTCGCTATCTGTGAATCTGAAAACGACCTTCAGGATACCACCGTATGCCTCTCTGAACATCCCCACATGGTCGGGTGTAATCAATGCTATCATCTCCTTCAGCACACCAATCTCTGGGTCAAAGAAACTGTAGGCAACATCGGGCTTCAAACCGGTCCTCATATCTGAACAGAAAGTCTCTCGACCAGGATCTCGATCAAAAATGTCCCTGCATATGGATAAACATGTGTTAGATGCAGGTAAATGCAATGTTAATGATGCTGATGAATGAATGCAATGCATTGCCATCCTCCAAGTCATCTGATCATCTGCTGCTCTGAGTCACAGCCCGGATCTCTGGACTGATCACAACCATCTGAGGGAACATGTAACCACAAATCCGACTCAAGGTTTCCGAAATAAACGGAAGACAGATACATCATCATCATCATCATCACCAAACAATCTCTGATCAGACACCATAACCTCTGAATCGGCCCGGGGAATCCTGAAATAAACGGATCCCCACTGATAAATACCACGGACAACACTCCGGCGTCTCAGAAATAAACGGCCATAAATCCGACTTATAAATAGGACCCTGATCAACGGAACCAAAAGTCACCATCTGAGTCACCAACTGAACATGCATCTGAAAGAATCACCCTCCCCTCACAGGTAAATTCTAATCAGGTCATCCTAAGGCGGATAATAGTCTCGACAATCGGGCAAGGATACTCAATGGGTTTGCCCTTTCGGGTGTGCCATTGTAGCTCCCTTAAGATCGTCTAAACCAAAGATCCTGGAAATGATCGGTCACCAGAGTCAACAGCTCAAATGAAGTAACTCAACCAATGTGGAGTACCCCACAGAGGAAAGCACTATCAGATGAACCTCGTCCGGCTTGTGGTACATCATGCTGCCAGGCACATATTGACCTAACATGAAAGAGGCAACATGAGACCACACTAATCCTAGGTGTATACTCGGGCCTGGGTTTTAGCCCCACTCAGAACACCCACCCCAAAACAGAGGAACCACCTGCACAGAGGACGGCAACATGATAGTATGATGCATGCAAATATTTATGCAAATATAAATGGTTAGAATAATAAATGCAATAAATAACACAACACAAGCAACCTAAACTATCCTAGAACGCTAGGAGAGACTCGCTCAGGGAAGATGGACCAGCTCAGGTCAACATCTATTGCTGTCCCCAGCAGAGTCGTCAGCTGTCGCATCCGCGAAAAAACAACCGGCGAGCTAAAACAAACAAACAAACAGAGCCGCCACTGCGCGTTATTTATCCCAAGATGGGGAAAGGAAACGCTCAGAGAAACCTGGAAAGACATGGTCTCGCGACCAAAGAGAAAGGGTACGGGAGTCGGTTACGCAAGGGGAAGGTATTAGCACCTCTCACGTCCGTCGTACTCGACGGGATCCACGCTCTAAGAAAAGAAAAGGTTGCTAAAACATCACACACACACTCACCGAAGACAACACAGGTGGGGGTTAAGAGGAACGAGCTCGATAGGACGTCGCATCCTATGCCTACGTATCTCGTCTGGAACGAGAATCAGAGTTGCCGTAGTTCGGCTCACGCACGCCAAACAAGCAAACAAACACACAGGCAAACATGGAGCCTGAACGCCAATCACTGGACTTACATCAGCATCCGAACCAAAACACACAAGAACACTGGAACCCGATTGCCACTCGATGGACTTACATCAGCTTCCAAACACACAACAACCAACAAGTTAATAGGGAGTCGGGAACTCGAGCCTATAACTGTCAAGCACACACACAAAAAGAAAAAAAAGTGCCCGGAGAGACCTCGCACGGTCTCCTGCCTACATACCTCGTATGGAACAAGGATCAGGGCGATGTAGTTCCCCTGAAAGGGAAAGAAATGCCAACCAGACACAAAGGGAAGACACACTACCAGGGAGCTGGACTCGAGCCTAGTGTTATCATGCATCATTGCCCTATGTTAAGGTTTCTATCCTGACTTGCATAAGCAAGCTAATCCTATCCAGGAAAAACAAGCATACAAGCATACAAGCAAACAGAGCAAACAAATATTCACATAGCACGCACTATAACCAGTCAAGTGGGCTCAAACAAAGGGTTTGACTGCCGAAGCAAGTCATCTGTACAGAGGTAGCTTTAGCTCTTAACCTTGCCATTGAAGGGCTAAGGTGAAGCTGATGAAAGGTGAGTGAAGATTAGACTTCACAGCTCGTATCCCTGGCCAGGGAGAGCTTCAGACAAAGGAGCGTGGGTTCAGAAAGATGGAACCCTTCTACGCTCAAAAACTCTGACACAACTGATCTTGGGTTAATGTCCCAATGCATCAACACCAGTTGTGTGAGCAGAGGGACGACTCAACAGAATAGTGGGAGATAGATTGCGTATCTCTTTGATCCACCAATTGCCTTAATCAAGGTCTTTACCTGCTTGGGACAAATATAAACAATCACAATCATCGCCTCTTAAGGAGGGCTTCAGACAGGTGCCTGGCCAAGTAACAGGCCAGGTCTTCCAGACTACATGGAGGAAAGAAATTCTACCTCAATTGGTTTATACAACCAAGCAACAGCAAGCACAAGTTCTCAAGGAACTGTAAGCAACTTAATGTACCTGAAATCAATCAAGTATCATCAGTACTCAGACAAACCAACAGTAAACAGCAAATGGTTAATCAGTTAATCTGTACAAGGAACACAAGTTAATGCACATAAGTGCAAGCCATGAGCTCAAGCTCAAGCATCAAGCCCTACAACACAAAGTCAATGTTAGTCAAAAACAATTCAATAAGTCAACTCAAATGGACTTGAAGCAATCCCCTTAAGCATTGTGCATTTCATCCTGAAAATCCAAACCAAATGTGAGAAACTAGACCACTAGGCCAAGCCTAGGGTCCAAAAGGGATAAAAAATTCTAAACAGCAAGTGAAAATTATCCAAAATCACATTCAAACAAATCAAAAGCAAATGCAATTGGTCCCATGCTCATATCAATCACCATTATCATTTCATGCACAATTTAACATCAATCATGCAATTTGCAACACCAAAAGTCCAAACAGAATGACTTCAATCAAATCCATACCAAAACAATTCAATTAATTCCACACAAATTCACACCTAAACAGGACACATTCAATGCATAGCATGTCAATTTTCAGCTCAATTGGACAAAAGAAAGTAGGTCAATGAAATTCAAGAAGTTCAGACACATTTATACAAGCCAATACATGATATCCAAACAAGCATCCACTTCAATAAATCATAACACAGTGACAACAATTAAGAAATGAATGGGATCAAAACCACAATGTCCTATAATGTGTCTACAATGCTCATGTTAAATTTCATCTTCATCCAATACCATATGAGAATTTCACAAATGAAATACAAACATGTGTCACACAATGTCACCAAATGAGCCAACAGAGAAGAAAATTATCAATCAATTAGAAAATGCCATCAACAATTCCATAAAAATTCTCATGTAATCTTGACATATCGATGATCATCCACACAAAATTTCAGCTCAAATCAACATTTCTAGGCCAGGCAAATAAAATCATGAAGTTGACCTAGCTTGGTGTGACACAAATTGTCACACCTTAATTCAAAAATTCATATCTAATCAACCAAGTATCCAAAAATCACAAACTCTACATGAAAATCACCATCAATGAGTCCAGAACAAGCACAAACATTTTCATTCATTTCTTTAAAGGTATGAGTATTTCATGAAGGTTTTGGCAAAACATACAAAAATGTGACACATTCCATTACCCTAAGCCAATTATTTTTCTATACATGCAAAAAATCCAAAAAAATAGCCATTAAATTCTACACATTATCATGAGAATAATGCAAAAATTTTCACTCAATTTGGATGAATTTTGAAGCCTCTATGCATTTTTGAAGTTCATGGCATTAAAATGAAAAACAAATGAAAAAGAAATAGAAATATTATTTAATTTAGTGCGCCAGTGGCATTGTTGTAATTCTTAACACATTGAGCTAAACGACGCCGTATCAACTAGCGGCCAGGAAATGTTTCTATTGGTCAAAACCGGCAGTAAACAAAGTTTCAAACAAAGCCACGAAAAACTTGGATCAAACAGCCTTCTGTTCATGTTCTTCGTCAAAAAATATCCAGAAAATGCAGAAAATCATGATCCACGAATTTCCACCAAAATCAACAAATGGATAACCAAAAGAACCGCATGAACATGTAGATTCAAGATATGTGATCTATTTAACCTAATTCCTACTGTGGTGAAGGGATCGATCGATTAAAGTTATGAACACAAATCTTCAAATCACAATATCTCTCTCTACAGTTAATCATTTCAAAAACCAAACACATCACGATCATCTACATTGAACGCACTACAATAAGCATATGATAATTTAAAAAATGGTGAAATTCGAATTCATGCACCTTGGAAATGGCAGCAACGATTCTTGATGATTCTGGATGTATTTTGCCAAAACAGATGAACATCAAGGTTGAGGAAGATGATTGGAGAAGTTAGGTTAGCTCAAGGTCACTCCAGATGTGAGAAATCTTCAAATGCCATTGATGAGCACAAGCATGACAGTCACGAATCTGAAGGTTTCTTGCACAAATTCTTCAAAACAGTTGGAGAGGAAGGTTCAAGGAACACAAATCAACAAGAATTTTGCAATATGATTGAGAATTGGTGAAGATTGGATCAAAAAAAGTTTGATGAAGATTGAAGAGTTTTTGTGGATTTGGAGGGAAAGTTAGTTACAGCTCTTGAAAATTGTGATTATTCTTTGCAATTCAGTTATGATTAAACATTTATACCCCAGCTTAATCACTTTCTTAATCACCAATTAGCAAAAACTCATGTGATTAGCATAATGTGAAATTTAAGTGAGAGTTCCAAAATGCCCTTGCCAAATATTGAACCATGACAGCTCATGACAACTCAAACAACTTCTATTTGGCATTTGTGATGTGTTGCAAAAATCCTCATTCCAAAATTCCATGTATTTCTCCACTTGGACCATTTTGCCCTTGGATTTTAATTAGTGCACTTGAAAATTGACCTTTTGCATTGACCATTTTTGATGAATTTTGATTATGCACCATGAAAGTACATGTGAAATGGAGTTTGCTCATAAAAAGATCACTCATTTTGGACACTCCATGTGAAAGTTATGCCACTTTGATTATAGGCATTTTTTTGAAATTGAATGGACCATAACTTGCCAACCATACATGGGAATTTCAAGTTCTTGGACTTTTTGGAAACGTGAGAACAAGATCTACAACTTTCATGTTGAACAAATTTTCATTTGAAGCTTTTTTGGACATGTATTTTTATGGTGAAAAACTTTCCATTTTTGGAAACTTCCATTACAAGTCACTTTCTATTTTTGGCAATTTTTGTCCTGACTTTATTTTCTTCACTCTTGAGCTTTGACATGTCAAATGACACTTATTCCAACATGAATGAAGTGTATCCAACTCTCTCCCACCTCCAAATCCATAAAATCAAGCACAGTTGACCACAATTGACTTTTTCAACTGATAGATGAATTTGGCAATGCACTGATCAATCTGAGCCCCAACCCTCTGATGAAATGGCCCAAGGATGAAACCCTAGCCTCAATAAGCACAATATAATCATGAAATGATCCCCATATCCATCATAGACCCCATCTCCTGCACAAACCCTGATTGGCCCAATGCAGATGATTAGGGTTGACCAGTGGTCAAAACCCTAATCTCAAGGTGTATGATCAAGCACTTGATGATGACAAACCATGATGATGATGATGTATCATTTCAAACAAGATGTAGACCAATCCCTTTGAGAACCACAAAACCCTAATTTGGACCTCCACATCCTCAGATGATTGATGACCAGTCCAATAAAACCCTAGCTTGCACATGACCTCATATCTTCTGATCAAGACTTGGGAGAATGGCTTGCACAATGTAACCACATGATATGCAATATGCAATGCCTAATGACCTAAAAATGATATGTAATATGTTAAGCTAGTCCCAAGAGAGGAGGGCAAATTTTGAGGTGTTACAGTTGCCCCTATTCAATCCACTGTGAACCTGTCGATATGAATAGCCTCGGCTTTCAGATGATCAGGACGAAGAGTGATTGAATACCAAGAACAGACGAACAATTTGCACTCTGATGGGAAATAATCAACAACGCCTGTCAGAATCGGCGAAGAAACACAATCTTGAAACAAAAATCCGTCGGGAACGGAAAAAACTCAGCTTGAACCCCAAAACAGAAACGTCGACCTGGATACCCAAAATAAATGGTAATGCAGGGATAACCATGGCCTGAACACCACACATCCACTGGGGATTATTATCTCTTCTTCATTTTATGCTTTTCTTGAACCCCGAAATTTTTTTATCCTTTTTTTCATTTTCTTGAACCCCGAAATTTTCTCTGCGCAAATGATCCCCGATCACTGCATTTGAACCCCGTTCTCCTGTTTGCCAAAATAATGAACCCCATTCTCCAGTTTGAACCCCAGTCGCCTGACGATAACTTGTGATCGCCAATGTGAACCCCATCTCCAGAAAATTCCGCAACATCTCCCTTTCTCCATTTGAACCCCGCTCTCCAGAAAATGTCTCAACACTTCCTTTTCTCCATTTGAACCCCGCTCTCCAATCTCTCGTGATAATTCCGCTGGCCACATCGGAAATAACACCAAACACCACTCTGAGGGCGACATGTCAGAGGGTATACCTTCACAAAAGGAAGGTAGCATGTGTATCTCTTCCTCAGAAGACACCTATAACGACCTCCATTGGCCTCGGCCAGAGTCTAAGGTGACACATGAACAGAAGATAATCCTAAGAACCTCATCCCGGATACAATCTTCAACTCCAATCTCTACTTGAACCCCAGAAAATGCCTTAGCATTTCCTCTTCTCCATTTGAACCCCGAAAATTCGCGCTGATCGCGTAACATCCTTCGATTTCACTTCCATCTCCGCTCGACGGAAAAATCTCATCCAATATCGCACTACTGGAGAACATTGCTGATCTGACATCATGATGCTGAACTCCGCAGAGTAACATCTCCACCAACCGGCGAAACCAAAACTTCAAGCGGTAACCACGGCTTGAATTGCGCTGATCGCAAAACATTTCCCATCTCTATTCGACGAAAAAAAACTTCCTCCAGTATCGCACTATTGGGGAATACCCTTGATTAAATCAAGATTCTGAACTCCTCGGAGTAACACCTTCACCTTTTGGATAAAACCCCCTCTCAAACGGTAATCACGGTCTGAGACTAGCGTATGCTTGCAATATGATGCATGACTTTTTCTGCGTAATGCTCCAAAACTATGGAAATGCTACGCGACTCATTATTTTATCTATGCTTACACTACATGATGAATGTATAAAAGGCGTCCCCCTCAAGGGACTCTTCTGGGGAGCTCGAGACACTCTGTTGAGGAACTCGTCAATTCTCTGATCTCCACCCTGCTGGGGAATAACACTGCTGCTGGGAAAAGGTAACCCTTGCTGGGGAAGAACCTCCTTTGCACCCAATCCGCTCGAGAAACTGCTGGGGATAAGCACCACCAACGCTCTGTGGGGATACAACAGTCTTTGGTTTGCTGGGGATATCAATCCCGACTCTGCTTTGAGAACCCTCACAGATACCTGACGACTTCACTGGGGAAATGCTCACAGATACTCTGCTGAGGAAACAGCCACCTTCAGGCCTGGTGACTGGGGAAACATCGATTTGACACCTGCTGGGGATAACCATCCTGACCCGGCTGGGGAAGCGAATGCCACTCCGCTGGGGACAACCCATGCAATCCACATGTAGGATACACTCAGCTGGGGATACAAATATCAGTCTGCTACGGAAACTCATCCAAACCACTGGTAGTATGAACACTGCTGGAGATATATTTCATTGAAACCCGCTCCACTCGGGGAATAACAACCTTCGGGCCTGGCTGCTGAGGAAACACCGTTTTGAACCTGCCTGGGATAACCATCCTGACTCGGCTGGGGAACTCACAGATCTGGAATCTGCTGGGGAGTTGGTCCTCTGATTCTGCTTTGGGACCTCGTTGGGGAAATGAGAAAAGTTGGTACAGAACACCCGTCGACTCGTCGAACCATGGTATCCACCTCCCAATCTCGTATTGGCTTTCCACTTTTGAGAACTCCCAGACTCGTCTGGACCTTTTCTGCTCCATCATCTTGTACTCCCAATCGCTTCGTGCTCGACGGAGAGCAAACTCCTGGGATTTATACAGAAATTTCAATTTTCTGACTTTGAAGAGTCTTCTTGATTAATTCCAAAGATCGTCGTACGCCGCGACGTCGTCTCTTCACCATTCTCTAATCTTGCTTGTCCCTGATCGGACTCCGCGGGGAATTTCTACAGACTTTCCAACCTTCCGACTTTGAAGAGTCTTCTTGATTACCATCAAGGATCGTCGTACGTCTCAACGTCTCTTCGTCATCCCTTCATATTCATTCGTCCCTGACTGGACTCCATGGGGATTTGCTTTTATCAAAAGCTTCCACATCACAACCCGCAAGTGAGCGAAAATACCTAACAGTTCCTGCAAAACAGATCGTTAGATAAAACCGTGCCCCAGGCGTGTCAAGATTTCAACACTTGGGTCACTCAACCTTCCAAATAAGATTTCAAGCTTTCAATTTTATAAACATGCATTGGAAGGAACCTGTATGTGTAAAAATGCAAAATTCTTTATCAAAATAATCGGATGTTTTTGCAATCAAAGCGGTAATGAAAAACAAAAACAAAATTATTTGACTGAATATGCATTTTATTGATTGAAAAGTGTGGCTCAAATGAGCAATACAAAAGGATGCAATTCCTGAAAAGAGGTAATTGCGCACAAAAGGAAAAGTCTATCCTAATGGCAATGTGAAACCCGTGATCTCATCGAGTTCCAACTCGGTTACACCCCATATGTCCTCAGACTCTCCGCTTTCTGCCTTCTGAACAAGACGTTTCTGATTGATCCCTACCGGGTGTTATCCATGATGCCTTAACCAAAGCGCAAACGATCATGCTAGACGCAGTTGTTCGTTTTAATCCCTCTTTTGCCTGGACCGCCCTTTCGGGTTTTCAGTCCACCGGGATACCCATTTTTGCCCAAGTCGCCTTTTCAGGTTTTCGACTTGCCGGGTGTACAATTTTTCCTTTTATCCCTAATTTTTGCCCGAACCTCTTCTTTCTGTTTTTGGTTCGCCGGGATGCTCATTTTTGCCTGGACTATTTTATTCTTTTCGTCCAACGGGTCTCTTTATACGAAGTATTTTTTAACTGCGTCCGCATTCATAGGGGATGGAAAATCCTCGCCATCCATGGTCGTTAGCAACAAGGCTCCGCCAGAGAAAACCTTCTTGACCACGAACGGACCTTCATAATTCGGTGTCCATTTGCCCCTTCAATCGTTTTGAGGAGGAAGGATCCTTTTCAGCACCATATCACCTACATGATATACCCGAGGTCGTACCTTTCTGTCAAAAGCCCGTTTCATCCTTTGCTGGTACAACTGCCCATGACAGATGGCTGCTAGCCTCTTCTCTTCAATCAGGCTCAACTCTTTATACCGGGTCCTTACCCATTCAGCCTCTTGCAATTTCACGTCCATCAGGACTCTTAAAGAGGGAATCTGAACCTCAACCGGTAACACCGCCTCCATCCCATATACCAATGAGAAAGGAGTTGCCCCAGTAGATGTACGCACCGATGTTCGATACCCATGCAATGCAAACGGCAACATCTCATGCCAGTCTTTATAGGTTACCACCATTTTCTGCACAATCTTCTTTATATTCTTGTTGGCTGCCTCAACCGCCCCATTCATCTTCGGACGATAAGGAGAAGAATTGTGATGCTCGATCTTGAATTCCCGGCACAGCTCTGCCATCATCTTATTGTTCAAGTTAGAACCATTATCAGTAATGATTCTCTCGGGAACCCCATATCTGCAAATGATGTCTCTCTTGAGAAACCTGGCAACGACCTGCTTCGTCACGTTCATATAAGAGGCTACTTCAACCCACTTAGTGAAGTAATCAATAGCCACTAATATGAACCTGTGCCCGTTCGAAGCTGTAGGCTCAATCTTTCCAATCATATCAATGCCCCACATAGCAAACGGCCATGGAGACGACATTAAGCTCAACGGATTTGGAGGCACGTGCACCTTATCAGCATAAATCTGGCATTTATGACACTTCCGCACGAAATTGAAACATTGGGCCTCCATTGTCATCCAATAATAACCTGCCCTCAGCAGCTTCTTCACCATTGCATTCCCACTGGCATGGGTACCGAACGAGCCTTCATGAACCTCTTTCATCAATTGGCTTGCTTCTCTATCATCGACACATCTGAGCAAGACCCAATCAAAATTCCTCTTGTACAGAACCCCATCCTTATTCAGGTAAAACACCATGGCCAACCTCCGCAGAGTCTTTCGGTCCTTCTTTGATGCTCCCTCAGGATACTCTTGAGTCTCTAGATAGCGCTTGATATCGTAATACCACGGCTTCTCATCATCCGGCGCTGTATCAACAGCAAACACATAAGCCGGTCTATCCAAACGACCTACTTCAACACTGGGGAACTGATTCCACCATTGCACCTTAATCAAGGCGGCCAGAGTAGCCAAAGCATCTGCCAAAGGATTCTCCTCTCTGGGCACATGATGCATCTTCACCTTGGTGAAAAACGTCAACAATCTCCTCGTATAATCTCGGTACGGCACTAAATGAGATTGATGCGTATACCATTTCCCGTTAACTTGATTTACCACCAGAGCTGAATCTCCATATATGACAAGGTTCTTGATTCTCAAATCAATCGCCTCTTCAATCCCCAATATACAAGCTTCATATTCAGCCACGTTGTTGGTGCACTCAAATGTTAGCCGGGCAGCAAAAGGAATGTGGGATCCTTTCGGCGTAACCAAAACAGCACCAACACCGCTTCCATTCACGTTAATGGCCCCATCAAACATCAAAATCCATTCGGATTCAGGGTCAGGCCCCTCCTCCGGGATTGGTTCCTCGCAATCTTTCGATTTGAGAAACATGATGTCCTCATCAGGGAATTCAAACTTCATCGGTTGATAATCATCAATAGGTTGATGGGCGAGGTAATCAGACAATACACTCCCCTTAATTGCTTTCTGAGAGGTATACTGTATATCATATTCAGTCAAAATCATTTGCCACCTCGCAACCCGTCCGGTCAATGCTGGCTTCTCAAAAATGTACTTGATTGGATCCATCTTGGAAATCAATAAAGTGGTATGAACCAGCATGTACTGCCTCAGTCGGCGAGCAGCCCAGACCAAAGCACAGCAAGTTTTCTCGAGCAGTGAATATCTTGTTTCACAGTCGGTAAACTTTTTCCTAAGGTAGTATATGGCATGCTCTTTTCGACCAGACTCGTCATGTTGCCCCAATACACACCCCATAGACGCCTCGAGGACTGTCAGGTACAGAATTAACGGTCTTCCCTCCACAGGAGGCATCAGAATCGGAGGCTCCTGCAAATACTCTTTTATCTTTTCAAATGCCGCTTGACAATCATTATTCCACCTGACCGTTTGATCCTTTTTTAACAACTTGAATATTGGTTCGCACGTGGCTGTTAGATGAGATATGAACCGTGAAATGTAGTTCAATCTACCTAAGAAACCACGAACCTCCTTCTCCGTTCTCGGTTCAGGCATTTCTCTTATCGCTTTTACTTTTGCAGGATCAACCTCAATTCCTTTCTCGCTTACAATGAACCCCAGCAATTTACCGGACCGCACTCCGAACGTGCACTTGTTCGGATTCAACCTCAGTCTGAACTGTCTCAGCCGATCGAACAACTTGGCCAGATCTACCAAATGCCCCTCTTCCGTTTGGGACTTCGCTATCATGTCATCAACATAGCATTCAATTTCATGATGAATCATATCATGAAACAAAGTCACCATGGCCCTCTGATAAGGAGCACCGGCGTTCTTGAGACCAAATGGCATCACCTTGTAACAAAAAGTACCCCATGGTGTAATGAACGTTGTTTTCTCCATGTCATCTGGCGACATTTTGATTTGATTATATCCAGAAAAGCCATCCATGAAGGAAAACACCGAGAATTGAGCTGTATTATCTACCAACACATCAATGTGAGGTAATGGAAAATCATCCTTCGGACTAGCTCTGTTCAGATCTCGGTAGTCCACACACATTCTCACCTTCCCATCTTTCTTCGGGACTGGCACAATATTCGCAACCCATGGCGGATAATTAGTGACAGCAAGGAAACCAGCATCCCACTGCTTCTGCACTTCTTCTTTAATCTTCATCGCCATGTCAGGTCTAGTTCTGCGCAACTTCTGCTTCACTGGAGGACAATCTGCTCTCAATGGTAGCTTGTGCACAACAATATCGGTATCCAACCCTGGCATATCCTGATAAGACCAGGCAAAGATGTCGACATACTCTTTCAACAGTGCCACCATCCTGCTCTTGACACTTTCCTCCAAAGCAGCCCCGATTTTCACTTCTTTCTTGACCTCGTCGGTACCCAGATTCACAACCTCAATCGGCTCTTCGTGCGGCTGAATCACCTTCTCCTCTTGTTTCAACAACCTGGCTAATTCCCCTGGCAGTTCACAATCTTCTTCGTCTTCTTCTTCAGCAAGATAGATTGGATTGTCGAAGTCATACAAGGGTGTAACAGGATTGTTATCAATGAGATCCGGCGAAGAATCGCATCTGCATGAATGTTGATTCATGCATTGCTTTAGAACCGGTGTGACAAAATTGAAAAAGAAAAATGAAACATTGCCATTTTTATTTTGTTTTTATTTTTAAACTGCAAAAATAAATGAAAAACAGGGAACACCGCTTTTACTTGAAAAACATCCTTTTATTAATGATGCGAATTTGCAAATATGAACATGAGGTGGCCCTTACAATGAACCATTACGTGTCGGGCAACACGCATGGCTTTCATGCATATAAACTGAAAAACAGGAAAAATATTACTCTTCCAGCAGAGTGACCCGGATGATCTTTTCAGCCTTCCAGTTCTGGATTCCCATCCCTGGTGCGCACGGCTTTATCCACCGGTCCATGTCACAGTCGCTATCAGCATCCTCACCCATCATGCAGATGTGATCCGGATCCAGCATTCCGGCACTCGTGAATGTGACTGACGTACGACGTCCTCTGCCTTGTCCTGAGCCTCGGCCCGGCTGGTACCCCACTCCAAAGCGGTCTTTCTTTGCATGGACCTCCATCATTCTGCCCCAACCAGGAGCCTCTCCACTCTTCACCACCTCAGCGGCCTGCTTGTACGAAGATATGGACGGTTTCTCTTCCTCCTGCTTTGCAAACAGAGCATTCTCCACCTTAACGGTTTCGAATGCTTGGCTGGGCGTCTCCCATATCTCGCCGTCCATCTCCACATATTTGAATGAGGACAAGTGGCTGACAAAGATGTCCTCTTCTCCGCACACAGTGACGACTTGGCCCTCCCATATATACTTCAGCTTCTGGTGCAAAGTCGAAGTGACTGCCCCAGCAGCATGAATCCATGGTCTACCCAACAAGCAACTGTATGCCGGCTGAATATCCATGACATAGAAAGTCGACTTGAACACCTTTGGCCCAATCTTCACTGGCAGCTCTACCTCTCCAAACACGGCCCGCTTTGACCCATCGAACGCCCGCACAATCAAATCAGTCGGAGTCAAAATCAGCCCATCACAATTCAACTTCGCCAGAGCTTTCTTCGGCAACACATTCAATGAGGAGCCGGTATCAACCAGCACATGCGAAAGCACGGCCCCTTTACATTCCATTGCGATGTGTAATGCCCGGTTGTGATTCCTCCCATCCACAGTCAAATCCATGTCTGTAAAACCCAGCCCATGGCTGGCATGCACATTAGACACCACCGTCTCCAACTGGTTGATTGTGATCTCTTGAGGAACATAGGCTTTCTTCAGGATCTTCATCAAAGCCTCCCTGTGCCCCTTAGAGCTCAACAGCAATGACAGAATTGATATTTTGGAAGGAGTCTGCTGCAAATGATCAACCAACTTGTACTCAGACTTCTTGATGATTCTCAAAAATTCTTCTGCATCATCATCAAGTTTATTTTCCGACCCAACCGGCGCCGGTGTCACTATTGGAGTACTACCACCAACCACTGCTTTTCCTTTTGCCCTGGCTAAAGCCTCGGCCTTTTCTTTTTTCTCTTTTTCTCCTTCTCCTCCCCTCAAGGCATCTGGAGCAAATAATCTGCCACTGCGAGTGAAACCACTGGTACCGGCATTATCCACCTTTGAAATGGTGGTTTCACTAGCAGCCTGATCTTCTAATTTCTCTCCATTACAATAAACCTCTCCACCATAATGCCACGGCACGGCATCATCTTTGTCATACGGAATTGGTCCAGGTACCGTGATGGTAACTGGAGCCGCTTCAGCAAGATTAGACAAATCCACCGGATCAAAGTAAATTGTTATGGTGGAGACCTCCTCTTTTTCCTTATCAGCCTTCTTCTCAATCACGATATTCCCCTCGTCCATCAAACCCTGGACAGTCTTCCTCAGAAGTTCGCACCCATTGACAGAATCACTGCACTCAGCACAATCAACATCGCAGCCCGGATAGACCCCATTCTTCAACAACAGCCCCTTGACCTCAGCCAACGGAGTCCTTAGTTGATCAACATCAGACAACCCAACTCTCCTCTCTTCAGAAATAGCATTCACCCCCCTCTGACCATGCGCAGGCATGGGATTAGCATTAACGTTGGGAGATGGTGCGAAGTTGATAGCCTTAGAATCCACCAGGTCTTGAACTGTGTGCTTAAAAGCTTTACAGTTCTCAATGTTGTGTCCGGGAGCACCCGAATGGAATTCGCATTTTGCGTTCTCATCATAGCTGGCTGGCCTTTGATCGGGTCTCAAAGGTGCCAGAGTCCTGGTTTGCACAAGCCCCAAGTCCATCAGCTTCTTGAACAGGAAGGAATAAGTCACCGGAGGCCTATCAAATTGTCTGTCCACTGCTCTCCCCCTGACCTGATACCCGGCCCTCTGAGGCCTCTGCTGGAAGGGTTGCCTCTGTTGTTGTTGCTGCTGTTGCGGTTGCTGTTGTTGTTCAGCAGGAATGGTTACCGCAGCAGTGTGCTGAAAGTAACGATCCCTACTGGGTCCTCGTTGAGCATACACAGCGCTTGTGTCACCCTCCTTCTTCCTCTGACCGTTATTACCAAACGGCTTCTTCGACCCAGACGACGAAGAAGACGCAGTACCCTGAATCTTCCCAAGCTTCAACCAGCTCTCTATTCTTTCCCCCGCCACAACAATATCAGAAAAGTTGGTCACCGGACAACCAACCGTCCTCTCAGCATAAGCCCCCTGCAGCTAGGTACGACTCGGAGCCATGTCAGCGTTGAACTGATATTGCTTGAAGAACGTGTCCCCAAGATCCTGCCAGTTTTTAATATCTGAGGACTTGAGCTTGGTATACCATTCCAGTGAGCCTCCGGACAGGCTGTCCTGGAAGAAATACATCCACAGCTTTTGGTCCATAGTGTACGCTGAGATCTTGCGGACAAAAGCCTGCAAATGCGTCTCAGGACAAGAACTTCCATTGTAACGATCAAACGTGGGCGCTTTAAACTTCTGTGGGATCACAATCCCCTCAACAAGCCCCATATTCGACATGTTGACCACCCCAGGAGTGGCATAACTTTCCAGCACTTTAATCTTCGCAGCCAACAGCTGAATCTCCTTGCTTTGAGGCTGGACCCCATATTGACCCAAGGGCTCATTATGCATTGAAAACTGGTCTGCTTCCCTGTCTTCCTCTCTGTCCTCATCAAACCCGTAGAATGGAGGCAACAGACCGTCCTTCATATTCTGCCCCAGACCGGGCCCAGGTTGACCACCAGCACCAAAACCAGCAGCATTGTTCACAACACCAACAGTTGTCCTCTTACCACCGTCTCTTGACCCCAACCCCTGGTTGGAGACACCATCCAGGTTTACACCACTATTTGCTGCAGAAGCCCGCTCGAGCTTTTCAACCTTGTCTGCTAGAGCTTTCTGACCAACTGCAAAGCCTTGCATGATGTTGATCAGCTCATTCATTTTATCTTTCAGCTCGAGGATGTCTGTATTTGGAAGATCCATCAGTCGAGGAGTATTACGCCTGGTGAAGTATCTGTGAGGACGAGTTGAGTGCAAAGGTACAGTTCTGCGAGCACGAGCAATGATTCCTGAAAAAATCAAGCACGTTAGCAACAGATACCTGCAGAAATAAAGCACAAGTTATTATGATCATGCATGAATGCAGTGTTTATCCACATGAGGAACACTTTGTCTCTGGATCCTGGCGTCATTGAGACAAATAATAATAATCCGACAGCAATATTCTGATATTCAGCATTTAATTCACCGTACAGATCGGAGATATGTGACTTAGCATGATACCCCCAACCATGTGTGTGCTTGTGTGAGTGCATACGGTAAAGCAAATAAAGCTTGAAGATCAATCACTGAATGAAAAATCACCATCACATAACAAAAAGCACAATAAGTGCCATAGTCCTACATCAAATCAGATACAATTCTCCAGAATCGAGAAAGAAATACAAGCAAGTGAATTCCGTCAACAAGCCTGACGGTAATCCAACACAAAATGAAAGATCTAGCCGGATGAGGGTCCCACAGATGGCCCTATTTCATCTTCCATCCTCGCGAACTCTGCGGCGAACCTGAGCTCGGTGTTCTCCTGCTGTAGTCTCCCCACTTCCTTCTGATGAATCTTCATCTGCCTGAAGTAGTGATCTCTCTCAGCAATGTAATGATCTCTCTCGGCAATGATCTTCACATTCTCCGCTTCCTTGGTCTTCAGCTTAGCCTCCCACTCAGCAATGAGAACTCGGACTCTGTCGTCCCTCTGATCCCTCACGAGAATTTGCCTCCTCTTCTGATCTTCAATGACTTTTGAAGCTCTGGCCAATCTCTCTTTGGTGATGTCGTGCTCCTTTGTTGAAGATGCCAAGGCTTGACTAACCTTCCCATAATAGGCAGTATCCATCTCAAAGTGCTTTGCTTCCAAGGCATGTCGCTTGTCTTGATCTTCCATCTTCACTTTGATCTCCTGGTTAGCCGTCTGAATCCGAGCAACAGTCATCTCCAATTCCGTTTTCTCTGCAAGCAACTGATCTCTGGCCCTCTTCATCTCGAGGAATTCTTCCATACTGACAGAAGAACTTGGACCCTCAATCATAGGACACCAAGAATCACCTCCAGGAAATGGTAGATGTGTAATCTCAATTCTCTTCCGCAACCAATCCTCAAATAATGGAAAATACCGACAGTTGACCTTGCCATAAGGAACTTTACCCTTTCTCTGGATGTCACGCCACTAATCCAATACTTGCCTCATCTTGGCCTGATTGCCATCAATCGGGAAGTAAAAGGACTCCTGGATCTCTCGCCCGAGAGGAGGACCCTCTACAGCAAACCCCATCTGTCTCCTGAGAAGCACCGGGTTGTAATTGACGCAACCCTGAACCCCTACAAGAGGCACATTGGGTAGACTCCCACAACTGTATATAAAATCCCGTCCTGCCATGCCATTATGAGTCCAAGCGATGTCAGCAGCCCGCAAACCCATCAATCTGAATGACCACTTGACCGAAGGATCAATATGAGCAAAGGTACCCCGGGAAGGCAAATACCCCATAAACCACCTGAATAGCAACTGAGCACAGCACCGAATCAAACCCCCACGTCGCTTCTCGTTCCCGTTATGAACCGAGTAGTAAACATCTCCGACCAGAGTAGGAATAGGGTTTCTCTGCAGGAACAACCTGATAGCATTATGGTCCACAAAATTCTTCTGATTAGGAAACAGAATAATCCCATAAATGCTCACAGCAATCAAAGCACAAACCGTCTTCCAGTTACCCACTGCAGCATGTTCCTTGGCATTAGCCTCCAAGAAACTCAAATGAAATCCAGGTAATTTTCCTTTCTCCTTCAAACCCTCCTTGATCATTTCCGGACTCAAATAAAGAGCACGGGAAATCCCAAGGACATCGGGCTCCACCCTAGTAGCATGGAAAGGAATCTGAGCACGGATCTGCATACCCAGGATGCTAGCATAATCCTCCATCAGAGGTCCCAACAGATAGTCCGGAAACACGAAGCATCTCAGGCCCGGGTCATAGAACTGGAGAAAAGTATGAATGGCGCTTCTGTCGCTATCTGTGAATCTGAAAACGACCTTCAGGATACCACCGTATGCCTCTCTGAACATCCCCACATGGTCGGGTGTAATCAATGCTATCATCTCCTTCAGCACACCAATCTCTGGGTCAAAGAAACTATAGGCAACATCGGGCTTCAAACCGGTCCTCATATCTGAACAGAAAGTCTCTCGACCAGGATCTCGATCAAAAATGTCCCTGCATATGGATAAACATGTGTTAGATGTAGGTAAATGCAATGTTAATGATGCTGATGAATGAATGCAATGCATTGCCATCCTCCAAGTCATCTGATCATCTGCTGCTCTGAGTCACAGCCCGGATCTCTGGACTGATCACAACCATCTGAGGGAACATGTAACCACAAATCCGACTCAAGGTTTCCGAAATAAACGGAAGACAGATACATCATCATCATCCTCATCACCAAACAATCTCTGATCAGACACCATAACCTCTGAATCGGCCCGGGGAATCCTGAAATAAACGGATCCCCACTGATAAATACCACGGACAGCACTCCGGCGTCTCAGAAATAAACGGCCATAAATCCGACTTATAAATAGGACCCTGATCAACGGAACCAAAAGTCACCATCTGAGTCACCAACTGAACATGCATCTGAAAGAATCACCCTCCCCTCATAGGTAAATTCTAATCAGGTCATCCTAAGGCAGATAATAGTCTCGACAATCGGGCAAGGATACTCAATGGGTTTGCCCTTTCGGGTGTGCCATTGTAGCTCCCTTAAGATCGTCTAAACCAAAGATCCGGGAAATGATCGGTCACCAGAGTCAACAGCTCAAATGAAGTAACTCAACCAATGTGGAGTACCCCACAGAGGAAAGCACTATCAGATGAACCTCGTCCGGCTTGTGGTACATCATGCTGCCAGGCACATATTGACCTAACATGAAAGAGGCAACATGAGACCACACTAATCCTAGGTGTATACTCGGGCCTGGGTTTTAGCCCCACTTAGAACACCCACCCCAAAACAGAGGAACCACCTGCACAGAGGACGGCAACATGATAGTATGATGCATGCAAATATTTATGCAAATATATATGGTTAGAATAATAAATGCAATAAATAACACAACACAAGCAACCTAAACTATCCTAGAACGCTAGGAGAGACTCGCTCAGGGAAGATGGACCAGCTCAGGTCAACATCTATTGCTGTCCCCAGCAGAGTCGCCAGCTGTCGCATCCGCGAAAAAACAACCGGCGAGCTAAAACAAACAAACAAACAGAGCCGCCACTACGCGTTATTTATCCCAAGATGGGGAAAGGAAACGCTTAGAGAAACCTGGAAAGACATGGTCTCGCGACCAAAGAGAAAGGGTACGGGAGTCGGTTACGCAAGGGGAAGGTATTAGCACCCCTCACGTCCGTCGTACTCGACGGGATCCACGCTCTAAGAAAAGAAAAGGTTGCTAAAACATCACACACACACTCACCGAAGACAACACAGGTGGGGGTTAAGAGGAACGAGCTCGATAGGACGTCGCATCCCATGCCTACGTATCTCGTCTGGAACGAGAATCAGAGCTGCCGTAGTTCGGCTCACGCACGCCAAACAAGCAAACAAACACACAGGCAAACATGGAGCCTGAACGCCAATCACTGGACTTACATCAGCATCCGAACCAAAACACACAAGAACACTGGAACCCGATTGCCACTCGATGGACTTACATCAGCTTCCAAACACACAACAACCAACAAGTTAATAGGGAGTCGGGAACTCGAGCCTATAACTGTCAAGCACACACACAAAAAGAAAAAAAAGTGCCCGGAGAGACCTCGCACGGTCTCCTGCCTACATACCTCGTATGGAACAAGGATCAGGGCGATGTAGTTCCCCTGAAAGGGAAAGAAATGCCAACCAGACACAAAGGGAAGACACACTACCAGGGAGTTGGACTCGAGCCTAGTGTTATCATGCATCATTGCCCTATGTTAAGGTTTCTATCCTGACTTGCATAAGCAAGCTAATCCTATCCAGGAAAAACAAGCATACAAGCATACAAGCAAACAGAGCAAACAAATATTCACATAGCACGCACTATAACCAGTCAAGTGGGCTCAAACAAAGGGTTTGACTGCCGAAGCAAGTCATCTGTACAGAGGTAGCTTTAGCTCTTAACCTTGCCATTGAAGGGCTAAGGTGAAGCTGATGAAAGGTGAGTGAAGATTAGACTTCACAGCTCGTATCCCTGGCCAGGGAGAGCTTCAGACAAAGGAGCGTGGGTTCAGAAAGATGGAACCCTTCTACGCTCAAAAACTCTGACACAACTGATCTTGGGTTAATGTCCCAATGCATCAACACCAGTTGTGTGAGCAGAGGGACGACTCAACAGAATAGTGGGAGATAGATTGCGTATCTCTTTGATCCACCAATTGCCTTAATCAAGGTCTTTACCTGCTTGGGACAAATATAAACAATCACAATTGTAACACCCTTCTACCCAAACGACATAATTATATATATTATCAGAGTACAACACTGTAGAAGAGTTTACATTTCATAAAACATAACACTCATTACATTACAACATAAAACATATTATTTAATATTTAAACTTCGCAGCGGACAACAACACAATTATTCTAATTCAGCATATAACAATTCATAAAAATGGTTCAACATTATCTCAGTAAAACATCCCAACATTTGGTCATCATAAACAACATAAATAATAATCAACTATCTATCGAATCCCATAACCCCGGTGTCACATGACCAGAGCATCTGACTCGACTCTGTAGAATAACTCTACACTTATTCTCCGAACCTCAACAATAGCTACTCCGCTTTATCTGCACATTGCTCATCATAGATGAACATAAACACATGCAGAAGGGGTGAGAATTACATTATTAAATAATAATATAACGACAGAAATATAAACCTAAATATATTTTCACATATACCAACACAATTCATCATTATCATCATAATCAATAACTCATGAACATCAACAACACAACACATCAAATGCAATGCACACACCCATGCATGACTCAACACGACTCGGTATACCCATTTTGTGACCAATACAGGATCACCACTCCCAGATTCATCACCATAGAATCCGAGTTCCCCGTAAGGAACCAAGCCTCTCAACAAGCCCGGAGTCAACAACATCATTGGAACTCATGTCCGTTCATCACTAGGCATCAGCCTTTCATGAATGCATGCACACCAAGCATTCATCATAATCAACATAGCAACAACAGCATCATATAGTCATGTTATCATCATCATTAACACATTCTATCATAAGAGCATATCACCTCATGCCACATAATCAAACACAGTATTATCGCACTCTACTAATATCTATACCACTCAAAGCAACGGGAATTGATCCCTCGTATACTATGCATCAGCTAAGTTACCTCGCTCAGCCTAAACAACCGAAACTGCACAACAACAGCCAGGAAGGACCACAAGTCTGCCCATACGCGTATTGCCCATGCTCATACGCGTATTGCCCACGCCTGGCCAAATCCATACGCGTATTGCCCATGTCCATACGCGTATGCTACGCGTATCACATTCCCATACGCGTACCACCAGAGACCAACCCACGTTCAAAACATCATCTTCCTCATCCATACGCGTATTGCCTAGTGCCATACGCGTACCATCAGTCTCATACGCGTATTGCCTAGTGCCATACGCGTATGACCAGAGACCAAGTTTCCAGATCTGCAATGGCTTTCCCTGCTACGAGATCTATCCAAATTCATCCTTAAACAGTCCAAATTTCACATAAACTCACTCATATCATCTAGTACAGTTAGTCTCCTATTCGATTTCACCATCCTAACATCATTGCATATAATTTCTACGAATTCCTTCGACTAAAAACCCCAAATTCGTTCACCCAATATTTCACCAATTTCAACATATCATTGTTTAATAAGGTTCAGACCCCTTACCTCTTTGGATTGAAGGAAGCTCTGAGCAATCTTTGGCCTCCTCCTCTTCCTTCTCTTTCTCTTCAGCGTTTCTCCCCTTTCTCTGACTCTGAGACAAAACACGTGAAACAAACTGAATTCTCCCTTTGTCTTCTTTTAACCAATTTCCACTTTTACCCTTCCACCCTTCATATTCCAATTATTTTATTTATTTAATTATTATTAAAATAAATAACATCTATAATAATAATAATAATAATAACTCCCAATATTATTTAATAATTCCTTTTACCTTCCAATAATCATACTAAATAATATTCAAATTACTCTAACAGTATTTGGGGTGTTACAACTCTCCCCCACTTTAGAAGTTTTCGTCCTCGAAAACATACCTCAAGCAAATAGGGCCGGATACGACTCCTTCATCTGATCTTCACGCTCCCAAGTCAAGCTCTCACCAGCTGGACCTCCCCAAACAACTTTCACTAGAGCAATCTTCTTACCTCTCAGGGTCTTCTCTTCTCGGTCATCTATCCGAATTGGCAACACCTCAACGGTCAAATTATCCCTCACCTGGATATCATCCAACTGAACAACATGCGAAGGATCCGCAATATATTTTCTCAACTGAGATACATGAAACACATCATGCAGATTAGAAAGCGACGCCGGTAAAGCTACCCGATACGCCACTTCCCCAACCCTCTTCAAAATCTGATACGGACCCACAAACCTCGGAGTAAGCTTTTTAGACTTTAAAGCTCTGCCCACACCCGTCGTCGGAGTAACTCTCAAGAACACATGATCTCCCTCTTGGAACTCAAGTGCCTTTCTCCTGTTATCATGATAACTCTTCTGACGACTCTGAGAAATCTTCATTTTCTCCTGAATCATCTTAACCTTTTCAGTTGTCTGCTGCACAATCTCAGGTCCGAGTACAACACTCTCACCTGATTCATACCAACACAATGGAGTTCTACACTTCCTACCATACAATGCTTCATATGGAGCCATACCGATACTAGCATGAAAACTATTATTATAAGTAAACTCCACCAACGGCAAATAACTATCCCAAGAACCATTCTGCTCCAACACACAAGCCCTCAACAAATCCTCCAAGGATTGGATAGTTCTTTCAGTCTGACCATCAGTCTGAGGATGATAAGCCGAACTCAACCTCAACTTAGTCCCCAACGCTTTCTGCAAACTTTCCCAAAATCTAGAAGTAAATCTGGGATCTCTATCAGACACAATACTGGATGGAATACCATGCAGCCTCACTATCTCTTCAATATACAACTCCGCCAACTTCTCTAAAGAGTGATTAATCTTCATCGGCAAGAAATGCGGCGACTTAGTTAATCGATCCACAATCACCCAAATAGAATCATTACCTTTCACTGTTCTCGGCAATCCTGTCACAAAATCCATGGAAATGCTATCCCACTTCCATTCAGGAATCTTCAAAGGTTGCATCATACCTGCCGGTTTCTGATGTTCAATCTTTGACTTCTGACAAGTCAAACAGGCATACACAAACTTAGCAACATCTCTTTTCATACCAGCCCACCAAAACAACTTCTTCAAATCTTGATACATTTTGGTTGCACCTGGATGGATACTCAATCCACTCCTATGGCCCTCTTCAAGAATACTCTTTTTCAATTCAGACACCTCAGGAACACAAACTCTACCTTTAAATCGCAGGATGCCATTCTCATCAATCTCAAAATTACCACCATTACCCCGGTTAACCATAGTAATATGATCAACTAGAGCGACATCAACTTGCTGACCATTCCGAATATCTTCCAGAATTCCACTAGTCAACTTCAGCATACCCAACTTTACACTATCAGCGGAAACTTCACAACCCAAACTCATATCACGGAACTGTTCAATTAACTCAAGTTCCCGAACCATCATCATAGACATATGTAGAGACTTTCTACTCAGCGCATCTGCAACTACATTAGCCTTACCGGGATGATAACTCAATTCAAAGTCAAAATCCTTCAGTAATTCTAACCACCTTCTCTGCCTCATATTTAACTCTTTCTGATCAAACAGATACTTCAGACTCTTGTGATCACTGAACACTTCGAATCTGGAACCATACAGATAATGCCTCCACATTTTCAACACAAATACAATAGCTGCAAGTTCTAGATCATGCGTAGGATAATTTCTCTCATGAACTTTCAACTGTCTAGAAGCATAAGCTACAACTTTACCGTTCTGCATCAAAACACCACCAAGACCCATCAAAGAAGCATCACAATAAACAACGAAGGGCTCACCAGGATTAGGCAAGATCAACACTGGAGCACTGGTCAACCGCCTCTTCAACTCAACAAAACTCACTTCACAAGCTGTATCCCACACATACACTTGACCCTTCTTAGTCAACTGCGTCAACGGCAATGCCAACTTAGAGAAGCCCTCAATAAATCTGCGATAATAACCAGCTAACCCCAGAAAACTGCGTATCTCAGTAGCAGACTTCGGAGTCTCCCACTGTAATACAGCATCCACTTTAGCAGGATCAACAGAAATTCCACCACTCGAAATCACATGGCCAAGGAAACTCACTTCCTTCAACCAGAACTCACATTTAGATAACTTTGCATATAATCTCTTTTCTCTTAACACCTGCAACACAATTCTCAGATGTCCTGCATGCTCTTCTTCCGTCTTAGAATATATCAATATATCATCTATGAACACCACAACGAAATTATCAAGGTACGGATGAAATATACGATTCATATATTCCATAAACACACCTGGAGCATTAGACACACCGAACGGCATCACAGTGTATTCATAATGACCATACCTCGTACGGAAAGCAGTCTTCGCAATATCATCTGACTTCACTCGGATCTGATGATAACCCGACCGCAAATCAATCTTACTGAAAACATGAGCTCCAACCAACTGATCCATCAAATCATCAATCCTCGGCAACGGATACCGATTCTTGATAGTCACCTTATTCAACTGCCGATAATCGACACACAACCTCATCGTACCTTCTTTCTTCTTCACTAACAATACTGGTGCACCCCAAGGAGAAACACTTGGACGCACAAACTTCTTCTCGAGCAATTCTTCAAGTTGCTTCTTCAATTCAACTAATTCAGTTGCCGACATTCTATAAGGAGACATCGACACCGGACTCGTACCTGGTACTAAGTCAATGGTAAATTCGACTTCACGTTCTGGAGGTAAATCACTTACATCCTCCGGAAACACATCCTGAAATTCACAGACAACAGGCAATTCTACACTCACCACTTTCTTATCCGTTTGCAGAGACGCAAATAAAGCGAATATCTGAGCTTCATCTTTCACAAATTCCCCCACCTGCCTAGCAGATAGGAATCTTGCCTCATCATTCTCACCAACTTCAGAAAACCGCACCGTCTTCCTATAGCAGTTGATAAACACACCATAGAATTCTAGCCAATTCATTCCCAGAATAATATCAATTTGGTGCAAGGGCAAGCACACCAAATCAACCACGAACTCTCTCTCAAAGATCGTCAAATGACAACCTCGACAGACAACAGAAGTTTTCACAGAACCATTAGCAGGAGTATCTATCACCATACTTCCGCCTAGGGACGACATAATCACACCAATCCTGGTCGCACACTCATACGAAATAAACGAATGAGTAGCACCAGTGTCAACAATAGCAAGCAATTCAACATTATTAATCAAGCAAGTACCTTTTATCAGATTATCTTCCTTAGGAGCTTCAGCCCCACTCAGAGCAAACACCCTACCAGTAGTATGAGCTGCAGTAGCCGCCTTCTTCGGTTTCGAGCACTGCGAACTGATATGGCCCTTCTCGCCACAATTAAAACATGTCGGACCAGCATCCTTACATTCAGTAACTCTATGACCAGCCTGACCGCATCGGAAACATCTCAGCACTTTCTTGGTACAGCTATCAGCACGGTGGCCTGGCTCGCCACACTTGAAACATTTACCAGCTATGGAAGATCCTCCCCCACTTGGCTTCTTCTCATCTACCACTTTCTGTTTACCTTTACCATTCGGAGATGTATAAGGACTACCACGATCCTTATTCTTCTTCTCACTCAGACTCTTGTAGTGAGCAGTCCTAGCCTTGCTATCTTCATCAAATATCCGGCACTTATTAACCAGTGTAGGAAACCTACGAATCTCCTGGTAACCAATGCCTTGTTTGATCTCTGGACGCAACCCATTCTCAAACTTGACACACTTGGATTCCTCAGCATCAGCATTATTATAGTGAGGGCAATACTGCACCAGCTCTTCAAACTTCGAAGCGTAGTCAGCAACAGACATGTTACCCTGCTTCAGTTCTAGAAATTCCATCTCCTTCTTACATCGCACATCAGCAGGGAAATATTTCTCCAGAAAGGCCGTCTTGAACCTTTCCCAAGTCATCTCAGCACCTGGTACTGCAATTCTCTGGCGAGTGTTATCCCACCAGTTTTCAGCCTCTTCAGATAACATATGCGTACCAAACTGCACCTTCTGTGCTTCAGTACACGTCATCACCCGGAAAATCTTCTCAATTTCCTTCAGCCAAATCTGAGCACCATCTGGATCATAGCGCCCTTTGAATGTAGGAGGGTTATTCTTCAGAAACCTTCCCAAATTCCTAAACTCGTCGACCGGCGGATTCTGCTGCGCCTGCATAGCCTGTGCCATAGCAGTCAAAGCCTCAGCAATCACACGGTCGCTTTCTCCAGCCATACTCTGCACAACACAACCACAACCGTTAAATATCGACAGTGTCATTTACACTAATCGACCAACAGGGAAAACCTCCCATTATGACTCGACTGGACTGACCATGCTCTGATACCACTAATGTAACACCCTTCTACCCAAACGACATAATTATATATATTATCAGAGTACAACACTGTAGAAGAGTTTACATTTCATAAAACATAACACTCATTACATTACAACATAAAACATATTATTTAATATTTAAACTTCGCAGCGGACAACAACACAATTATTCTAATTCAGCATATAACAATTCATAAAAATGGTTCAACATTATCTCAGTAAAACATCCCAACATTTGGTCATCATAAACAACATAAATAATAATCAACTATCTATCGAATCCCATAACCCCGGTGTCACATGACCAGAGCATCTGACTCGACTCTGTAGAATAACTCTACACTTATTCTCCGAACCTCAACAATAGCTACTCCGCTTTATCTGCACATTGCTCATCATAGATGAACATAAACACATGCAGAAGGGGTGAGAATTACATTATTAAATAATAATATAACGACAGAAATATAAACCTAAATATATTTTCACATATACCAACACAATTCATCATTATCATCATAATCAATAACTCATGAACATCAACAACACAACACATCAAATGCAATGCACACACCCATGCATGACTCAACACGACTCGGTATACCCATTTTGTGACCAATACAGGATCACCACTCCCAGATTCATCACCATAGAATCCGAGTTCCCCGTAAGGAACCAAGCCTCTCAACAAGCCCGGAGTCAACAACATCATTGGAACTCATGTCCGTTCATCACTAGGCATCAGCCTTTCATGAATGCATGCACACCAAGCATTCATCATAATCAACATAGCAACAACAGCATCATATAGTCATGTTATCATCATCATTAACACATTCTATCATAAGAGCATATCACCTCATGCCACATAATCAAACACAGTATTATCGCACTCTACTAATATCTATACCACTCAAAGCAACGGGAATTGATCCCTCGTATACTATGCATCAGCTAAGTTACCTCGCTCAGCCTAAACAACCGAAACTGCACAACAACAGCCAGGAAGGACCACAAGTCTGCCCATACGCGTATTGCCCATGCTCATACGCGTATTGCCCACGCCTGGCCAAATCCATACGCGTATTGCCCATGTCCATACGCGTATGCTACGCGTATCACATTCCCATACGCGTACCACCAGAGACCAACCCACGTTCAAAACATCATCTTCCTCATCCATACGCGTATTGCCTAGTGCCATACGCGTACCATCAGTCTCATACGCGTATTGCCTAGTGCCATACGCGTATGACCAGAGACCAAGTTTCCAGATCTGCAATGGCTTTCCCTGCTACGAGATCTATCCAAATTCATCCTTAAACAGTCCAAATTTCACATAAACTCACTCATATCATCTAGTACAGTTAGTCTCCTATTCGATTTCACCATCCTAACATCATTGCATATAATTTCTACGAATTCCTTCGACTAAAAACCCCAAATTCGTTCACCCAATATTTCACCAATTTCAACATATCATTGTTTAATAAGGTTCAGACCCCTTACCTCTTTGGATTGAAGGAAGCTCTGAGCAATCTTTGGCCTCCTCCTCTTCCTTCTCTTTCTCTTCAGCGTTTCTCCCCTTTCTCTGACTCTGAGACAAAACACGTGAAACAAACTGAATTCTCCCTTTGTCTTCTTTTAACCAATTTCCACTTTTACCCTTCCACCCTTCATATTCCAATTATTTTATTTATTTAATTATTATTAAAATAAATAACATCTATAATAATAATAATAATAATAACTCCCAATATTATTTAATAATTCCTTTTACCTTCCAATAATCATACTAAATAATATTCAAATTACTCTAACAGTATTTGGGGTGTTACAACAATCATCGCCTCTTAAGGAGGGCTTCAGACAGGTGCCTGGCCAAGTAACAGGCCAGGTCTTCCAGACTACATGGAGGAAAGAAATTCTACCTCAATTGGTTTATACAACCAAGCAACAGCAAGCACAAGTTCTCAAGGAACTGTAAGCAACTTAATGTACCTGAAATCAATCAAGTATCATCAGTACTCAGACAAACCAACAGTAAACAGCAAATGGTTAATCAGTTAATCTGTACAAGCAACACAAGTTAATGCACATAAGTGCAAGCCATGAGCTCAAGCTCAAGCATCAAGCCCTACAACACAAAGTCAATGTTAGTCAAAAACAATTCAATAAGTCAACTCAAATGGACTTGAAGCAATCTCCTTAAGCATTGTGCATTTCATCCTGAAAATCCAAACCAAATGTGAGAAACTAGACCACTAGGCCAAGCCTAGGGTCCAAAAGGGATAAAAAAATTCTAAACAGCAAGTGAAAATTATCCAAAATCACATTCAAACAAATCAAAAGCAAATGCAATTGGTCCCATGCTCATATCAATCACCATTATCATTTCATGCACAATTTAACATCAATCATGCAATTTGCAACACCAAAAGTCCAAACAGAATGACTTCAATCAAATCCATACCAAAACAATTCAATTAATTCCACAAAACTTCACACCTAAACAGGACACATTCAATGCATAGCATGTCAATTTTCAGCTCAATTGGACAAAAGAAAGTAGGTCAATGAAATTCAAGAAGTTCAGACACATTTATACAAGCCAATACATGATATCCAAACAAGCATCCACTTCAATAAATCATAACACAGTGACAACAATTAAGAAATGAATGGGATCAAAACCACAATGTCCTATAATGTGTCTACAATGCTCATGTTAAATTTCATCTTCATCCAATACCATATGAGAATTTCACAAATGAAATACAAACATGTGTCACACAATGTCACCAAATGAGCCAACAGAGAAGAAAATTATCAATCAATTAGAAAATGCCATCAACAATTCCATAAAAATTCTCATGTAATCTTGACATATCGATGATCATCCACACAAAATTTCAGCTCAAATCAACATTTCTAGGCCAGGCAAATAAAATCATGAAGTTGACCTAGCTTGGTGTGACACAAATTGTCACACCTTAATTCAAAAATTCATATCTAATCAACCAAGTATCCAAAAATCACAAAATCTACATGAAAATCACCATCAATGAGTCCAGAACAAGCACAAAAATTTTCATTCATTTCTTTAAAGGTATGAGTATTTTATGAAGGTTTTGGCAAAACATACAAAAATGTGACACATTCCATAAACCCTAAGCCAATTATTTTTCTATACATGCAAAAAATCCAAAAAAAATAGCCATTAAATTCTACACATTATCATGAGAATAATGCAAAAATTTTCACTCAATTTGGATGAATTTTGAAGCCTCTATGCATTTTTGAAGTTCATGGCATTAAAATGAAAAACAAATGAAAAAGAAATAGAAATATTATTTAATTTAGTGCGCCAGTGGCATTGTTGTAATTCTTAACACATTGAGCTAAACGACGTCGTATCAACTAGCGGCCAGGAAATGTTTCTATTGGTCAAAACCGGCGGTAAACAAAGTTTCAAACAAAGCCACGAAAAACTTGGATCAAACAGCCTTCTGTTCATGTTCTTCGTCAAAAAATATCCAGAAAATGCAGAAAATCATGATCCACGAATTTCCACCAAAATCAACAAATGGATAACCAAAAGAACCGCATGAACATGTAGATTCAAGATATATGATCTATTTAACCTAATTCCTACTGTGGCGAAGGGATCGATCGATTAAAGTTATGAACACAAATCTTCAAATCACAATATCTCTCTCTACAGTTAATCATTTCAAAAACCAAACACATCACGATCATCTACATTGAACGCACTACAATAAGCATATGATAATTTAAAAAATGGTGAAATTCGAATTCATGCACCTTGGAAATGGCAGCAACGATTCTTGATGATTCTGGATGTATTTTGCCAAAACAGATGAACATCAAGGTTGAGGAAGATGATTGGAGAAGTTAGGTTAGCTCAAGGTCACTCCAGATGTGAGAAATCTTCAAATGCCATTGATGAGCACAAGCATGACAGTCACGAATCTGAAGGTTTCTTGCACAAATTCTTCAAAACAGTTGGAGAGGAAGGTTCAAGGAACACGAATCAACAAGAATTTTGCAATATGATTGAGAATTGGTGAAGATTGGATCAAAAAAAGTTTGATGAAGATTGAAGAGTTTTTGTGGATTTGGAGGGAAAGTTAGTTACAGCTCTTGAAAATTGTGATTATTCTTTGCAATTCAGTTATGATTAAACATTTATACTCCAGCTTAATCACTTTCTTAATCACCAATTAGCAAAAACTCATGTGATTAGCATAATGTGAAATTTAAGTGAGAGTTCCAAAATGCCCTTGCCAAATATTGAACCATGACAGCTCATGACAGCTCAAACAACTTCTATTTGGCATTTGTGATGTGTTGCAAAAATCCTCATTCCAAAATTCCATGTATTTCTCCACTTGGACCATTTTGCCCTTGGATTTTAATTAGTGCACTTGAAAATTGACCTTTTGCATTGACCATTTTTGATGAATTTTGATTATGCACCATGAAAGTACATGTGAAATGGAGTTTGCTCATAAAAAGATCACTCATTTTGGACACTCCATGTGAAAGTTATGCCACTTTGATTATAGGCATTTTTTTGAAATTGAATGGACCATAACTTGCCAACCATACATGGGAATTTCAAGTTCTTGGACTTTTAGGAAAGGTGAGAACAAGATCTACAACTTTCATGTTGAACAAATTTTCATTTGAAGCTTTTTTGGACATGTATTTTTATGGTGAAAAACTTTCCATTTTTGGAAACTTCCATTACAAGTCACTTTCTATTTTTGGCAATTTTTGTCCTGACTTTATTTTCTTCACTCTTGAGCTTTGACATGTCAAATGACACTTATTCCAACATGAATGAAGTGTATCCAACTCTCTCCCACCTCCAAATCCATAAAATCAAGCACAGTTGACCACAATTGACTTTTTCAACTGATAGATGAATTTGGCAATGCACTGATCAATCTGAGCCCCAACCCTCTGATGAAATGGCCCAAGGATGAAACCCTAGCCTCAATAAGCACAATATAATCATGAAATGATCCCCATATCCATCATAGACCCCATCTCCTGCACAAACCCTGATTGGCCCAATGCAGATGATTAGGGTTGACCAGTGGTCAAAACCCTAATCTCAAGGTGTATGATCAAGCACTTGATGATGACAAACCATGATGATGATGATGTATCATTTCAAACAAGATGTAGACCAATCCCTTTGAGAACCACAAAACCCTAATTTGGACCTCCACATCCTCAGATGATTGATGACCAGTCCAATAAAACCCTAGCTTGCACATGACCTCATATCTTCTGATCAAGACTTGGGAGAATGGCTTGCACAATGTAACCACATGATATGCAATATGCAATGCCTAATGACCTAAAAATGATATGTAATATGTTAAGCTAGTCCCAAGAGAGGAGGGCAAATTTTGAGGTGTTACAGTAGGGACATCAATTTTACTAAGAATCGAAGGATTTTGAATAGCTTGTATCTGTGCATTAGTCATATAGAGTCGCATGTAATCATTCTAATGAGAAGTTAGCACTTTGATAAGACTATAACAGACAAGAGTTCAATTCTTCTCACTCTTTCAATTAAAGATGAAATGGCTCAAAATCCACAATTACCATCAACTTTAACACCTACAATAATGTCAATGTATTTTATTTTTGCTAAAGGTGGTGAAGATGGTGCTTTGCAAATTCGTGCACCCCTTGCTAGCAGATTTTTTGGATTGTGAAGGTGGTGTTAGGGTTGAGTGAAAATATACATGTTGAAAAAGTTTCACATTGCTTATTTTTGTAAAATAAGAGGGAGTCAAAGGCTTTGCAAATGATTCAAGTTCTTCATTACAAAACGTACCGGTTAAAAGCACTTTAAGCTTGTATTTGACTTTCTTTATTCTTTTATACTCTTGTGTTAGAGTGTTGTGAGATGTAGTTAAATATTTATTTTGGATAGTGTGAGTGTATCAGACGAATGGGTCTGGTTGAAGGTATATTATGTGTTGTAACAATTTTCACATAGTGTTATTCTCAACGGTCGTGGTATTTTCTCCGAATTTAGAGTTTCTATGATATATCCTTGTGTTGTGATTGTGTTCTTTTATTTTTTTTATATGTCAACTTTTTCACAACAACTGGTAACATAGCTTTTGGTTCGATTCGGGGATAGGAGTTTTTAGTATACTTTATGGTTGCAACTTTGTCTGATATTCCACATCAGAAAAGAATGGTGGTGTTATAGAAGAGTTGTTGAGCTGAAGTCATAAATTTCACCGTGGAGTTTGGGCTAGAGTAAATTTATGGAAGAATCATTTTTTACCTATGGAAAATTCAAGTCAAATATATGTTTATACAATCAAGATTACACATGATGTTGGTTAGTGGTTAGTACATATCATTAATGGACATTGATGCAAGGTGTACTATGAGATTATGTCAGTGATTGATGAGCTTTTTGCCAACATGGAAGTTTCACTATAATTTTTTAGCCTGATTTTAGACATGTGAAATTCTTGGACTAGTTTAACTTCAAGTGAAATATATTTTTCATGATAGAGAATATGATTGTTGGTAATGACAATGTGAAATTACTGAAACTGTTTAACTTCAAGTCAAATATATTCTTTATGGTATGCTATGATAGTTTTTGAAGTATGATCGTCGGTGAAGACAATGTGAAAATTCTTAGAGCGGTATAATTTCAAGTGACTATACTCTTTATGGTAGAGTATGATAGTTCTCTTTGAACTATGGTTGTCGCTGAAGACAATTAAAGTTGATGTATTATTTTCAATCAAAGTGGATATTGTTGGGGTTGGTTGAAAATATACATGTTGAAAATATCCCACACTGCTTAGTTTTGTAAAGGAAAATGAAGTCCAAGTTTATATAAAGGATTCAATTTCTTCATTATAAAATGCATCATTCAAAAGCACTTTTGTATTTAACTTTCTTTGTCCTCTTACACTCTTGTGTTAGAGTGTTGTGAGATGTAGTTAAATATTTGTTTTGGAGGATGTGGGTGTACTAGAGTCTGTGGGTGGTTAAGGGTAAATTATGTGTTGTAAAAAGGTCCACATATTGTTATTCTTTGGTTGTCATTTCACAACACATGTAGTTTTTCTCCGACTTTGGAACTTCCACGTTATTTTATTGTGTTGTGATTGTATCTGTTATTTTTCTCTATTTTGTTTTTTCCCAACAAGTGGAGTATACGAATGAAGTGAGTCAATATGTTCATAGAATGATGGTGATCGTTTGGTTGTACTTGTTAGAAGATTTAATTCAATGTCCTAGTAGAAAAGTTGTATTCAAAATAGTTGTGTTAGACAACAGGGTCGAAGTAAGCTAAGTAGAAGTAAGTTGTGTTCGACGGAGTCTAATACAACATGTGTGTCGAAGTGTGTAAGTAAGTATTTGACAAAGTTGAATACTATAGTTATAAGTTATGCTTTGTTTGCCTGTATATACAGGTAACGATGTAAACTTCAAAGAACTTCATAATAATAAAATCCATTTTTATTATATATTTTCTTTCTTCTCTATCCTCTTCTTCACTCTTATTAAAAACATTAATTGTTTCAACAAATTGGTATCAACGAACCCGATTGAGATTCAGTCAATCGGTAATGGAAAATGACAACACAACATCAATGCAATTTCTTTCAAATCTACTGGTGAGAACTACGAGAGGCATATTACACAAATGAATGACGTCTTCAAATTTCAAGATGTGGCTGAAATCGTGACGGTACCTGCATTAGAAGCATATGCTAATAATGTTCAAAAGGTTGTGTGCAATGAACAAAGGAAGAAATATGGAAAAGCTATTTTCTTGATTCACGATCCAAATGTGTTTGAGAAGATCATTGATGAAGAAACGTCCAAATGATCGTGAGACAAGTTAAAGAACTTGTATGCGGGAGATAAACTGAAAAGGATGAAGTTGTAGACGTTGAGAAAGCAATTTGAGATGATTCAAATGAAAGAAGACGAGTCAGCTACAAATTTATTTTCGCGTATGGCACTGCTAATAAACTAGATGAAGACGTGTTATGAGTTGATCACTGATTTGCAGAAGAATGAGAAAGTGTTAAGATCCCTGACTACAAGTTTTGATTACATCGTTATGTCTATTAAAGAGTCCAATAACCTATCTAATATGAAGGTGGAAGAACTTCAAACTTCATTGGAGGCTCATGAGATGAGACTGAAGCAAAGAATCTCAAAAAGGGAGAAAGTGGCAGAATAAGCACTACAAGCAAGATTCATTAAAATGTCTCGTAGAGAAAAGGAGAAACAGAGAAATAATATTTCAAATGATGAGAAGTCAAGCAAGAATTCAAAGAATAACTTTGATTTAACCAAGAAAGGTATGGGCAACAAGTATTCAAGGAAGAAAGTTGACATGAAGGTGGTGCAATGTTACAATCGTTAAGGATTTGGTCATTATGCTCGAGATTGTCGAAGAAAGAAGGAATCAAGAGCAAAAGAAAATAAAGAAATGCAATATGCACATGTTGGAGAAAGAGATTCCAATGATATGCTACTCGTGGCAAATACTCAGTCAAATAATTAACAAACCAATATGTGGTACCTAGATTCAGGATGCAACAACCACATGACTGAAGATAAAAACTAGTTCACCAAGTTAGATGAATCGGTTAAGAAAGTGATCAGGTTTGCAGATGGAAGACATGTCACATCAACTAGAAGAGGAAACATAGTTGTGATTAGAAGAGATGGCCAGAAGACCAGTATTACTGATGTATTGCATGTATCTTTTACGATAAGTAGTTTAATTAACATAGGCCAATTACTTGCAAAGGGGTATAACATGAAGGTGGAAGAGAATCAGATGAAGATGTATAATGGTGAAAGAAATATGATCATGAAATCACCATTGGAAGATAACAAAACCTTCAAGATTAAGATCGACATGGTTGGTCATCAATGTCTTGCTTCGACTGTTATTGAAGATAAGAACTCGTTATGGCATCATAGGTATGGACACCTAAACTTCAAAGGTATATGTATACTCAACCAGAAGAAGATAATATATGGATTAAGTCAAGTGAAGGAACCAAGTCAGGTGTGTGAGGAATGTTTCAAAGCAAAGCAAAAGCATTCAAACATGACTTGTCCATGAAGTTAAGAGAAAAATTGGTGCTTGTTCACTATGATGTGTGTGTACCTTTTGAAGTAAGGTCGAATGGAGGTAATTTATATTTTCTAAGTTTCATAGATGAATTCGTCAAATATATGTGGATTACCGTATTGAAAAGAATAGTGGGGTATTTAAACAGTTCAAGATGTTTAAATTGCATGTCGAGAAATAATGCGGATGCAAGCTAAAGGAATTGAGAACTGATGATGGAGGTAAATATACCTCTATAGAATTTGCAAGATTTTCCAATGAGGGAGGTATAAGACATGAGGTCATTGCACCCTATACACCTTAACACAATGGTATAACTGAGAGGAGAAATAGAAGTATACTAAATATGACCAGGAGTATGTTGAAAGCTAAAGAAATACCAAAGATATTTTGGGGTGAAGCAGTATCGACAGTAGTATACATTCTAAACAGATGTTCAACTAAGAAGATAGTCGAGAAGACGCCTTATGAGGCTTGGACAGGAATGAAGCCAAATATTAGCCATCTTAGAGATTTTGGATCAATGTATTTCAGGCATGTACTTGAATAATTGAAGAATAAGCTAGATGATCGAAGTCAGACCATGGTGCTCATAGGTTATCGTTCAACTGGTGGATATAAATTGTATTCACCAAATTATGATAAACTAGTGATCAGTATGAATGTTCTAGTGAAGGAAAGCAAGGGGTGGAATTTGACTCAGGGGTTAGTTCAACATAAGCAAAATGCAGACGTAAATGTGCTTGAATAAGACCAACAAACTGAAGTCACAACCAGTCAAAATAAAGAACCACCTTAGCAGAATGTTAGAAGATCCACTAGAACGAAAATTGAGTTAACAAGGATAGCTGGATATGAGAGATTTCCAAATCAAGCAATCAATGCAGATGATGACTTCATAGGAGAAGTGATGATGATGGTTGAATTAGAACCAATTGATTTGGATCAAGCTATGAATGTTTCAAATTGGTTGGCAATCATGCAATAAGAACTTAGGGAAATCAAGAAGAACAATATTTGGGAGCTTGTAGAAAATTCAATCAAGAAGCCAATTGATGTGAAGTGGGTCTACAAGTTGAATCTAAGGCTAAATGGTGAAATTGCCAAGTATAAGGTAAGACTTATGGCAAGAGGTTTTCTGCAAAAACCTAGTATTTACTTCGACGAAGTCTATGCACCTGTTGCAAGGATAGAAATCATCATAATTGTTATGTCAACTACAACATACAGAGGATGAAAGATACATCAACAAGATATAAAATCAACATTTCTGAATGGAGCATTGGAATATGAGGTTTATGTCAGTCAATCACCAGGATTCGAAATCAAAAGGCATGAGCAAAAGGTGTACAAATTGAGGAAGACTCTTTATGGTTTAAAGCAAACCCCAAGGATTGGAATAAGATAATAAATAACTTCATAATCAGGGCAGGTTTCACAAAATGTGTTTCAGAGCATGAAATGTATGTCAACAATGCAAGCAGATTCAATCAAGTCATTATATACTTATATGTGGATGACTTATTGATCACAAATGCAGATGAGGCAGAAATAAAAGGAGACAAAGTTGAGTTGATGCATGAATTTGAAATGTTTGACCTAGGAAATGTTTCATATTTCTTAGGGATGGAGTTTAAAGACACATGTGAAAGAATGTTCTTGCACCAGAAGAAGTATGCTCAAGAAAAGGTTCAAGATGAGCAACTGTAGTAAAACTGCCACACCATTCGACACCGGAGCAAAATTGAGAAAGAATACAAATGATGAATTTGTAAGTGCACATTGTACAAGTAAATAATTGGATCCTTAAGGTATATATAAGCAATACCAGACCCGTCATTTGTCAAAAAGTTGTGCTATTAAGCTGAGTTATGAAGAAGCCATAAAAATGTCATCTCAATGTAGTAAAGAGAGTGTTAAGATACATAAAGGGAACAATCGACCATGGTGTGTTAATTTCAAATGTGTTAATTTCAAGGTAGAAGAATACAAACACAGATGTAGAGATACATGGCTACACTAAATTTGATTTAAGTGGAGACCAAAATAAAAAGAAAAGTATTGCACACAATATATTTATGACCGGTGTAGCACCAATCTCTTGGAGCTCAATAAAGAAAAGTTTTACAAAATGAATTCTACTCAAAAACGTGTTTATCAAAACTCGCCCAAACACAAAGATTTATGAATATTCTATAAATTTCACTCTTCACATTATAGAATGTATTCAAGTTGGAAACACAACCTACATGTTTCTTCAATTCTAGTTTATTAGAGAAGTATATATATCAGCTACATAAATGCAAGGAAGACCCATCACAATAGCCCTTGTGCACAAATAAGGTACTGGTCATCAGAAAGGAACTTCCGGTAACGGGAGAGGATCCAAGCTTCAACTAAAGAGGTGGATACAAAAACTACAGTGGTGTAGTATAAGAAACACATAGGGAATTTTGTAGAATCTCAAAGACAAGTACTGCAGTCCCCAAAATGATAATGATCCTCATCACTCGAAACAAAATGAAGATTTCATTTCTCTATTTTAACGCCTCTGCAGACCCGAGCTTATTTTACATTCGTATCCAATCATATAAAGAAACATTTATTGCATCTGAATTGATGCTTCCTTTTTGCTCGCTAAGCATCTACCTGACCTCAAACTGTTTGTTTGACTTGTTCTTGTTTATCATCATCTGTCAGTTGGCTTCTAAGGAAGTCTAGAACTGATAGCCGCTATAAGAACAAAAACATATGTTAATTTCAAGATCTTATGTTGAAATGCAGCACAAAATGAAACTTGTATTCAAGATACTAAGTAATGATAACACTCCATACTAGGCTTAAATATTAGACACTTTACATAATAAGTTAGTGTAATACAAATTTAGCAATCTACATTGAATCAAGTTATATCAACTTAATCATCATGTTTGCATTTGAATCACACGCTATATGCTACTGTCAATTTTTAATTTCTATGAAATCTTAGGCTTAATTTACTCCAATTAGGACTTCCATTCAACTGTCATAACTGTCATATTTGTGTGCATGTGTGTGTGTGTGTTTGTAAAGAGCAATTATGATGTCGATGGATATGCTTCCACATATAACAAAAGCTCGCACTAAGCGATCTTGAATCAAAGGGTGGCAAATGAAAGGGGAAAATGAACAAAAGATGAATTTGCGGAAGAAAGATGCCACAGTCAGGATGCTTGATAAGCCAGGAAGAATCGCCACAACGATAAGGAAATCATTGATAAGATTCAATTAGAATTCTAATCCAAGAACCAAAGAGGAGATTATTCACACTCACATTTCTCATGAGAGAAAATTCAATTCATTCCAAACTTAGCAAATTAGAGTCTTACAACGGCATTTAAAGAAAGACTCAACCTAATCCTAAAATGGGCCAGAGGGCCGATTCTCTAGGCCCGTATTATTAGGCCTACACCACTCAATAAAAAAAATTATTACGATTCAAATTAAACACAAATAAAACTAAAAACTATTCTAAAGTCTTGACTTAAAATTTTTCTTGTTTTTCTCCTAATTAGTTCACTTTAGGTCCTCATCAAATTAAGTTACTAAATGAGTAAATCTTGCCATTATTGAAAGTTTAAGCAATGAATTATTTAACAAAGTAACTCTGCAAAAGTTATTCACTGAGTAATTTGATTCCTCCTATATATATATTATATATGTATACACACGTCTGTGCTTGTGTTATGGATGCGGAAACAGAGGAGGAATACAATAATATAGCACTTCTTTATTAGCATACATAAAGTAACAACTTGCTCAAGCCCACTGGCTTCAGATTTTAAAGTAAGTGATTCCAGCAAGTTTATAGCTTCTTGAAATCCGTCACTAGCCGACTTTTCATCTCCTAGACTTTTGTCAACATCCGCTACTTTTGCGAGAGAAACAGCAACATCTAAGACCTAAATTGACATAAACAATAAAAAAATGGTTAATTTGAAAATTGGTCATGCCTACTGGCCACAATACATGTTCTAATGTGACAATTTGTATGGGTGATTAAAGATTAACTTAACCTAACTAGTTAATGGCCAATGATTTATACTAACTTTTTACATGGTTGAATGGGTGATTAAAGATTAATTTAACCTAACTAGTTAATGGGCAAGATGATTTATACTAACTTTTTACATGGTTGAGTTGTTTCAAAACAAGAAAAAAATATCAAACTGAAAATTATCTACAAGTATCAAGAACTCGTGTAATGAAGAAACTAGGGGTGCAAATGATGAGTGTAAGAGTTTTGTTTCCATTTTATTTTTCACTAGCATGCAAACAGGCACTAACGTGCCAATCTCTCCGTCTTTATCACTCTCTGATTTTTCTACTCGACTTCTTTTCTCTTACTATTTTATGTTTTTATCATTTTTCATGGACAAAACAGCTGCCAAGCCTTGTCAAAACAAGTGTTTCATGTGCTATGCATAGAAAAGAATCTAACAAACATGATTGGTGTAAATTACATAATGAAACTTCGGTGAGTAAATAAGCTAGTAAGGTAAAATCCACTTAATAAGGCCCTTTTTGGACAAACATCTAATTAAGTGCTTAGTGTAAGACCTCATCATACAAGTGCTTAGGTTATTTCTATAACAACCAAACAACCAAGCCTTATCCCACTAGGTGGAGTCGGCTACATGAATCAAATTTTGCCATAATGTTCTATCCAATACCATATTTCTATGACGGTAAATAAAATTGATCTCTTTTCCTATAAATTATAAACTATTTTCATAAACTATCTTAAAGAGGTTACATAAATAAGCTAAAAATTACTTATGGATATGTCATAAGTTGTTTCTATAAATTCTCCTAAATATGCTTACTGGGTAACCTTAAATAAGTCAACTTAATAAGCTCTAAAGCAAGTCAGAAAACACTACTGTTAAATTTAATTCAAATATAGGTGGAAAGCATTTACCAACCTGAGATGAAACATTTGAATTGTTCTTGACAACATCACGGCGAACATTTAAGGATTGAAAATAGTATGATCTCGCAGCTTGGAGGTCTCCCCCATGATATTTAAGATCACCAATTTTATTAAGTGAAACGGAAAGTGTATGTGTAATCTGTAAGATAACAAGGTCAAAGAAATAAATTGACAATAAACAAAACCAGATTGATCTGGTAATCTATCATTTCTCATGAGAGCTGAGAAAAGCAAGGTTCTAATGAAATAACCTCCAAATCATCTTTTGGCAACTTTGACAGAAATTCAACACTTTCTTCAAAATAAGTTACTGCAGAACTGCTATCACCCATTGCTCGGCTGCAGAAATTATTTTGTAAACATGAAGATCACAATCCACCTCCTCCATTAAACATGTAATTAAACTATATTCTGTTAAACTTTGTGATACAAAAAGAAATGTGACACATGAATGAAAAAAAGGAAAAAGCAGAGAATAAGAAGAAAACAAAAGGCTTAAAAAACAAAAAAGAGATCAATAATCTCTCAAAATGTTCACGATCAAAACCGCTCTAAAATAACGATAAACTGCACCACAAAGAGACCAAAAGGCGCACTACATAATAGATTTAAGAGCACAAACACGAGGCACTGAAACTTCATATTGAAGGTGTGTCTATGTTTGTTCAGCACCAACACGATACTAATACGTGTGATTACATATAATCATTTCCATTTTCTCAAATTATTACCAATGTCTGTCAGTGCTTCTGCTTTAGAGGATGTAACTATATGCTAATGGGTTTAGGACATGTTTTAAAGTGGGAGGCAACAGGGAAAACTAGGAGCTTCTTCCAACTGAAGTGGTTATTTCTGTACACCAAAAATGGCTAAAGCAGTATAGGAAATTGAACATTTTACACTATATTATAGATGTAGAGGAAACAGTGGAAACAATTTCTGGTACAGACATGGATAACCAAAACTCAAAATGTCCTCAATACCAAAGATGATTCGGATTCCATATAGATATATACAACGGAAACAATTTCTGGTAGAGATACAGATAACCAAAACTCAAAATGTCCTCAATACCAAAGATGATTCGGATTCAGAACACTAGTTTAACAATTTCCACCGATTCTAAGCATCCCTATTTGATTTTATCATTTTTGGTCTCAGTCTAGTTATATTCAGTGTTACTATCAGTGTTGTCAACCATGGATCACAAAAAATAGTGGTCTCCTGAAATTCCTCTACGTAAACAGTGATTTGTTCAAATTTTGCTATGCTATAGCACTGTAGTTGCTATGTTACAACACTGGTTACTATTTATGCTAGTATTTTTAACCACGCCTTTGTATATCAGACTATTTTGTCCTCTTGACAGATACACTACTCTTGGTAGAAATTTTTTCTATATTTCACTAAGCACAACATATATGTAAACAATATCTTATCATAGAATACAACGATAATATCCTACAACATACCAGCAGTCGCCGAGCATACCCAAGACTGCTCCAAGTTGTGAACATAACTCTGAAGTGTTACCAACTTTTTCTATCTGACTACGAATGTCTTCTGCACATAGGCTGAGTCTTGATTTGGCACTTTCTAAATTCTGAGCGCGGAATGCCTGTTTATGAATTTCATATGGTAAAATGCTCATTATCAAGTGGTCAAGAAAAATAGTTAAATGATAAGCACTTATAGCATAAGCATTGAATTAAGACTAGTGACATTTACACTGTGGATGATAATAGTTAACGACAAAAAACTCAAGGATCATCATTCTTTCTCAATTTAATCCTTCATATACAAGACTTCATCCACATTTACATTTGAAAAGGACATACTTACCCTCATGGCCTGTTGTACTAAGAAAGAACCTCTTTCCAAAGACACATCTTCGTATATAACCGGCTTATTATTTTCTGTTGCTTCTTCGCCTTTGTCTAAATTAACAGACCTTTTGATCCTAGCATGACCTTCAATAAAGCGATCGACTACACCTTGAAGATTGTCATCGGGCTCAATCTTCACAATATCAGCTCCACATAACGGACAGTCCTCAAAGCGCGATATACATGCTCTAACATCATATACACATAAAATCAGAAATCATCCAAAAACAATGTATGCAATGATAAACACGGGCCGTGATACGTACTTGCAGAAAACATGCAAACAAGGCACACATTTACTGGTGTCGAACAGCAGCGCTTGGCATACCATACAGCTAAGAGGACCAAGCTTAAACGTCTGAGAGTCATATCCCATTGGACACTTCGGTGAAACGCTGGCCGAGTCATTAACCTCTTTATTCACCTTACTTTCATGTTCTACATGATATTTAGTTGAGTTTTCACTCGGTTTTTTAGAAGCATTACTATCGTCCGGCCGAGGAATTTTAACAAAAGGACAAACCGGTTTCATATTGATTCAATACCACAAGTGCCTACAAAAACAACATCTTTGCATTCAGTTAACTTAATAACAAAGTATCAATCATCATTAAATTAGAGTACTAAACATGAATTAAAAAGATAAATAAAAAAATTCTATCAATTTAAAAAATAAAAAAAAATAAAACCTAGAAAAGTAACATCTATGCATTCATAACCAAGATTCAATCATTCAAAGATCGTCAATTTTCAACTGGATACTAAAATAGCAGGTTGCAAAAAATAGCAGAACTTTTGCTTCAACAGAAGATACACCAATTTATTTAGGTAGGGTAGTTTTAGGGCAAAAAAATAAGCATAGGCAGATCCAGTCTATTTTCTTGTAATCTTATTACAACAGGGAATCTCTTTTATTTTCTGCGTCAACTATGCAAAAATGACAACTTCATTGTATTATGCTCCTCTATTTCTCCTTTAGTACAACCCATTTAGTGTAGTGCATAGTAGCTGAAACTTATGACATGCTAACTAGATAGAATTTGGCACATAAGCTAGAAAGGAACAGAACATAAGAATTGTGTTCTGCATTTTGAATCATGGTTTTAAACTGCTTTCCACAAGAACCGTGACAGTAATTGTGCCTACAAGTCTACAACCTATGCTTTTCAAGATTTCAACAACTACATCAAATCCACCTATATCTGACTACAATATTCTACATATCAAATATCATAACATAACCACCACAACTGTAATTAAAAACCTTATTTATTATAATAAAAAGATGTGCATAAAGTAAACCAGGGTGTTACAATTTGATTACATTACATGTTTTAGCTGAACCAAAATAAAAAACATAACGAACAGGCTTTTCTTTTCTGTTTTACAGGTAAACTAAATGCTAAATTAAGCCGATAAATAAGAGACTCGTCTGTCATCATTCATTAACTATGAAAATATGGAATACACAAAAATGCTCATCACCAATTCACCACAACTATCACCAATTACTACCACAATAACTAATAACTAACATGTGCTTGTGATCAAAACCATAAACACATCCAACAAGGCCAACAACATATAAACAATTTCATCAATTACACCATATCTTGATAAAAACAAAAAATTGCCATTTAGATCTATGAAACACTGGCACATATATAGACACGACACACAGGACATTGACTAGTTGAATAATGCGGTAATGCGGAATACCAAACACACACCTTCAATCTGAAGTGTCAATGCTACATAGTCATGATCAATCATCATCATCATGATCACTCTCATCACTGAAATACCCAGCTTTCTTCCCTTTCTTCTTCGTCTTGTTGTTGTCCAAACCCTCATCATCATTTCTGTTTCTCCCCGGCAACCTTTCACCCACTTCATCATCCACAACAGAAGCCCAATTATCCTTAAACTGCTCCGCAGCAATCTGACCACCCTCTTCCTCCTCCTCATCACCTTCCTCCTCCCCATCCCTATCCCTCAGCCCACTAAATCCCCGCCGCGGCTTCTTAGGCTGAGGCCGCGGCCTCGGCCCCAACTGATTCTTAGGACGCTCATACGACAAATGACCATGCCCCCCACACTCATAACACAAAGCAGTCTCAGTATTGTACACGCGCTTTCGAATAAACTCCGGAGCACGTCCATTATCAGCAGCAATAGAAGCAGTTAGAGTCCTTCCATTGAGAATCTTCTTATTCATCTCCGCCACGGCGCGTTGAGCGTCATTACGAGAAACGAATTGGACAAACGCGACACCGCGGCTTAGGCGCGTGTGACGGTCTTTGAGAACGGTTACACGCTCGATGCGGCCGAAAGTAGAGAAGAGCGTATGGAGATCGGAGTTTGTTAGGGAGTAATCTAGATTAGAAACGTATAGCGTCGATTTTGATGGTGCTAAGGGTTCACCTGTTCCTCCTATTGATGATCCTTTGTTGTTCGGTTTTGATTGGGGTTGATTACTGGATGTGGTGCCGGTGTTGGTGTTGGGGGTTGAGGACGAAGCGCAGTAGCGGTAGTAGAAAACGTTGTCGTCTTCGTCGCTGTGTTTTTGTTTGTGTTTCTTCTTGCTTGACATTTTTTTCGGTTCAGGATTTTTGTTTCCGGCAACGGCGTTCGGTTTCCGGCGACGGAATTAGTTCTCCGATGCTTCTTTAATCTATAGAGAGGAAATCTGAGAGTGGAGAGATTCTATAATGCGTTTGAGAAACCCTAGAGAAGTGAAGCGAAACTCCAAGCGGATCTGGACATGGATCCGGATATTTTGGATTGATTTTATATGTGGTTTTATCCATTCTTATTTTTTTATAAGCAGTATTATCCATATGTAAATGGATAACTTGCTCACCGCCAGAGTACTTGTAAAGATAGCATGAAACTAAAAAAAATTATGTTTTAATATTTTTTTATTTAATTGGTCAGCCAACCATCTGCATATATAAACTTTAATAATTTTTTGTTAGTATGATGCTAGATTTTTTAAGACAAAAATTTCTAGTTCGTTAGATATACAATTTTATTATATTATTATAGATTATGTTTTAATATCTTAAGATAAATAGAGTTATTGAAATTTAGCAAAAATAGAATAGAGTGGAATAGAAATTTTATTACTTTATTATTTGAATAATTAGCGATAAAAACAAAGTAAGTTTTTTATTCTGCTCATATAAAAGAGAAACAATACTGATGGAAAGTGATGAAAATTTTCATTCTGCTCATATTAAAGGGAACAATACTAGTAGAAAGTGATCAATACTAGTAGAAAGTGATGTAATTTTTTATTCCTCATATCTAAGGAAAATAATGCTAATGAAAAGTGATGAAATGAAATAGAATAATAAAATTTCATTATACTGGGTCTGATTTTAATTAACTCAAACAATGGAATCTTATTCTATTTCATCTCATATCACTTCATATCATCTCATTGCATCAACTTAAGCAAAATCTTAGTCTAATAATTTCAATTTCACAACATTTAAAAACTCTTATGTAGAATTTGTCGAGAATTGAAGAGGACTCATCTCTTATTAAAAACTCAACAATTAATTTGTTTTCAAAAGTAATGTTTTATTTATACACTTAGATTATGTTTGGACATCTTAAAATAAAGATATAAGAATAAAAATGAACATAGTGAATGAACAAAATTAGAAGTACATACGATTAAAATGCATCAAAATCGAAGACATCTTTTTAAATTTATTGAACTTTTCGCATTAGACTTTTTTCTATTGTATTATTTTTCAACATCATTTAATTTCTATATCTCATGCATCCTATCCAAAAAAAACAAAGTTCTCACTCATATTTTTCTTCCTTAAGACGTTCTCTCCATTCTACGAATGTTGGTGGTAGAGGACACCCTCGTTTCAAATAAGCTTGTATAAAATGCATCTTAGTAGCAATTTGATATAAGATGACTCATTTCAGAAAAATTCATCCACTTTATTGTCGTTGTAGGGACATCAATTTTACTAAGAATCGAAGGATTTTGAATAGCTTGTATCTGTGCATTAGTCATATAGAGTCGCATGTAATCATTCTAATGAGAAGTTAGCACTTTGATAAGACTATAACAGACAAGAGTTCAATTCTTCTCACTCTTTCAATTAAAGATGAAATGGCTCAAAATCCACAATTACCATCAACTTTAACACCTACAATAATGTCAATGTATTTTATTTTTGGTAAAGGTGGTGAAGATGGTGCTTTGCAAATTCATGCACCCCTTGCTAGCAGATTTTTTGGATTGTGAAGGTGGTGTTAGGGTTGAGTGAAAATATACATGTTGAAAAAGTTTCACATTGCTTATTTTTGTAAAATAAGAGGGAGTCAAAGGCTTTGCAAATGATTCAAGTTCTTCATTACAAAACGTACCGGTTAAAAGCACTTTAAGCTTGTATTTGACTTTCTTTATTCTTTTATACTCTTGTGTTAGAGTGTTGTGAGATGTAGTTAAATATTTATTTTGGATAGTGTGAGTGTATCAGACGAATGGGTCTGGTTGAAGGTATATTATGTGTTGTAACAATTTTCACATAGTGTTATTCTCAACGGTCGTGGTATTTTCTTCGATTTTAGAGTTTCTATGATATATCCTTGTGTTGTGATTGTGTTCTTTTATTTTTTTTATATGTCAACTTTTTCACAACAACTGGTAACATAGCTTTTGGTTCGATTCGGGGATAGGAGTTTTTAGTATACTTTATGGTTGCAACTTTGTCTGATATTCCACATCAGAAAAGAATGGTGGTGTTATGGAAGAGTTGTTGAGTTGAAGTCATAAATTTCACCGTGGAGTTTGGGCTAGAGTAAATTTATGGAAGAATCATTTTTTACCTATGGAAAATTCAAGTCAAATATATGTTTATACAATCAAGATTACACATGATGTTGGTTAGTGGTTAGTACATATCATTAATGGACATTGATGCAAGGTGTACTATGAGATTATGTCAGTGATTGATGAGCTTTTTGCCAACATGGAAGTTTCACTATAATTTTTTAGCCTGATTTTAGACATGTGAAATTCTTGGACTAGTTTAACTTCAAGTGAAATATATTTTTCATGATAGAGAATATGATTGTTGGTAATGACAATGTGAAATTACTGAAACTGTTTAACTTCAAGTCAAATATATTCTTTATGGTATGCTATGATAGTTTTTGAAGTATGATCGTCGGTGAAGACAATGTGAAAATTCTTAGAGCGGTATAATTTCAAGTGACTATACTCTTTATGGTAGAGTATGATAGTTCTCTTTGAACTATGGTTGTCGCTGAAGACAATTAAAGTTGATGTATTATTTTCAATCAAAGTGGATATTGTTGGGGTTGGTTGAAAATATACATGTTGAAAATATCCCACACTGCTTAGTTTTGTAAAGGAAAATGAAGTCCAAGTTTATATAAAGGATTCAATTTCTTCATTATAAAATGCATCATTCAAAAGCACTTTTGTATTTAACTTTCTTTGTCCTCTTACACTCTTGTGTTAGAGTGTTGTGAGATGTAGTTAAATATTTGTTTTGGAGGATGTGGGTGTACTAGAGTCTGTGGGTGGTTAAGGGTAAATTATGTGTTGTAAAAAGGTCCACATATTGTTATTCTTTGGTTGTCATTTCACAACACATGTAGTTTTTCTCCGACTTTGGAACTTCCACGTTATTTTATTGTGTTGTGATTGTATCTGTTATTTTTCTCTATTTTGTTTTTTCCCAACAAGTGGAGTATACGAATGAAGTGAGTCAATATGTTCATAGAATGATGGTGATCGTTTGGTTGTACTTGTTAGAAGATTTAATTCAATGTCCTAGTAGAAAAGTTGTATTCAAAATAGTTGTGTTAGACAACAGGGTCGAAGTAAGCTAAGTAGAAGTAAGTTGTGTTCGACGGAGTCTAATACAACATGTGTGTCGAAGTGTGTAAGTAAGTATTTGACAAAGTTGAATACTATAGTTATAAGTTATGCTTTGTTTGCCTGTATATACAGGTAACGATGTAAACTTCAAAGAACTTCATAATAATAAAATCCATTTTTATTATATATTTTCTTTCTTCTCTATCCTCTTCTTCACTCTTATTAAAAACATTAATTGTTTCAACAAATTGGTATCAACGAACCCGATTGAGATTCAGTCAATCGGTAATGGAAAATGACAACACAACATCAATGCAATTTCTTTCAAATCTACTGGTGAGAACTACGAGAGGCATATTACACAAATGAATGACGTCTTCAAATTTCAAGATGTGGCTGAAATCGTGACGGTACCTGCATTAGAAGCATATGCAAATAATGTTCAAAAGGTTGTGTGCAATGAACAAAGGAAGAAATATGGAAAAGCTATTTTCTTGATTCACGATCCAAATGTGTTTGAGAAGATCATTGATGAAGAAACGTCCAAATGATCGTGAGACAAGTTAAAGAACTTGTATGCGGGAGATAAACTGAAAAGGATGAAGTTGTAGACGCTGAGAAAGCAATTTGAGATGATTCAAATGAAAGAAGACGAGACAGCTACAAATTTATTTTCGCGTATGGCACTGCTAATAAACTAGATGAAGACGTGTTGTGAGTTGATCACTGATTTGCAGAAGAATGAGAAAGTGTTAAGATCCCTGACTACAAGTTTTGATTACATCGTTATGTCTATTAAAGAGTCCAATAACCTATCTAATATGAAGGTGGAAGAACTTCAAACTTCATTGGAGGCTCATGAGATGAGACTGAAGCAAAGAATCTCAAAAAGGGAGAAAGTGGCGGAACAAGCACTACAAGCAAGATTCATTAAAATGTCTCGTAGAGAAAAGGAGAAACAGAGAAATAATATTTCAAATGATGAGAAGTCAAGAAAGAATTCAAAGAATAACTTTGATTTAACCAAGAAAGGTATGGGCAACAAGTATTCAAGGAAGAAAGTTGACATGAAGGTGGTGCAATGTTACAATCGTTAAGGATTTGGTGATTATGCTCGAGATTGTCGAAGAAAGAAGGAATCAAGAGCAAAAGAAAATAAAGAAATGCAATATGCACATGTTGGAGAAAGAGATTCCAATGATATGCTACTCGTGGCAAATACTCAGTCAAATAATTAACAAACCAATATGTGGTACCTAGATTCAGGATGCAACAACCACATGCCTGAAGATAAAAACTAGTTCACCAAGTTAGATGAATCGGTTAAGAAAGTGATCAGGTTTGCAGATGGAAGACATGTCACATCAACTAGAAGAGGAAACATAGTTGTGATTAGAAGAGATGGCCAGAAGACCAGTATTACTGATGTATTGCATGTATCTTTTACGATAAGTAGTTTAATTAACATAGGTTAATTACTTGCAAAGGGGTATAACATGAAAGTGGAAGAGAATCAGATGAAGATGTATAATGGTGAAAGAAATATGATCATGAAATCACCATTGGAAGATAACAAAACCTTCAAGATTAAGATCGACATGGTTGGTCATCAATGTCTTGCTTCGACTGTTGTTGAAGATAAGAACTCGTTATGGCATCATAGGTATGGACACCTAAACTTCAAAGGTATATGTATACTCAACCAGAAGAAGATAATATATGGATTAACTCAAGTGAAGGAACCAAGTCAGGTGTGGGAGGAATGTTTCAAAGCAAAGCAAAAGCATTCAAACATGACTTGTCCATGAAGTTAAGAGAAAAGTTGGTGCTTGTTCACTATGATGTGTGTGTGCCTTTTGAAGTAAGGTCGAATGGAGGTAATTTATATTTTCTAAGTTTCATAGATGAATTCGTCAAATATATGTGGATTACCGTATTGAAAAGAGTAGTGGGGTATTTAAACAGTTCAAGATGTTTAAATTGCATGTCGAGAAATAATGCGGATGCAAGCTAAAGGAATTGAGAACTGATGATGGAGGTAAATATACCTCTATAGAATTTGCAAGATTTTCCAATGAGGGAGGTATAAGATGTAACACCCTGAATTAAATAAGATGGATTATTTAATTAAGTTAATAATATATTTAATAATTTAATTAAATAAATTGAATTATTGGATTATTATTATTATTATTATTTGGAATAATAATTATTGGAAAATATATATAAGTTGGAATAAGAGAAAAGGTTTTCATTTTGTAAAAAGGTTTTACGTGAAAAACTGAGAAGCTGCAGAGAAGAGGAAAAGGGCAAAGAGCTGTAGAGCAAAGGTTGAAGAACGGAAAAGCTTGAAGCTTAGAGATTGCCGGATTATCTCAGGTAAGGGGGGTTTATCGTCGTTTAATGGGTATTATCGATTAACATGTAATGGATAGTGATAAGCCGTCGATTGACCCTAATTGGGATTTTTGAATGCTGAGAAGTTGTGTTAGATATGTTGTGTATAAGTCGAAATTGAATCTGTATTTGAGTGTATTGTGAAATTCTGAGCGTATAGCTTTTTACGGATATTGAATCGGAGGTCCGGTAGTCCTCCAACGGCGGAAAATGCGGAAACTCTGCATTCTGCCTTGTGTTAGCGCAGGAACTGCTGTTTTGCCTGCGTTAACCGGTTAACCCAGGGCGTTAACCGGTTAACACTGTTATATTTTGTGAAAATGTGCTGTTTTGCCTGCGTTAACCGGTTAACCCAGGGCGTTAACCGGTTAACACTGTTGCGTTTTGCCAAGAAATGTATTTTTGTCCTGCGTTAACCGGTTAACCCAGGGCGTTAACCGGTTAACACTGTTGCAGTGTGGAAGAATAGTTGATTTTTATGTTGTAGATGTAATTGGTGACTGACCCATTGTAGTTAATTGTAATGAATCAATTTGTTGGGTTTATGTTGTGAAATGTTGATGCAAATATGTTGATAAGTTGTTTTGTTGAAAATCCTGAGTTGTAGGCTGATGAGCCAAAGCTGAATATAAGTTGTTTTGTTGAAAATACTGAGTTGTAGGCTGATGAGCCAAAGTTGATTATGAGTTGTTTTGTTGAAAAAGCTGTTGTGTTGCTGTTATTCGTATGTTGTTGAGTTTCAAGTCGTACATGCCATATACATTCATATGCATTAAGTCGGAGCTTTGCTCACACCACGTTGGCCTGGATTGGAAAAATTATGGGGCTTTTGCTCACACCACGTTGGCCTGGATTGGCAAAATTATGGGGCTTTTGCTCACACCACGTTGGCCTGGATTGGCAAAATTTTAAGTTGAAAGTTGAAGGCTTATGCCTTGATGCCCACTAAAATGGCAATGATTTTAAGTTGGGAGTTTTACTCCAAATGGTACCACATGCATGAAGAGTCGAGTCTCATCGAGTTGCATTTTATGTTGTTATTGAGTTGCATTGTATGTTGTTATTGAGTTGTATTTACGTTGTGATTGAGTATGATATTTGAGTTGATGTGCCGTTACTGAATGCATGATATAATTAGGGTGATTAACGAGTAAGATTACTTAACATAACATGATGATTTATAATATTTGTTATATCGATTGAGGAACTCACCCTTACAACTATTTTTCAGGTAACGAGCAGTGAGTGAGTAGAAGCTAGTGCTTGAAGTCTAGTGTGGTGTTAGGGGGTCATGCTCTGATAGATGTAACATCGGGACGGGATGTTTTATTTGTTGAATAAATGTTAATTTTAAGATATTACAGATGTTGAATGTTTCTATCCGCTGCGAATTTTTAAAGAAGTGTTTATGTTGAATTAAATAATGAGCATGACTGATTTTTACGGTGAATTATGTGAAGTATTATGTGACACCCTTGGTGCATGATTACTCTGATATTGATTTATATGCTGTTGTTTTAATTAAATATTTGGGGTATTTAGAAGGGTGTTACATTAGTGGTATCAGAGCAGGTCGGTCTGTCCGGCCAGTTGTCGTGTCGTTTTGTCTAACAATTGTGTATTGTTACGAATCTAACTTTAAGTTGTGTTGTATTGATAAGTTGAAATGGCTGGAAGGAATGATGCTGCAATGGCTGCCGCAATGCAAGCGATGGCACAAGCTGTGCAGAACTTGCCAAATGCTGGTGGAGATGCTGGATCACGTAGTTTGGCGACTTTTCAAAGAGAGAATCCGCCGGTGTTTAAAGGGAAGCATGATCCAGATGCAGCCTTGGGATGGTTGAAAGAGATTGAGAGAATCTTCCGTGTTATGGATTGTACTCCAGCTCAGAAGGTTCGGTATGGTACTCACATGCTAGCAGTCGAAGCTGATGACTGGTGGCTAGAGACTCACGAGAGGTTGACCGCGGCAGGTGAAGTCGTTACTTGGGATGTATTCCGTAGAGAATTCCTGAGAAAGTATTATCCGGAAGATGTCCGTGGTAAGAAGGAAATCGAGTTCCTTGAGCTGAAGCAAGGAAACATGTCTGTCACTGATTATGCTGCGAAATTTGTGGAGCTGTCCAAATTTTATCCTCATTACACTGGTGCTGGTGCTGAATTTTCAAAGTGCATCAAGTTTGAAAACGGACTGCGCTCTGAAATTAAGAAGGCTGTTGGGTATCAGAAGATACGCATTTTTACTGAATTGGTTGACAGCTGCAGGATATTTGAAGAAGACAATAATGCTCATTACAAGATTGTCAGTGATCGCAGAGGCAAGCAACATCAAAACCGTGGCAAGCCGTATGATGTTCCAGCTGGAAAAGGGAAGCAAAGAGCTGCTCCGGTTCAGAGAGCTAGTGGGGGAGGTGCTCCTACTGGTATAGTTTGCTTCAAATGTGGTCAAGCTGGTCATAAGAGTAATGTATGCACTGCTGAAGTAAAGAGGTGTTTTCGCTGTGGTAAGACTGGTCATGCAATAGCTGATTGCAAGCACAAGGAAGTGATTTGTTTTAATTGTGGCGAAGAAGGGCATATTGGAAGTCAGTGTCAGAAGCCAAAGAAATCTCAGACTGGGAGGGTGTTCGCATTGACCGGAACTCAAACCTCCAGTGAGGACAGACTTATCCGAGGTACGTGTTATATTAATGGCTTTCCTCTTGTAGCTATTATTGACACAGGTGCGACTCATTCCTTTATATCTTTGGATTGTGCTGTGAAACTTAAGTTAGAGATATCTGAGATGTTTGGTAGTATGGTAATTGATACTCCTGCGAAGGGTTCAGTGACTACTACCTTGGTTTGTTTAAATTGTCCTTTGAGTATTTTTGGTAGAGACTTTGGGATGGACCTAGTGTGTCTTCCACTAGTGCAGATTGATGTTATTCTGGGTATGAACTGGTTGGTGTTTAACCGAGTTTCTATCAATTGTTTCGATAAGACGGTGGTCTTTCCTGAGATTGAGAAAGGAAAGAGTTTGTTTCTATCAGCGAGGCAAGTGAATGAGGAAGTAGCAGATGGGGCGGAGTTGTTTATGCTGTTGGCGACTTTGGAGGCTAAAGATAAACTGGCGATTTGCGATCTAGCCGTGGTGTGTGATTTTCCTGATGTGTTCCCGGAAGAGGTGAATGAATTGCCGCCAGAGCGTGAAGTTGAGTTCTCGATTGATTTGGTACCTGGTACTAGGCCGATCTCGATGGCTCCGTACCGTATGTCTGCTGTTGAGTTAACTGAATTGAAGAGTCAGTTGGAAGATCTGTTGGATAAGAAATTTATTCGTCCGAGTGTGTCACCGTGGGGTGCACCAGTGCTGTTGGTTAAGAAGAAAGAAGGTACTATGAGGTTGTGTGTGGACTACAGGCAACTGAATAAAGTGACGATCAAGAATCGGTATCCCTTGCCGAGGATTGATGATTTGATGGATCAGTTGGTTGGTGCAAGTGTGTTCAGCAAAATAGATTTGAGATCTGGGTATCATCAGATTCGTGTGAAAACCGAGGATATTCAGAAGACTGCTTTCAGAACAAGGTATGGACATTATGAGTATTCTGTAATGCCTTTTGGTGTGACTAATGCGCCTGGAGTATTTATGGAGTATATGAATAGGATTTTCCATCCGTACCTAGACAAGTTTGTTGTGGTATTTATTGATGATATTTTGGTGTATTCGAAATCTGAAGAAGAGCATGCTGAACATTTGAGAGTGGTTTTAGAAGTTCTACGAGAAAAGAAGTTATTTGCTAAATTGTCCAAGTGTGAATTTTGGTTAGGAGAGGTAAGTTTTCTTGGTCATGTGATTTCAAGAGGTGGTGTTGCTGTTGATCCTTCTAAGATAGAAGCGGTATCTAAGTGGGAAGCTCCGAAGTCTGTTGCTGAGATTCGAAGTTTTCTTGGTTTGACTGGTTATTATAGGAAGTTCATTGAGGGATTTTCTAAGTTGGCGTTACCATTGACGATGTTGACTAGGAAGGGGCAAGCGTTTATTTGGGACTCAAAATGTGAAGAAGGTTTCCAAGAGTTAAAGAGAAGGTTAACTACTGCTCCTATTCTGATATTATCGAGTTCGTCGGAACCGTTTGAAGTTTACTGTGATGCTTCATTGTTGGGTTTGGGTGGCGTGTTGATGCAGAATAAGCAGGTTATAGCTTATGCTTCAAGACAGCTGAGGGTTCATGAGAGGAACTATCCGACGCACGATTTAGAGTTGGCGGCTGTGGTGTTTGTTCTGAAGTTATGGAGGCATTATTTGTACGGGTCAAGATTTGAGGTTTTCAGTGATCATAAAAGTTTAAAGTATTTGTTTGATCAGAAAGAGCTGAATATGAGACAGAGAAGATGGTTAGAGTTTCTGAAGGATTATGACTTTGGTTTGAATTACCATCCGGGTAAAGCAAATGTGGTAGCTGATGCGTTGAGTCGGAAATCATTACATATGTCTATGCTAATGGTTAAGGAATTGAATTTAATTGAGCAGTTTAGAGACTTGAGTTTGGTGTGTGAGAGTACTCACAATAGTGTTAAATTGGGAATGTTGAAGTTAACAAGTGGTATTCTGGATGAGATCAGAGAGGGTCAGAAATCCGATGTGCTTTTGGTTGATAAGTTGACTCTCGTGAATCAAGGTCAAGGTGGCGAATTCAGAGTTGATGAGAATGGTATTTTGAAATTTGGTAATCGGGTGTGTATTCCGGATGTTACCGAACTTAAGAAGAGTATTCTTGAAGAAGGACATCGCAGTGGGTTGAGTATTCATCCTGGAGCTACGAAGATGTATCATGATTTGAAAAAGTTATTTTGGTGGCCGGGAATGAAAAGAGAAATTGCGAGTTTTGTTTATTCTTGTTTGACTTGTCAGAAGTCAAAGATTGAGCATCAGAAGCCGTCTGGGCTAATGCAACCGTTGGCTATTCCAGAGTGGAAGTGGGATAGTATCAGCATGGATTTTGTTTCTGGTTTACCGAGAACAATTAAGAATTTTGAAGCTATTTGGGTGATTGTTGACAGATTGACGAAATCGGCTCATTTCATTCCGATCAGAATGGACTATCCGTTAGAGAAATTAGCGGAGTTGTATATTGAGAAGATTGTAAGTCTGCATGGTATTCCGTCGAGTATTGTTTCGGACAGAGATCCTAGATTTACCTCGAAATTCTGGGAAGGTTTGCAGAAGGCTTTGGGAACTAAGTTGAGATTGAGTTCTACATATCATCCGCAGACTGATGGTCAGACTGAGAGGACGATTCAGTCATTGGAGGATCTTTTGAGAGCTTGTGTTTTGGAGAAGGGAGGTACTTGGGATTGTTATTTACCGTTGATTGAGTTTACCTACAACAATAGTTTTCATTTGAGCATTGGTATGGCGCCGTTTGAAGCTTTGTATGGTAGGAGATGTCGGACACCGTTATGTTGGTATGAGTCCGGTGAGAGTGCTGTGATTGGACCGGAGATTGTTCAACAAACTACGGAAAAGATTAAGATGATTCAGGAGAAGATGAGAATTGCTCAGAGTCGTCAGAAGAGTTATCATGATAAGAGGAGGAAGTCACTTGAGTTCCAAGAGGGGGATCATGTGTTTCTTCGTGTTACTCCGATAACAGGTGTTGGTCGAGCTCTGAAGTCGAAGAAGTTGACACCGCGATTTATTGGTCCTTATCAGATTTTGGAGAGGATAGGGGAAGTAGCCTATCGTATCGCTTTACCGTCGTCACTTGCGAATTTGCATGAGGTTTTTCATGTGTCTCAGTTGAGGAGGTATATTCATGATCCGTCGCATGTAGTCCAAGTAGATGATGTACAGGTGAGAGATAACCTGACTGTTGAAACATCACCTATGAGGATCGAGGATCGAGAGTTGAAGCAGTTGCGGGGTAAAGAGATTGCCTTAGTGAAGGTAGCTTGGGGAGGACCAGCAGGTGGCAATGTGACTTGGGAACTGGAGAGTCAGATGAAGGAGTCTTATCCGGAGTTATTTGCTTGAGGTATGTTTTCGAGGACGAAAACTCTTTTAGTAGGGGAGAGTTGTAACACCCTGAATTAAATAAGATGGATTATTTAATTAAGTTAATAATATATTTAATAATTTAATTAAATAAATTGAATTATTGGATTATTATTATTATTATTATTATTTGGAATAATAATTATTGGAAAATATATATAAGTTGGAATAAGAGAAAAGGTTTTCATTTTGTAAAAAGGTTTTACGTGAAAAACTGAGAAGCTGCAGAGAAGAGGAAAAGGGCAAAGAGCTGTAGAGCAAAGGTTGAAGAACGGAAAAGCTTGAAGCTTAGAGATTGCCGGATTATCTCAGGTAAGGGGGGTTTATCGTCGTTTAATGGGTATTATCGATTAACATGTAATGGGTAGTGATAAGCCGTCGATTGACCCTAATTGGGATTTTTGAATGCTGAGAAGTTGTGTTAGATATGTTGTGTATAAGTCGAAATTGAATCTGTATTTGAGTGTATTGTGAAATTCTGAGCGTATAGCTTTTTACGGATATTGAATCGGAGGTCCGGTAGTCCTCCAACGGCGGAAAATGCGGAAACTCTGCATTCTGCCTTGTGTTAGCGCAGGAACTGCTGTTTTGCCTGCGTTAACCGGTTAACCCAGGGCGTTAACCGGTTAACACTGTTATATTTTGTGAAAATGTGCTGTTTTGCCTGCGTTAACCGGTTAACCCAGGGCGTTAACCGGTTAACACTGTTGCGTTTTGCCAAGAAATGTATTTTTGTCCTGCGTTAACCGGTTAACCCAGGGCGTTAACCGGTTAACACTGTTGCAGTGTGGAAGAATAGTTGATTTTTATGTTGTAGATGTAATTGGTGACTGACCCATTGTAGTTAATTGTAATGAATCAATTTGTTGGGTTTATGTTGTGAAATGTTGATGCAAATATGTTGATAAGTTGTTTTGTTGAAAATCCTGAGTTGTAGGCTGATGAGCCAAAGCTGAATATAAGTTGTTTTGTTGAAAATACTGAGTTGTAGGCTGATGAGCCAAAGTTGATTATGAGTTGTTTTGTTGAAAAAGCTGTTGTGTTGCTGTTATTCGTATGTTGTTGAGTTTCAAGTCGTACATGCCATATACATTCATATGCATTAAGTCGGAGCTTTGCTCACACCACGTTGGCCTGGATTGGAAAAATTATGGGGCTTTTGCTCACACCACGGTGGCCTGGATTGGCAAAATTATGGGGCTTTTGCTCACACCACGTTGGCCTGGATTGGCAAAATTTTAAGTTGAAAGTTGAAGGCTTATGCCTTGATGCCCACTAAAATGGCAATGATTTTAAGTTGGGAGTTTTACTCCAAATGGTACCACATGCATGAAGAGTCGAGTCTCATCGAGTTGCATTTTATGTTGTTATTGAGTTGCATTGTATGTTGTTATTGAGTTGTATTTACGTTGTGATTGAGTATGATATTTGAGTTGATGTGCCGTTACTGAATGCATGATATAATTAGGGTGATTAACGAGTAAGATTACTTAACATAACATGATGATTTATAATATTTGTTATATCGATTGAGGAACTCACCCTTACAACTATTTTTCAGGTAACGAGCAGTGAGTGAGTAGAAGCTAGTGCTTGAAGTCTAGTGTGGTGTTAGGGGGTCATGCTCTGATAGATGTAACATCGGGACGGGATGTTTTATTTGTTGAATAAATGTTAATTTTAAGATATTACAGATGTTGAATGTTTCTATCCGCTGCGAATTTTTAAAGAAGTGTTTATGTTGAATTAAATAATGAGCATGACTGATTTTTACGGTGAATTATGTGAAGTATTATGTGACACCCTTGGTGCATGATTACTCTGATATTGATTTATATGCTGTTGTTTTAATTAAATATTTGGGGTATTTAGAAGGGTGTTACATAAGACATGAGGTCATTGCACCCTATACACCTTAACACAATGGTATAACTGAGAGGAGAAATAGAAGTATACTAAATATGACCAGGAGTATGTTGAAAGCTAAAGAAATACCAAAGATATTTTGGGGTGAAGCAGTATCGACAGTAGTATACATTCTAAACAGATGTTCAACTAAGAAGATAGTCGAGAAGACGCCTTATGAGGCTTGGACAGGAATGAAGCCAAATATTAGCCATCTTAGAGATTTTGGATCAATGTATTTCAGGCATGTACTTGAATAATTGAAGAATAAGCTAGATGATCGAAGTCAGACCATGGTGCTCATAGGTTATCGTTCAACTGGTGGATATAAATTGTATTCACCAAATTATGATAAACTAGTGATCAGTATGAATGTTCTAGTGAAGGAAAGCAAGGGGTGGAATTTGACTCAGGGGTTAGTTCAACATAAGCAAAATGCAGACGTAAATGTGCTTGAATAAGACCAACAAACTGAAGTCACAACCAGTCAAAATAAAGAACCACCTTAGCAGAATGTTAGAAGATCCACTAGAACGAAAATTGAGTTAACAAGGATAGCTGGATATGAGAGATTTCCAAATCAAGCAATCAATGCAGATGATGACTTCATAGGAGAAGTGATGATGATGGTTGAATTAGAACCAATTGATTTGGATCAAGCTATGAATGTTTCAAATTGGTTGGCAATCATGCTATAAGAACTTAGGGAAATCAAGAAGAACAATATTTGGGAGCTTGTAGAAAATTCAATCAAGAAGCCAATTGATGTGAAGTGGGTCTACAAGTTGAATCTAAGGCTAAATGGTGAAATTGCCAAGTATAAGGTAAGACTTATGGCAAGAGGTTTTCTGCAAAAACCTAGTATTTACTTCGACGAAGTCTATGCACCTGTTGCAAGGATAGAAATCATCATAATTGTTATGTCAACCACAACATACAGAGGATGAAAGATACATCAACAAGATATAAAATCAACATTTCTGAATGGAGCATTGGAATATGAGGTTTATGTCAGTCAATCACCAGGATTCGAAATCAAAAGGCATGAGCAAAAGGTGTACAAATTGAGGAAGACTCTTTATGGTTTAAAGCAAACCCCAAGGATTGGAATAAGATAATAAATAACTTCATAATCAGGGCAGGTTTCACAAAATGTGTTTCAGAGCATGAAATGTATGTCAACAATGCAAGCAGATTCAATCAAGTCATTATATACTTATATGTGGATGACTTATTGATCACAAATGCAGATGAGGCAGAAATAAAAGGAGACAAAGTTGAGTTGATGCATGAATTTGAAATGTTTGACCTAGGAAATGTTTCATATTTCTTAGGGATGGAGTTTAAAGACACATGTGAAAGAATGTTCTTGCACCAGAAGAAGTATGCTCAAGAAAAGGTTCAAGATGAGCAACTGTAGTAAAACTGCCACACCATTCGACACCGGAGCAAAATTGAGAAAGAATACAAATGATGAATTTGTAAGTGCACATTGTACAAGTAAATAATTGGATCCTTAAGGTATATATAAGCAATACCAGACCCGTCATTTGTCAAAAAGTTGTGCTATTAAGCTGAGTTATGAAGAAGCCATAAAAATGTCATCTCAATGTAGTAAAGAGAGTGTTAAGATACATAAAGGGAACAATCGACCATGGTGTGTTAATTTCAAATGTGTTAATTTCAAGGTAGAAGAATACAAACACAGATGTAGAGATACATGGCTACACTAAATTTGATTTAAGTGGAGACCAAAATAAAAAGAAAAGTATTGCACACAATATATTTATGACCGGTGTAGCACCAATCTCTTGGAGCTCAATAAAGAAAAGTTTTACAAAATGAATTCTACTCAAAAACGTGTTTATCAAAACTCGCCCAAACACAAAGATTTATGAATATTCTATAAATTTCACTCTTCACATTATAGAATGTATTCAAGTTGGAAACACAACCTACATGTTTCTTCAATTCTAGTTTATTAGAGAAGTATATATATCAGCTACATAAATGCAAGGAAGACCCATCACAATAGCCCTTGTGCACAAATAAGGTACTGGTCATCAGAAAGGAACTTCCGGTAACGGGAGAGGATCCAAGCTTCAACTAAAGAGGTGGATACAAAAACTACAGTGGTGTAGTATAAGAAACACATAGGGAATTTTGTAGAATCTCAAAGACAAGTACTGCAGTCCCCAAAATGATAATGATCCTCATCACTCGAAACAAAATGAAGATTTCATTTCTCTATTTTAACGCCTCTGCAGACCCGAGCTTATTTTACATTCGTATCCAATCATATAAAGAAACATTTATTGCATCTGAATTGATGCTTCCTTTTTGCTCGCTAAGCATCTACCTGACCTCAAACTGTTTGTTTGACTTGTTCTTGTTTATCATCATCTGTCAGTTGGCTTCTAAGGAAGTCTAGAACTGATAGCCGCTATAAGAACAAAAACATATGTTAATTTCAAGATCTTATGTTGAAATGCAGCACAAAATGAAACTTGTATTCAAGATACTAAGTAATGATAACACTCCATACTAGGCTTAAATATTAGACACTTTACATAATAAGTTAGTGTAATACAAATTTAGCAATCTACATTGAATCAAGTTATATCAACTTAATCATCATGTTTGCATTTGAATCACACGCTATATGCTACTGTCAATTTTTAATTTCTATGAAATCTTAGGCTTAATTTACTCCAATTAGGACTTCCATTCAACTGTCATAACTGTCATATTTGTGTGCATGTGTGTGTGTGTGTGTTTGTAAAGAGCAATTATGATGTCGATGGATATGCTTCCACATATAACAAAAGCTCGCACTAAGCGATCTTGAATCAAAGGGTGGCAAATGAAAGGGGAAAATGAACAAAAGATGAATTTGCGGAAGAAAGATGCCACAGTCAGGATGCTTGATAAGCCAGGAAGAATCGCCACAACGATAAGGAAATCATTGATAAGATTCAATTAGAATTCTAATCCAAGAACCAAAGAGGAGATTATTCACACTCACATTTCTCATGAGAGAAAATTCAATTCATTCCAAACTTAGCAAATTAGAGTCTTACAACGGCATTTAAAGAAAGACTCAACCTAATCCTAAAATGGGCCAGAGGGCCGATTCTCTAGGCCCGTATTATTAGGCCTACACCACTCAATAAAAAAAATTATTACGATTCAAATTAAACACAAATAAAACTAAAAACTATTCTAAAGTCTTGACTTAAAATTTTTCTTGTTTTTCTCCTAATTAGTTCACTTTAGGTCCTCATCAAATTAAGTTACTAAATGAGTAAATCTTGCCATTATTGAAAGTTTAAGCAATGAATTATTTAACAAAGTAACTCTGCAAAAGTTATTCACTGAGTAATTTGATTCCTCCTATATATATATATTATATATGTATACACACGTCTGTGCTTGTGTTATGGATGCGGAAACAGAGGAGGAATACAATAATATAGCACTTCTTTATTAGCATACATAAAGTAACAACTTGCTCAAGCCCACTGGCTTCAGATTTTAAAGTAAGTGATTCCAGCAAGTTTATAGCTTCTTGAAATCCGTCACTAGCCGACTTTTCATCTCCTAGACTTTTGTCAACATCCGCTACTTTTGCGAGAGAAACAGCAACATCTAAGACCTAAATTGACATAAACAATAAAAAAATGGTTAATTTGAAAATTGGTCATGCCTACTGGCCACAATACATGTTCTAATGTGACAATTTGTATGGGTGATTAAAGATTAACTTAACCTAACTAGTTAATGGCCAATGATTTATACTAACTTTTTACATGGTTGAATGGGTGATTAAAGATTAATTTAACCTAACTAGTTAATGGGCAAGATGATTTATACTAACTTTTTACATGGTTGAGTTGTTTCAAAACAAGAAAAAAATATCAAACTGAAAATTATCTACAAGTATCAAGAACTCGTGTAATGAAGAAACTAGGGGTGCAAATGATGAGTGTAAGAGTTTTGTTTCCATTTTATTTTTCACTAGCATGCAAACAGGCACTAACGTGCCAATCTGTCCGTCTTTATCACTCTCTGATTTTTCTACTCGACTTCTTTTCTCTTACTATTTTATGTTTTTATCATTTTTCATGGACAAAACAGCTGCCAAGCCTTGTCAAAACAAGTGTTTCATGTGCTATGCATAGAAAAGAATCTAACAAACATGATTGGTGTAAATTACATAATGAAACTTCGGTGAGTAAATAAGCTAGTAAGGTAAAATCCACTTAATAAGGCCCTTTTTGGACAAACATCTAATTAAGTGCTTAGTGTAAGACCTCATCATACAAGTGCTTAGGTTATTTCTATAACAACCAAACAACCAAGCCTTATCCCACTAGGTGGAGTCGGCTACATGAATCAAATTTTGCCATAATGTTCTATCCAATACCATATTTCTATGACGGTAAATAAAATTGATCTCTTTTCCTATAAATTATAAACTATTTTCATAAACTATCTTAAAGAGGTTACATAAATAAGCTAAAAATTACTTATGGATATGTCATAAGTTGTTTCTATAAATTCTCCTAAATATGCTTACTGGGTAACCTTAAATAAGTCAACTTAATAAGCTCTAAAGCAAGTCAGAAAACACTACTGTTAAATTTAATTCAAATATAGGTGGAAAGCATTTACCAACCTGAGATGAAACATTTGAATTGTTCTTGACAACATCACGGCGAACATTTAAGGATTGAAAATAGTATGATCTCGCAGCTTGGAGGTCTCCCCCATGATATTTAAGATCACCAATTTTATTAAGTGAAACGGAAAGTGTATGTGTAATCTGTAAGATAACAAGGTCAAAGAAATAAATTGACAATAAACAAAACCAGATTGATCTGGTAATCTATCATTTCTCATGAGAGCTGAGAAAAGCAAGGTTCTAATGAAATAACCTCCAAATCATCTTTTGGCAACTTTGACAGAAATTCAACACTTTCTTCAAAATAAGTTACTGCAGAACTGCTATCACCCATTGCTCGGCTGCAGAAATTATTTTGTAAACATGAAGATCACAATCCACCTCCTCCATTAAACATGTAATTAAACTATATTCTGTTAAACTTTGTGATACAAAAAGAAATGTGACACATGAATGAAAAAAAGGAAAAAGCAGAGAATAAGAAGAAAACAAAAGGCTTAAAAAACAAAAAAGAGATCAATAATCTCTCAAAATGTTCACGATCAAAACCGCTCTAAAATAACGATAAACTGCACCACAAAGAGACCAAAAGGCGCACTACATAATAGATTTAAGAGCACAAACACGAGGCACTGAAACTTCATATTGAAGGTGTGTCTATGTTTGTTCAGCACCAACACGATACTAATACGTGTGATTACATATAATCATTTCCATTTTCTCAAATTATTACCAATGTCTGTCAGTGCTTCTGCTTCAGAGGATGTAACTATATGCTAATGGGTTTAGGACATGTTTTAAAGTGGGAGGCAACAGGGAAAACTAGGAGCTTCTTCCAACTGAAGTGGTTATTTCTGTACACCAAAAATGGCTAAAGCAGTATAGGAAATTGAACATTTTACACTATATTATAGATGTAGAGGAAACAGTGGAAACAATTTCTGGTACAGACATGGATAACCAAAACTCAAAATGTCCTCAATACCAAAGATGATTCGGATTCCATATAGATATATACAACGGAAACAATTTCTGGTAGAGATACAGATAACCAAAACTCAAAATGTCCTCAATACCAAAGATGATTCGGATTCAGAACACTAGTTTAACAATTTCCACCGATTCTAAGCATCCCTATTTGATTTTATCATTTTTGGTCTCAGTCTAGTTATATTCAGTGTTACTATCAGTGTTGTCAACCATGGATCACAAAAAATAGTGGTCTCCTGAAATTCCTCTACGTAAACAGTGATTTGTTCAAATTTTGCTATGCTATAGCACTGTAGTTGCTATGTTACAACACTGGTTACTATTTATGCTAGTATTTTTAACCACGCCTTTGTATATCAGACTATTTTGTCCTCTTGACAGATACACTACTCTTGGTAGAAATTTTTTCTATATTTCACTAAGCACAACATATATGTAAACAATATCTTATCATAGAATACAACGATAATATCCTACAACATACCAGCAGTCGCCGAGCATACCCAAGACTGCTCCAAGTTGTGAACATAACTCTGAAGTGTTACCAACTTTTTCTATCTGACTACGAATGTCTTCTGCACATAGGCTGAGTCTTGATTTGGCACTTTCTAAATTCTGAGCGCGGAATGCCTGTTTATGAATTTCATATGGTAAAATGCTCATTATCAAGTGGTCAAGAAAAATAGTTAAATGATAAGCACTTATAGCATAAGCATTGAATTAAGACTAGTGACATTTACACTGTGGATGATAATAGTTAACGACAAAAAACTCAAGGATCATCATTCTTTCTCAATTTAATCCTTCATATACAAGACTTCATCCACATTTACATTTGAAAAGGACATACTTACCCTCATGGCCTGTTGTACTAAGAAAGAACCTCTTTCCAAAGACACATCTTCGTATATAACCGGCTTATTATTTTCTGTTGCTTCTTCGCCTTTGTCTAAATTAACAGACCTTTTGATCCTAGCATGACCTTCAATAAAGCGATCGACTACACCTTGAAGATTGTCATCGGGCTCAATCTTCACAATATCAGCTCCACATAACGGACAGTCCTCAAAGCGCGATATACATGCTCTAACATCATATACACATAAAATCAGAAATCATCCAAAAACAATGTATGCAATGATAAACACGGGCCGTGATACGTACTTGCAGAAAACATGCAAACAAGGCACACATTTACTGGTGTCGAACAGCAGCGCTTGGCATACCATACAGCTAAGAGGACCAAGCTTAAACGTCTGAGAGTCATATCCCATTGGACACTTCGGTGAAACGCTGGCCGAGTCATTAACCTCTTTATTCACCTTACTTTCATGTTCTACATGATATTTAGTTGAGTTTTCACTCGGTTTTTTAGAAGCATTACTATCGTCCGGCCGAGGAATTTTAACAAAAGGACAAACCGGTTTCATATTGATTCAATACCACAAGTGCCTACAAAAACAACATCTTTGCATTCAGTTAACTCATCATTAAATTAGAGTATTAAACATGAATTAAAAAGATAAATAAAAAAATTCTATCAATTTAAAACACACACCTTCAATCTAAAGTGTCAATGCTACATAGTCATGATCAATCATCATCATCATGATCACTCTCATCACTGAAATACCCAGCTTTCTTCCCTTTCTTCTTCGTCTTGTTGTTGTCCAAACCCTCACCATCATTTCTGTTTCTCCCCAGCAACCTTTCACCCGCTTCATCATCCACAACAGAAGCCCAATTATCCTCAAACTGCTCCGCAGCAATCTGACCACCCTCTTCCTCCTCCTCATCACCTTCCTCCTCCCCATCCCTATCCCTCAGCCCACTAAATCCCCGCCGCGGCTTCTTAGGCTGAGGCCGCGGCCTCGGCCCCAACTGATTCTTAGGACACTCATACGACAAATGACCATGCCCCCCACACTCATAACACAAAGCAGTCTCAGTATTGTACACGCGCTTTCGAATAAACTCCGGAGCACGTCCATTATCAGCAGCAATAGAAGCAGTTAGAGTCCTTCCATTGAGAATCTTCTTATTCATCTCCGCCACGGCGCGTTGGACGTCATTACGAGAAACGAATTGGACAAACGCGACACCGCGGCTTAGGCGCGTGTGTCGGTCTTTGAGAACGGTTACACGCGCGATGCGGCCGAAAGTAGAGAAGAGCGTAAGGAGATCGGAGTTTGTTAGGGAGTAATCTAGATTAGAAACGTATAGCGTCGATTTTGATGGTGCTAAGGGTTCACCTATTCCTCCTATTGATGATCCTATGTTGTTCGGTTTTGATTGGGGTTGATTACTGGATGTGGTGCCGGTGGTGGTGGTGGGGGTTGAGGACGAAGCGCAGTAGCGGTAGTAGAAAACGTCGTCGTCGCTGTCGCTGTGTTTTCGTTTGTGTTTCTTCTTGCTTGACATTTTTTTCGGTTCAGGATTTTTGTTTCCGGCAACGGCGTTTTGTTTCCGGCAACGGCGTTCGGTTTCCGGCGTTCGGTCATTAACCTCTTTCTTCACCTTACTTTCATGTTCTACATGATATTTAGTTGAGCTTTCACTCGGTTTTTTAGAAGCATTACTATCGTCCGGCCGAGGAATTTTAACAAAAGGACAAACCGGTTTCATATTGATTCAATACCACAAGTGCCTACAAAAACAACATCTTTGCATTCAGTTAACTCATCATTAAATTAGAGTATTAAACATGAATTAAAAAGATAAATAAAAAAATTCTATCAATTTAAAAAAATAAATAAAACCTAGAAAAGTAACATCTATGCATTCATAACCAAGATCATCAATTTTCAACTGGATACTAAAATTAAACTAAGATTCAATTTTTTTCAAAAGTAAATAAATGAAGATGAGATTGTTACAGGATATAGAGAGACGAAACGGGAAGAGGGATTTGATTGTTGTTGTTGTGTTCTTCAACCTTTGGTTTTGTTTGTGAGAGGGATGTGCGATGATTTCTGAGAAAATTGTGGACTGAGTTTGCGGTTGGTTGGAGATCGAGGTTGGGCTTATCTTTTATATTTCGTTTTTACTCCTTAAGTTTATATGTATTTCATACGCAACCACATAAAATAGGAAGAAAAAAATGTGTAAATTAATGGAGGGTTGAATATGTATGCGAGCAAAAATAATAATAAAAAAATTTAAAATGGCCAATATGTTAGGTTAGGGTTTTTTATATATAATGCAATTCCTCTTCATCATCTTTCACTCATAATAGATTTAAGAGCACAAACACGAGGCACTGAAACTTCATATTGAAGGTGTGTCTATGTTTGTTCAGCACCAACACGATACTAATACGTGTGATTACATATAATCATTTCCATTTTCTCAAATTATTACCAATGTCTGTCAGTGCTTCTGCTTCAGAGGATGTAACTATATGCTAATGGGTTTAGGACATGTTTTAAAGTGGGAGGCAACAGGGAAAACTAGGAGCTTCTTCCAACTGAAGTGGTTATTTCTGTACACCAAAAATGGCTAAAGCAGTATAGGAAATTGAACATTTTACACTATATTATAGATGTAGAGGAAACAGTGGAAACAATTTCTGGTACAGACATGGATAACCAAAACTCAAAATGTCCTCAATACCAAAGATGATTCGGATTCCATATAGATATATACAACGGAAACAATTTCTGGTAGAGATACAGATAACCAAAACTCAAAATGTCCTCAATACCAAAGATGATTCGGATTCAGAACACTAGTTTAACAATTTCCACCGATTCTAAGCATCCCTATTTGATTTTATCATTTTTGGTCTCAGTCTAGTTATATTCAGTGTTACTATCAGTGTTGTCAACCATGGATCACAAAAAATAGTGGTCTCCTGAAATTCCTCTACGTAAACAGTGATTTGTTCAAATTTTGCTATGCTATAGCACTGTAGTTGCTATGTTACAACACTGGTTACTATTTATGCTAGTATTTTTAACCACGCCTTTGTATATCAGACTATTTTGTCCTCTTGACAGATACACTACTCTTGGTAGAAATTTTTTCTATATTTCACTAAGCACAACATATATGTAAACAATATCTTATCATAGAATACAACGATAATATCCTACAACATACCAGCAGTCGCCGAGCATACCCAAGACTGCTCCAAGTTGTGAACATAACTCTGAAGTGTTACCAACTTTTTCTATCTGACTACGAATGTCTTCTGCACATAGGCTGAGTCTTGATTTGGCACTTTCTAAATTCTGAGCGCGGAATGCCTGTTTATGAATTTCATATGGTAAAATGCTCATTATCAAGTGGTCAAGAAAAATAGTTAAATGATAAGCACTTATAGCATAAGCATTGAATTAAGACTAGTGACATTTACACTGTGGATGATAATAGTTAACGACAAAAAACTCAAGGATCATCATTCTTTCTCAATTTAATCCTTCATATACAAGACTTCATCCACATTTACATTTGAAAAGGACATACTTACCCTCATGGCCTGTTGTACTAAGAAAGAACCTCTTTCCAAAGACACATCTTCGTATATAACCGGCTTATTATTTTCTGTTGCTTCTTCGCCTTTGTCTAAATTAACAGACCTTTTGATCCTAGCATGACCTTCAATAAAGCGATCGACTACACCTTGAAGATTGTCATCGGGCTCAATCTTCACAATATCAGCTCCACATAACGGACAGTCCTCAAAGCGCGATATACATGCTCTAACATCATATACACATAAAATCAGAAATCATCCAAAAACAATGTATGCAATGATAAACACGGGCCGTGATACGTACTTGCAGAAAACATGCAAACAAGGCACACATTTACTGGTGTCGAACAGCAGCGCTTGGCACACCATACAGCTAAGAGGACCAAGCTTAAACGTCTGAGAGTCATATCCCATTGGACACTTCGGTGAAACGCTGGCCGAGTCATTAACCTCTTTATTCACCTTACTTTCATGTTCTACATGATATTTAGTTGAGTTTTCACTCGGTTTTTTAGAAGCATTACTATCGTCCGGCCGAGGGATTTTAACAAAAGGACAAACCGGTTTCATATTGATTCAATACCACAAGTGCCTACAAAAACAACATCTTTGCATTCAGTTAACTTAAGAACAAAGTATCAATCATCATTAAATTAGAGTACTAAACATGAATTAAAAAGATAAATAAAAAAATTCTATCAATTTAAAAAATAAAAAAAAATAAAAACCTAGAAAAGTAACATCTATGCATTCATAACCAAGATTCAATCATTCAAAGATCGTCAATTTTCAACTGGATACTAAAATAGAAGGTTGCAAAAAATAGCAGAACTTTTGCTTCAACAGAAGATACACCAATTTATTTAGGTAGGGTAGCTTTAGGGCAAAAAAATAAGCATAGGCAGATCCAGTCTATTTTCTTGTAATCTTATTACAACAGGGAATCTCTTTTATTTTCTGCGTCAACTATGCAAAAATGACAACTTCATTGTATTGTGCTCCTCTATTTCTCCTTTAGTACAACCCATTTAGTGTAGTGCATAGTAGCTGAAACTTATGACATGCTAACTAGATAGAATTTGGCACATAAGCTAGAAAGGAACAGAACATAAGAATTGTGTTCTGCATTTTGAATCATGGTTTTAAACTGCTTTCCACAAGAACCGTGACAGTAATTGTGCCTACAAGTCTACAACCTATGCTTTTCAAGATTTCAACAACTACATCAAATCCACCTATATCTGACTACAATATTCTACATATCAAATATCATAACATAACCACCACAACTGTAATTAAAAACCTTATTTATTATAATAAAAAGATGTGCATAAAGTAAACCAGGGTGTTACAATTTGATTACATTACATGTTTTAGCTGAACCAAAATGAAAAACATAACGAACAGGCTTTTCCTTTCTGTTTTACAGGTAAACTGAATGCTAAATTAAGCCGATAAATAAGAGACTCGTCTGTCATCATTCATTAACTATGAAAATATGGAATACACAAAAATGCTCATCACCAATTCACCACAACTATCACCAATTACTACCACAATAACTAATAACTAACATGTGCTTGTGATCAAAACCATAAACACATCCAACAAGGCCAACAACATATAAACAATTTCATCAATTACACCATATCTTGATAAAAACAAAAAATTGCCATTTAGATCTATGAAACACTGGCACATATATAGACACGACACACAGGACATTGACTAGTTGAATAATGCGGTAATGCGGAATACCAAACACACACCTTCAATCTGAAGTGTCAATGCTACATAGTCATGATCAATCATCATCATCATGATCACTCTCATCACTGAAATACCCAGCTTTCTTCCCTTTCTTCTTCGTCTTGTTGTTGTCCAAACCCTCATCATCATTTTTTCTCCCCGGCAACCTTTCACTCGCTTCATCATCCACAACAGAAGCCCAATTATCCTTAAACTGCTCCGCAGCAATCTGACCACCCTCTTCCTCCTCCTCATCACCTTCCTCCTCCCCATCCCTATCCCTCAGCCCACTAAATCCCCGCCGCGGCTTCTTAGGCTGAGGCCGCGGCCTCGGCCCCAACTGATTCTTAGGACACTCATACGACAAATGACCATGCCCCCCACACTCATAACACAAAGCAGTCTCAGTATTGTACACGCGCTTTCGAATAAACTCCGGAGCACGTCCATTATCAGTAGCAATAGAAGCAGTTAGAGTCCTTCCATTGAGAATCTTCTTATTCATCTCCGCCACGGCGCGTTGAGCGTCATTACGAGAAACGAATTGGACAAACGCGACACCGCGGCTTAGGCGCGTGTGACGGTCTTTGAGAACGGTTACACGCTCGATGCGGCCGAAAGTAGAGAAGAGCGTATGGAGATCGGAGTTTGTTAGGGAGTAATCTAGATTAGAAACGTATAGCGTCGATTTTGATGGTGCTAAGGGTTCACCTGTTCCTCCTATTGATGATCCTTTGTTGTTCGGTTTTGATTGGGGTTGATTAATGGATGTGGTGCCGGTGGTGGTGTTGGGGGTTGAGGACGAAGCGCAGTAGCGGTAGTAGAAAACGTTGTCGTCTTCGTCGTTGTGTTTTTCTTTGTGTTTCTTCTTGCTTGACATTTTTTTCGGTTCAGGATTTTTGTTTCCGGCAACGGCGTTCGGTTTCCGGCGACGGAATTAGTTCTCCGATGCTTCTTTAATCTATAGAGAGGAAATCTGAGAGTGGAGAGATTCTATAATGCGTTTGAGAAACCCTAGAGAAGTGAAGCGAAACTCCAAGCGGATCTGGACATGGATCCGGATATTTTGGATTGGTTTTATATGTGGTTTTATCCATTCTTATTTTTTTATAAGCAGTATTATCCATATGTAAATGGATAACTTGCTCACCGCCAGAGTACTTGTAAAGATAGCATAAAACTAAAAAAAATTATGTTTTAATATTTTTTTATTTAATTGGTCAGCCAACCATCTGCATATATAAACTTTAATAATTTTTTGTTAGTATGATGCTAGATTTTTTAAGACAAAAATTTCTAGTTCGTTAGATATACAATTTTATTATATTATTATAGATTATGTTTTAATATCTTAAGATAAATAGAGTTATTGAAATTTAGCAAAAATAGAATAGAGTGGAATAGAAATTTTATTACTTTATTATTTGAATAATTAGCGATAAAAACAAAGTAAGTTTTTTATTCTGCTCATATAAAAGAGAAACAATACTGATGGAAAGTGATGAAAATTTTCATTCTGCTCATATTAAAGGGAACAATACTAGTAGAAAGTGATCAATACTAGTAGAAAGTGATGTAATTTTTTATTCCTCATATCTAAGGAAAATAATGCTAATGAAAAGTGATGAAATGAAATAGAATAATAAAATTTCATTATACTGGGTCTGATTTTAATTAACTCAAACAATGGAATCTTATTCTATTTCATCTCATATCACTTCATATCATCTCATTGCATCAACTTAAGCAAAATCTTAGTCTAATAATTTCAATTTCACAACATTTAAAAACTCTTATGTAGAATTTGTCGAGAATTGAAGAGGACTCATCTCTTATTAAAAACTCAACAATTAATTTGTTTTCAAAAGTAATGTTTTATTTATACACTTAGATTATGTTTGGACATCTTAAAATAAAGATATAAGAATAAAAATGAACATAGTGAATGAACAAAATTAGAAGTACATACGATTAAAATGCATCAAAATCGAAGACATCTTTTTAAATTTATTGAACTTTTCGCATTAGACTTTTTTCTATTTTATTATTTTTCAACATCATTTAATTTCTAGATCTCATGCATCCTATCCAAAAAAACAAAGTTCTCACTCAGATTTTTCTTCCTTAAGACGTTCTCTCCATTCTACGAATGTTGGTGGTAGAGGACACCCTCGTTTCAAATAAGCTTGTATAAAATGCATCTTAGTAGCAATTTGATATAAGATGACTCATTTCAGAAAAATTCATCCACTTTATTGTCGTTGTAGGGACATCAATTTTACTAAGAATCGAAGGATTTTGAATAGCTTGTATCTATGCATTAGTCATATAGAGTCGCATGTAATCATTCTAATGAGAAGTTAGCACTTTGATAAGACTATAACAGACAAGAGTTCAATTCTTCTCACTCTTTCAATTAAAGATGAAATGGCTCAAAATCCACAATTACCATCAACTTTAACACCTACAATAATGTCAATGTATTTTATTTTTGGTAAAGGTGGTGAAGATGGTGCTTTGCAAATTCGTGCACCCCTTGCTAGCATATTTTTTGGATTGTGAAGGTGGTGTTAGGGTTGAGTGAAAATATACATGTTGAAAAAGTTTCACATTGCTTAGTTTTGTAAAATAAGAGGGAGTCAAAGGCTTCGCAAATGATTCAAGTTCTTCATTATAAAACGTACCGGTTAAAAGCACTTTAAGCTTGTATTTGACTTTCTTTATTCTTTTATACTCTTGTGTTAGAGTGTTGTGAGATGTAGTTAAATATTTGTTTTGGATAGTGTGAGTGTATCAGACGAATGGGTCTGGTTGAAGGTATATTATGTGTTGTAACAATTTTCACATAGTGTTATTCTCAACGGTCGTGGTATTTTCTCCGATTTTAGAGTTTCTATGATATATCCTTGTATTGTGATTGTGTTCTTTTATTTTTTTTATATGTCAACTTTTTCACAACAACTGGTAACATAGCTTTTGGTTCGATTCGGGGATAGGAGTTTTTAGTATACTTTATGGTTGCAACTTTGTCTGATATTCCACATCAGAAAAGAATGGTGGTGTTATGGAAGAGTTGTTGAGCTGAAGTCACAAATTTCACCGTGGAGTTTGGGCTAGAGTAAATTTATGGAAGAATCATTTTTTACCTATGGAAAATTCAAGTCAAATATATGTTTATACAATCAAGATTACACATGATGTTGGTTAGTGGTTAGTACATATCATTAATGGACATTGATGCAAGGTGTACTATGAGATTATGTTAGTGATTGATGAGCTTTTTGCCAACATGGAAGTTTCACTATAATTTTTTAGCCTGACTTTAGACATGTGAAATTCTTGGACTAGTTTAACTTCAAGTGAAATATATTTTTCATGATAGAGAATATGATTGTTGGTAATGACAATGTGAAATTACTGAAACTGTTTAACTTCAAGTCAAATATATTCTTTATGGTATGCTATGATAGTTTTTGAAGTATGATCGTCGGTGAAGACAATGTGAAAATTCTTAGAGCGGTATAATTTCAAGTGACTATACTCTTTATGGTAGAGTATGATAGTTCTCTTTGAACTATGGTTGTCGCTGAAGACAATTAAAGTTGATGTATCATTTTCAATCAAAGTGGATATTGTTGGGGTTGGTTGAAAATATACATGTTGAAAATATCCCACACTGCTTAGTTTTGTAAAGGAAAATGAAGTCCAAGTTTATATAAAGGATTCAATTTCTTCATTATAAAATGCATCATTCAAAAGCACTTTTGTATTTAACTTTCTTTGTCCTCTTACACTCTTGTGTTAGAGTGTTGTGAGATGTAGTTAAATATTTGTTTTGGAGGATGTGGGTGTACTAGAGTCTGTGGGTGGTTAAGGGTAAATTATGTGTTGTAAAAAGGTCCACATATTGTTATTCTTTGGTTGTCATTTCACAACACATGTAGTTTTTCTCCGACTTTGGAACTTCCACGTTATTTTATTGTGTTGTGATTGTATCTGTTATTTTTCTCTATTTTGTTTTTTCCCAACAAGTGGATATACGAATGAAGTGAGTCAATATGTTCATAGAATGATGGTGATCGTTTGGTTGTACTTGTTAGAAGATTTAATTCAATGTCCTAGTAGAAAAGTTGTATTCAAAATAGTTGTGTTAGACAACAGGGTCGAAGTAAGCTAAGTAGAAGTAAGTTGTGTTCGACGGAGTCTAATACAACATGTGTGTTGAAGTGTGTAAGTAAGTATTTGACAAAGTTGAATACTATAGTTATAAGTTATGCTTTGTTTGCCTGTATATACAGGTAACGATGTAAACTTCAAAGAACTTCATAATAATAAAATCCATTTTTATTATATATTTTCTTTCTTTTCTATCCTCTTCTTAACTCTTATTAAAAACATTAATTGTTTCAACAAATTGGTATCAACGAACCCGATTGAGATTCAGTCAATCGGTAATGGAAAATGACAACACAACATCAAATGAAAGAAGACGAGTCAGCTACAAATTTATTTTCGCGTATAGGGTTTCATATTGATTCAATACCACAAGTGCCTACAAAAACAACATCTTTGCATTCAGTTAACTTAATAACAAAGTATCAATCATCATTAAATTAGAGTACTAAACATGAACTAAAAAGATAAATAAAAAAATTCTATCAATTTAAAAAATAAAAAGAAATAAAACCTAGAAAAGTAACATCTATGCATTCATAACCAAGATTCAATCATTCAAAGATCGTCAATTTTCAACTTTCAACTGGATACTAAAATAGCAGGTTGCAGAAAATAGCAGAACTTTTGCTTCAACAGAAGATACACCAATTTATTTAGGTAGGGTAGCTTTAGGGCAAAAAAATAAGCATAGGCAGATCCAGTCTATTTTCTTGTAATCTTATTACAACAGGGAATCTCTTTTATTTTCTGCGTCAACTATGCAAAAATGACAACTTCATTGTATTATGCTCCTCTATTTCTCCTTTAGTACAACCCATTTAGTGTAGTGCATAGTAGCTGAAACTTATGACATGCTAACTAGATAGAATTTGGCACATAAGCTAGAAAGGAACAGAACATAAGAATTGTGTTCTGCATTTTGAATCATGGTTTTAAACTGCTTTCCACAAGAACCGTGACAGTAATTGTGCCTACAAGTCTACAACCTATGCTTTTCAAGATTTCAACAACTACATCAAATCCACCTATATCTGACTACAATATTCTACATATCAAATATCATAACATAACCACCACAACTGTAATTAAAAACCTTATTTATTATAATAAAAAGATGTGCATAAAGTAAATCAGGGTGTTACAATTTGATTACATTACATGTTTTAGCTGAACCAAAATAAAAAACATAACGAACAGGTTTTTCCTTTCTGTTTTACAGGTAAACTGAATGCTAAATTAAGCCGATAAATAAGAGACTCGTCTGTCATCATTCATTAACTATGAAAATATGGAATACACAAAAATGCTCATCACCAATTCACCACCACTATCACCAATTACTACCACAATAACTAATAACTAACATGTGCTTGTGATCAAAACCATAAACACATCCAACCAAGCCAACAACATATAAACAATTTCATCAATTACACCATATCTTGATAAAAACAAAAAATTGCCATTTAGATCTATGAAACACTGGCACATATATAGACACGACACACAGGACATTGACTAGTTGAATAATGCGGTAATGCGGAATACCAAACATACACCTTCAATCTAAAGTGTCAATGCTATATAGTCATGATCAATCATCATCATCATGATCACTCTCATCACTGAAATACCCAGCTTTCTTCCCTTTCTTCTTCGTCTTGTTGTTGTCCAAACCCTCATCATCATTTCTGTTTCTCCCCAGCAACCTTTCACCCGCTTCATCATCCACAACAGAAGCCCAATTATCCTCAAACTGCTCCGCAGCAATCTGACCACCCTCTTCCCCTCATCATCACCTTCCTCCTCCCCATCCCTATCCCTCAGCCCACTAAATCCCCGCCGCGGCTTCTTAGCGGCCTCGGCCCCAACTGATTCTTAGGACACTCATACGACAAATGACCATGCCCCCCACACTCATAACACAAAGCAGTCTCAATATTGTACACGCGCTTCCGAATAAACTCCGGAGCACGTCCATTATCAGCAGCAATAGAAGCAGTTAGAGTCCTTCCATTGAGAATCTTCTTATTCATCTCCGCCACGACGCGTTGAGCGTCATTACGAGAAACGAATTGGACAAATGCGACACCGCGACTCAGGCGCTGTCGCAACCTCAAAAATACAGTGCGCGAAAAAACAACCGGCGAAAGAAAAAGACAGGAGAGTCGCCACCGTGCGTTATTCATCCCTAAGGAGGGAAAGGAAACGCTCGAAGTAAACCTGAAAAAGGAAAGGACAAGACGGGGTCTCGCAACCAAATCTTGGGTTCGGGAGTCGGTTATGCGAAGGGAATGTATTAGCACCCCTACGCATCCATAGTACTCTACGGGATCCACTTTTGTGGTTTTTGTCTAAAGGGTGTGGGTTTACCTAATGTGTTTATTTACTAAAAAGGTTTAAGAGAAATGACTCGCGCGGATGTCGCATCCACTGCATACGTATCTCATCTGAATATGAGAATCAGAGTCTTCGTAGCTCGGCTGACCTATGGGTTGGGGGATGTGTGCTCGCTAAGACATCGCGTCTTATGCCTACGTATCTCATCTGGAATGAGAATCAGAGCAAGCCGTAGTTCGGCTAACTACGGGGTTATGGATTGGGTTTTGGACGAACGACGTCACTATGCAATCTACCGGATGCTCGACCTTTGGAGACTTACTCGCCTGTAGTAGAAGGAGTACACGTGTTGCTTTGGGTTTTAGGGTTTGGGATGCTCGAGGGCAAACAGGCAGCCCTTGACGAAGGAACCGCGCTACATGTGGGGATATGAATACAAAACACAAAACATGTATCTCAAAGTAAAATGCCACCAAGGGGCTCAAACATTGCCTCCTATCGAGGTCTTCCAGCTAAGAAAGCGATAAAGTACGAGAAAAGGAAAAAATTACCACACGGATAAAGATCCAAAGTTACAGCAATTAAAGGATTAGCAACCCTGAGATCTCTCCAGCTAGACCATCAAAGAAAATCAGTCAATACGATTAATCAGGATAAACCTCCGGATGGTATCCCTGCAAGAGTATGTGAGCCCTCACGAAAACTCAACAGAAAGGTTAGACAAACAAGGTGAAATCTAGGGAAAACAATGCCATGGCAACACAAAGACATGTTAGAGAAACAAAATAGGGTAACCAAGAGTTGCCCCTAAATCAATATGTAACCACATGAATAATTCCATCAAAATTCACAAAAAGCAGTCAAGGGTAGGAGGCCTAAACCTCTTGTCAAACACATGCATCAAAAGGGTATCAAATTCACCCATAATACCTCATACATTTAGAGCATTCAAGTTAAAGGCATAAAGATGATGGATATATGGCAAACCTGATTGGAGAGATTGATTAAGATTGAATGGTACGGCCGGATCTGCAAAGTAATACTAGGGTTTATGTGAGGCGGAGTGAACTTCTCAGGGCTGCCTGAAGGTCGCTGCAGAGTAGTTCCTAGGTTTCCTTCTCTCAAAATCTTTCTCTAGTGAATCCCCCGGTGTAACTCCAAGTGTGTTTTCCTCTACTGAAACTTCAGTATTTATAGACTGATTTTCGTGGGTAGTGGGCTCAAATGAGGGAGACCCAAGTCCAAAAAAATTTGTTATATTTTATTTATTTATTTATTTTTAACTTTTTTTTTTGGTTTTTTTTTTTTTATGTTTCTTGGATCTAATTCTGATTGACATGATGAAATGCAATGTATCTAATGTTAAATGACCTAAAAATGAATGCATGCATGAGGTGTAAAGCGTATGCTTCTAGGAAAAATGAAGGGTAAATTTTGGGGTATTACAGCTGCCCCTATTCAATCAACTGGAGACCCGGAAAGAAGAGGGCAGCTGCTTTCGTACTTTCGAGGTATCAAGGGATTGAATACAATAAAAGTCCAAAAATTTGCACTGAAGTGAAGTGAAGTAACAATGTCTGTTAGAATCGGCAAAGAGGTGGTCTTGAAAGAAGAATCCGTCTGGTACGGTGAGAGTCAGTCTAAATACCGAAAAAGAATGTTAACTTGGATACCAAAATAAATGGTAACACAGAAATAACCATGGCCTGAATGCCGCTCATTAGTCTGAATACTGGAAATGACTTCGATCTGAACATCGGAAAATTGGCCTGAATGCCACAAGTCGCATCGACCTAAACGTCGGAAACTTCTTCGATCTGAACATCGGAAAGACTTGGCCTGAATGCCACTTCGATCTGAATATCGGGAAAACTGGCCTGAATGCCACTTCGATCTGAATATCGGAACACTGGCCTGAATGCCACAAGTCGCATCGACCTGAACGTCGGAAACTTCTTCGATCTGAACATCGGAAAGACTTGGCCTGAATGCCACTTCGATCTGAATATCGGGAAAACTGGCCTGAATGCCACTTCGATCTGAATATCGGAACACTGGCCTGAATGCCACAGGTCGCATCGACCTAAACGTCGGAAACTTCTTCGATCTGAACATCGGAAAGACTTGGCCTGAATGCCACTTCGATCTGAATATCGGGAAAACTGGCCTGAATGCCACTTCGATCTGAATATCGGAACACTGGCCTGAATGCCACAAGTCGCATCGACCTGAACGTCGGAAACTTCTTCGATCTGAACATCGGAACACTGGCCTGAATGCCACTTCGGTCTGGATACCGGAAAATTGGCCTGAATGACACTTCGGTCTGGATACCGGAAAACTGGCCTGAATGCCACTTCGGTCTGGATACCGGAAAACTGGCCTGAATGCCACTTCGGTCTGAATACCGGAAAAACTTCATGCCTGTCAGCATCGGCAGAAATAGGGAAAGATAATAGAGGCGGCGAATGGGCCAATGACACTTGTTGGGGATAACAAAGGTAAGTCATGAACAATCTTCAGTCTGAGTACTGGAAACAACTTCTAGCTTATCACTTGGGATACCGAGAATGTGTTATGCTTACATGCGTATGTTTGAATCTTTCAATGGCGTAATGCTCCATGAAAATGGAAATGCTATGCGATTTGGGAGGATGCAATGCAATATGATTCTACATGCAGGGATGCGAAATGCTGGGTAGAATGCCAAGCTGAGGCAAGGGGATCTACTGGGGAAATGATCACCATCTTCTGGACCCTGGCAAGGCTGTTGGAGATGCACAGCGCAAAGAATTCTGTGGGGAAATGACCCGCCACACGGTGTTCTAGCAATGACGAAATACCGAGATTCTGACTGGGGAGAGAACGACACTGAAAACCTGCTGTTGGGGAAAGCGATAGTGGTTCTGGCAACCACGATTTGCGAGAGATGACTCAGCAAGGGAAGCAAACACCGATACGGTACCGAGGTTCTGCTTCAAGGAAAGAAACCATGGATCTGGCATTGGGATTATCGATCTGGCCTCGAACTCTAAGGAGCATCCACTTCTGCCGGGAAGATACAGTCTGGCACTGTCAACTCCGCTGGGGGTATACAATCTGGCACTGTCAACTCTACTGGGGAGTGTATATTCTGAAACAACTGCTTGGGGAAGTACGGTGGTGAGAACCTGCTGGGGATTGAAGAATCCAACACTCTGATCAGCTTTGCAGGGATAAGATACCGAATTCGTCTGTTGGTGACTTCACTGGGGAAGATATTCACGGTCATCTGCAGGGGATTTTAAGGAAATGCCCCGAGGGTATCTGTTCTGGATAGGCGATCCAAAGCACTTAAAATTTACAGCAATTTTAAATGTTTATTAAGCATGTACCTGTAAAGCCTTTATGTGTCATGATGCAATGTTTATCAAAAATTCGGACGTCATTTTTGCAAACAAAACAGTAAAATGAAAATGAAAACAGAGATATACTGAATAACATGATTTTATTGATTGAATGGCCTCTGAATAGGCATTTACATTAGGAAGCAATCCCTGGAAAGAGGTAATCGCACAAAAGATAAAAATAGAAATTAATCTAATGGCAATGTGAAATGGATTTCTATTGGGTTCCAATTCTGCTATGACTTGCCCGTCTTCAAGATCCTCCAGATGATCAGCCTTCTGAAAAGGTGATTGGACTGTTTCCTACCTTTCGAAATTTTCCAGTCATCGACATGAGATGAGATTCAGAACTAACTCAGAACGCAGTCATTCGCTTAATCCCTAACTTTTGCCTGGATCGCCCTTTTCGGGTTTTCAATCCACCGGGATACCCATTTTTGCCTAAGTTGCCTTTTCAGGTTTTCAACTTACCGGGTGTACGATCTTTTTGAAGGAGAATTGCGACCCAAAGCGCAGCGGAAATTAAAATTTCTCCTTTAGAGATCCTTACGAATGGTCATGATCAGTGATAGAATATTTACCTCTTGTGACGGTTGAAATCTTTGGTGCGGATCTCTTGTGACGATCAAAACCCTTTGATGCAGATCCACAAAGCGATCACGAACGTTGAACGATGACAACGTCTCTACTCAGTCCACACGAACGGCTTCCTTCAATCTCAGTGCTAGCTGGTACGAATGAAGGCTTTTGAGTGAGAGAGAGAGAGTGAAAACGAAAAGAATGCAACCGCACTTTGTGCTTCTGCACAAGGGTTCTATTTATAGAACCACTTGTGTGGGCTTCAAGCTAAAAGCCCACTTAAGTGTATTTTGGCCCATATCTTATAATATGCCCAAAATCACTTAAGCCCATGGTACCTTACCATATTTCGTATTCTACTCAAGTACACCGTACCTTACGATGTTCTATAATCCACTTAAGGGCACCGTACCTTACGGTATTCCTTAGTTACTCTATCTCTCATCAATCCGTCCTTTGTGTGTGACCCTATAGGTTTTCGCGGCGTTGGCAATTATATTAAATCACGTATTTAACATAATAAACAGTGAGCGGTATCTAGCAACACATCACTGCTACCCAAGACACGAAAATGTCATGTGATCTGACAAAACCATCTGTGATAATAATTATGTGTATAATTACCCTTTTGCCCTTATGTCTATATTGAACACAAGGTATAGACTGTGTCATCCTTGTCCAGTTCAATATTGGGCCCGTAGACATTTATCCTGTTATGCAGGATGGGCAAATTCCATCTAGGTCACTCATGTCCCTCAGCATGCTTCGTGGAGTACCCATCAACTGTCTTTATGGTTATCCAGTTACGGACAACGTTGGATCAGCAATAAAGCACTCGACTCTACACCTAGGATCCATAGTGGTTTCAGGTCGAAGAGTGGAATACACTATTATCACCATGAGAATAACTTATGACACTTTGCATAACGTTCTATATAGTATTCTCATAGCGGGTCAATCCGGTATAAATATTACTCTTAATATTCATACCTATGTTTAAGACTTAATAACTCTTTATCCATGATCCATGAGATGTGATCATCAGTCTACAAACATAATAGTCTTAATGCTTTAATGTTATCCCACTTCACACTAAAGCTCGACTACGGATACTTTAAGAATAACGCCCTTATGTTTAATGTGTTCTCATGATTAAGTCACACTTAATACATTAAACGGACTATCTATTCTAGGGACTTTATTAATCAATCATAATAAAGAAAAAGCCTTTTATTAATTCGATACAAGTACCAAAAAGTATTGGCCTCTAGGGCTTACACCAACAATCTCCCACTAGCACTAGAGCCAATCAGGCATACCCCTTATGCCCATTGATCTAGTATGGCCATCATGCTTCTGCTGCGCAAGAGGCTTTGTCAGTGGGTCAGCTATATTGTCAAGTGTAGGTACTTTACATATTTTCACACAACGCCTAAGTATGTATTTGGATCGTTGGTGAGATCTAGGCTCCTTAGCTTGTGCGATAACACCATTGTTATCATAATAGAGACCAATGGGATCCACAATGCTAGGGACTATGCCAAGTTTATTGATCCAAACAACTTCCTTTGTTGCACTTAAGGCAGCAATATACTCGTCCTCAGTAGTAGAATCAGCAACTGTATCTTGCTTTGAACTTTTCAAGCTCACAGCGCCACCATTTAAGCAAAACACATAACCATTGGAATCATGCATATTAAAGTGTCTCAGCACTTTGTCTATGTATGTACTTTGACTTAGGTCAAGCAGTTTTGTGATCTATCTCTATAGATTCTGATTCCTAATATATAGGCTGCTTCACCTAGGTCTTTCATAGAAAAGCATTTCCCTAACCAAGACTTTACTTGTTGTAGGGTAGGGATATCGTTTCCAATGAGTAATATGTCATCTACATATAATACCAGGAAAACGATCATGCTCCCACTAACCTTCTTGTAGACACAAGGCTCATCTTCGTTCTTAACAAATCCATACAGTTTCACTGTTTCATCAAAACGAAGATTCCATGAGTAGGTCACAGGCTCACCTCGATCCATGAGTAATACATCACCTAGATCAGATATCCATATATCTTAGTCAGGTGACGTATCCTGCCTGACCTACGATGGTCTTGTTCTACTTGAGCAAATTGCTCTTACACAACTATTTGTGTTTCCTGCTCTAATTCCTCCATAGGTGTATCGATACTTTGTGATTCTTGAATTTCTTCAAGTTCTACTTTCCTCCCACTGATTCCTTTGGAAATAAAATCCCTTTCTAGGAAAACTCAAGTTCGAGCGACAAACACTTTGTCCTCTGAAGGATTGTAGAAGTAATACCCTCTTGTTTCTTTAGGATACCCCACAAATAAGCATTTGTCAGATTTGGGCTCAAGCTTAGTTAAAACTTGTCGTTTCACATAAACTTTGCAACCCCAAATCTTTATGTAAGACATATGTGGTTTCTTACCACTCCATATCTCATATGGTGTCTTATCAACCTTTTGGATGGAATACGGTTAAGTGTGTAAGCTGTTGTCAATAGTGCATGTCTGCAAATGGAGTTTGGAAGATCGGCGTGACTCATCATGGATTTAACTCATTAGGTTTCATCCTTTTAGTATTAATGTTATAAGTTGGCATTATGAGATCAAGGACATATAGTCCATTGCTCATTTGTGCAGTAGCATAGAATATATCATTCAAATAAATTGAGCAACAATTGTTCTTTATTATAAATGAAAAACCAAACTTGTCCAAACAAGAAATGGAAATAATATTCCTGCTAATTGCAGATACATAATAACAGTTCTCTAACTGAATTATAAAACCACTAGGTAAAGTTAATAAGATCCTACGGCTAAAGTAGCAACCTTTGCTCCATTGCCAACTCGTAGGTCAACTTCACCTTTTGCCAAATCTCTACTCCCTTTCAGCCCCTGCACATTTGTACAAGTGTGAGAACCGCATCCAGTATCTAATACCCATGATGCATAAGTAGATGAATTAATAACAAAAATACCTGAAGTTGAAGTCTCTACTCCATTCTTCTTATCTTCCAGGTACTTTGGGCAGTTTCTCTTCCAGTGTCCGGTCTTACCGCAATGGAAGCAGGTGCCTTCTTTTGCTATGCCTCCATTAGGCTTCAAAGCATCAACGGTGGGTTTGGGTTTGGCAACTTCCTTGCCCTTCCCTTTATCACCATGCTTAGTGGGCCTTTTGTTCTGTCTCTTTCCATTTCCGATCATCAGAATGGACTTCCCTTTTGACTTCAGATTCTGCTCGGCAGTTCTTAACATGGCGAGCAGTTCAGGAAGAGATTTTTCCATATCAATCATATTGAAATTTAGGACAAATTGACTGAAACTATCTGGCAACGATTGCAAGATCAAATCAGTTGCAAGTTCCTTTTCGAGGGGAAAACCCAATCTCTCAAGGTTTTCCACATACCCAATCATCTTGAGTACATGGGGACCTACAGGGGCTCCCTCAGCTAACTTGCTTTGAAAAAGGGCTTTTGAAACTTCAAACCTCTCATGCCTTGCTTGCTCTTGATAGAGCAACTTCAGGTGTTCGATCATATCGAATGCTGACATGTTCTCATGTTGCTTTTGCAATTCTGAGTTCATAGTAGCCAGCATGAGACAAGCAGTTTCATTGGCATCATCAACATGCTTCTTATAAGCATCTCTTTCTGCCTTAGGTGCAGAACTAGGAGGTTCCTCTTCAGGAACAGGTGTCTCCAAGACATACAGCTTTTTATCATGTTTGAGGACAATCCTCAGGTTTCGGTGCCAATCCAGAAAATTTGTCCCAGACAATTTTTCCTTGTCAAGGATTGATCGCAAGATGTTGTTAGAGGTGTTTGCTGTCATGGTTATCTACATAAGGATTAAGAAAATATAAGTATCATTGACATATTTAATTAGGCCTTTAATCAAATATGCTCCCACTATTTTACTCAAAACAAATGACCCTCATCATTTGATTCGGAAAATCCCGTTGGAAGATTTTCTAGTGGGTCGAGATCCCTATTTCACTTCGTTCTAAGTCCGCGTAGGCGGATTACACAAAACTAGGTTATTTAGGTAGGAACTCCTTCCAATTGTATCTCATACAACTCTCGAAATTTCAGTTGGGTGAATAACTCCTTATTCCAATCCATCATATGGATCATTCCCAACTCTTGCTTCTAAAACATATATAATCTTATTATAATTTGTTTAGTTAAGTTTGACCCATTGTTTTAACAGTTGGACATTACAATTATCCCATCGCACCTTACTAATATATAGATCATGCACCTCGCGTAGGCGAAACCTACATTATCCATTACTAGTCTTGATGAGTGTTAAAACTTGGAAAGCATAAACTTAATATTTAATTTTTGAGGGAATTGCAATTATACTGATCTCACCGGCTTGTTTATCATATAAATCGTCTCTCACATGCATCAAGATACA